>NC_133709.1:10212136-10727808 GCF_048934315.1 Petromyzon marinus | reverse complement strand
AGGCCGCTTGTGTTGTGGCCGAAACGTCGTGAGAATATTATTGTGTTATTTTATTTTATCAATTTATTATTTTATTCTCATTCTACGTGACTTTACCGAAAGAACCAAAGAAGATGAATCATTAAAATAGATCACGACGTTTCGAATGCAACACAAGCGCTCGTCCTCAGGTTAAAATGTCGTAAACCACACAGCGAGGGAACACGCAGAGGGAGACATCACACACAGAGAGAGACATCAAACACAGAGAGAGACGTCACACAAAGAGAGAGACGTCACACACACAGAGAGACGTCACACACACAGAGAGACGTCACACACACAGAGAGACGTCACACACAGAGAGAGACGTCACACACACAGAGAGACGTCACACACACAGAGAGACGTCACACACACAGAGAGACGTCACACACAGAGAGAGACGTCACACACACAGAGAGACGTCACACACACAGAGAGACGTCACACACACAGAGAGACGTCACACACACAGAGAGACGTCACACACACAGAGAGACGTCACACACACAGAGAGACGTCACACAAACAGAGAGACATCACACACAGAGAGAGACATCACACACAGAGACATCACACACACAGAGAGAGACATCACACACACAGAGACATCACACACAGAGACATCACACATACAGAGAGAGACATCACACACAGAGACATCACACACAGAGACATCACACACACAGAGAGAGACATCACACACAGAGACATCACACACACAGAGAGAGACATCACACACACAGAGACATCACACACACAGAGAGAGACATCACACACAGAGACATCACACAAACAGACATCACACACACAGAGAGAGACATCACACACAGAGAGACATCACACACAGAGAGAGACATCACACACAGAGAGACATCACACACAGAGAGAGACATCACACACAGTCATCACACACACAGAGAGACATCACACACAGTCATCACACACACACAGAGACATCACACACAGTCATCACACACACAGAGAGACATCACACACAGTCATCACACACACAGAGAGACATCACACACACACAGAGAGACATCACACACAGAGACATCACACACAGAGAGAGACATCACACACACAGAGATACATCACACACAGAGAGAGACATCACACACACACAGAGACATCACACACAGACATCACACACAGAGGGACATCACACACAGAGACATCACACACAGTGAGACATCACACACACAGAGAGACATCACACACAGTGAGAGACATCACACACAGAGAGACATCACACACAGAGACATCACACACAGAGAGACATCACACACACAGAGAGACATCACACACAGAGAGACATCACACACACAGAGACATCACACACAGAGAGACATCACACACAAAGAGACATCACACACAGAGACATCACACACAGATACATCACACACAGAGACATCACACACAGAGACATCACACACAGAGAGAGACATCACACACAGAGACATCACACACACAGAGAGACATCACACACACAGAGAGACATCACACACACAGACATCACACACACACAGAGACATCACACACAGAGAGAGACATCACACACAGAGACATCACACACACAGACATCACACACACAGACATCACACACAGAGACATCACACACAGAGAGACATCACACACACAGAGACATCACACACAGAGAGACATCACACACAGAGGGACATCACACACAGAGACATCACACATAGAGACATCACATACAGAGACATCACACACAGAGGGACATCACATACACAGAGACATCACACACAGAGAGACATCACACACAGACATCACACACAGAGAGACATCACACACACAGATACATCACACACAGAGAGACATCACACACAGAGGGTCATCACACACAGAGACATCACACACACAGAGACATCACACACACAGAGACATCACACACACAGACATCACACACAGAGAGACATCACACACAGAGGGTCATCACACACAGGGACATCACACACAGAGAGACATGACACACCGAGGGACATCACACAGAGAGAGTCATCACATATAGAGGGACATCACACACAGAGACATCACACACACAGAGACATCACACACAGAAGGTCATCACACACACAGAGACATCAGACACAGAGGGACATCACACACACAGAGACATCACACACAGAGAGACATCACACACAGAGGGACATCACACACAGAGAGACATCACACACAGAGAGACATCACACACAGAGAGACATCGCACACAGAGAGACATCACACACAGAGATACATCACACACACAGAGACATCACACACAGAGAGACATCACACACAGAGGGACACCGCACACAGAGGGACATCACACACAGAGAGACATCACACACAGAGAGAGACATCACACACAGAGAGAGACATCACACACAGAGAGACATCACACACAGAGAGACATCACACACAGAGAGACATCACACACAGAGAGACATCACAGAGAGGGACATCACACACACAGAGACATCACACACAGAGAGACATCACACACACAGACATCACACACAGGGAGACATCACACACAGAGAGACATCACACACAGAGACATCACACACAGAGAGACATCACACACAGAGAGACATCACACACACACAGAGACATCACACACAGAGAGACATCACACACACACACAGACATCACACACAGAGGGACATCACACACAAAGACATCACACACAGAGAGACATCACACACAGAGAGACATCACCCACAGAGGGACATCACACACAGAGAGACATCACACACAGAGAGAGACATCACACTCACAGAGAGACATCACACACAGAGAGAGACATCACACACACAGAGAGACATCACACACACAGAGACATCACACACAAAGGGACATCACACACAGAGACATCACACACAGAGAGAAATCACACGCACAGACATCACACACACAGACATCACACACAGAAAGACATCACACACACAGAGACATCACACACACAGAGACATCACACACAGAGAGACATCACACACAGAGAGACATCACACACAGAGAGAGACATCACACACACAGAGATACATCACACACAGAAAGAGACATCACACACACACAGAGACATCACACACAGACATCACACACAGAGGGACATCACACACAGAGACATCACACACAGTGAGACATCACACACACAGAGTGACATCACACACAGAGAGAGACATCACACACAGAGAGACATCACACACAGAGACATCACACACAGAGAGACATCACACACACAGAGAGACATCACACACAGAGAGACATCACACACACAGAGACATCACACACAGAGAGACATCACACACAGAGAGACATCACACACAGAGACATCACACACAGATACATCACACACAGAGACATCACACACAGAGACATCACACACAGAGAGAGACATCACACACAGAGACATCACACACACACAGAGACATCACACACAGAGAGACATCACACACACAGACATCACACACACACAGAGACATCACACACACAGAGAGACATCACACACAGAGACATCACACACAGAGACATCACACACAGACATCACACACAGAGACATCACACACAAAGACATTACACACACAGAGAGACATCACACACACAGACATCACACACAGAGAGAGACATCACACACAGAGACATCACACACACAGACATCACACACACAGACATCACACACAGAGACATCACACACAGAGAGACATCACACACACAGAGACATCACACACAGAGAGACATCACACACAGAGGGACATCACACACAGAGACATCACACATAGAGACATCACATACAGAGACATCACACACAGAGGGACATCACATACACAGAGACATCACACACAGAGAGACATCACACACAGACATCACACACAGAGAGACATCACACACACAGATACATCACACACAGAGAGACATCACACACAGAGGGTCATCACACACAGAGACATCACACACACAGAGACATCACACACACAGAGACATCACACACACAGACATCACACACAGAGAGACATCACACACAGAGGGTCATCACACACAGGGACATCACACACAGAGAGACATGACACACCGAGGGACATCACACAGAGAGAGTCATCACATATAGAGGGACATCACACACAGAGACATCACACACACAGAGACATCACACACAGAAGGTCATCACACACACAGAGACATCAGACACAGAGGGACATCACACACACAGAGACATCACACACAGAGAGACATCACACACAGAGGGACATCACACACAGAGAGACATCACACACAGAGAGACATCACACACAGAGAGACATCGCACACAGAGAGACATCACACACAGAGATACATCACACACACAGAGACATCACACACAGAGAGACATCACACACAGAGGGACACCGCACACAGAGGGACATCACACACAGAGAGACATCACACACAGAGAGAGACATCACACACAGAGAGAGACATCACACACAGAGAGACATCACACACAGAGAGACATCACACACAGAGAGACATCACACACAGAGAGACATCACAGAGAGGGACATCACACACACAGAGACATCACACACAGAGAGACATCACACACACAGACATCACACACAGGGAGACATCACACACAGAGAGACATCACACACAGAGACATCACACACAGAGAGACATCACACACAGAGAGACATCACACACACACAGAGACATCACACACAGAGAGACATCACACACACACACAGACATCACACACAGAGGGACATCACACACAAAGACATCACACACAGAGAGACATCACACACAGAGAGACATCACCCACAGAGGGACATCACACACAGAGAGACATCACACACAGAGAGAGACATCACACTCACAGAGAGACATCACACACAGAGAGAGACATCACACACACAGAGAGACATCACACACACAGAGACATCACACACAAAGGGACATCACACACAGAGACATCACACACAGAGAGAAATCACACGCACAGACATCACACACACAGACATCACACACAGAAAGACATCACACACACAGAGACATCACACACACAGAGACATCACACACAGAGAGACATCACACACAGAGAGACATCACACACAGAGAGAGACATCACACACACAGAGATACATCACACACAGAAAGAGACATCACACACACACAGAGACATCACACACAGACATCACACACAGAGGGACATCACACACAGAGACATCACACACAGTGAGACATCACACACACAGAGTGACATCACACACAGAGAGAGACATCACACACAGAGAGACATCACACACAGAGACATCACACACAGAGAGACATCACACACACAGAGAGACATCACACACAGAGAGACATCACACACACAGAGACATCACACACAGAGAGACATCACACACAGAGAGACATCACACACAGAGACATCACACACAGATACATCACACACAGAGACATCACACACAGAGACATCACACACAGAGAGAGACATCACACACAGAGACATCACACACACACAGAGACATCACACACAGAGAGACATCACACACACAGACATCACACACACACAGAGACATCACACACACAGAGAGACATCACACACAGAGACATCACACACAGAGACATCACACACAGACATCACACACAGAGACATCACACACAAAGACATTACACACACAGAGAGACATCACACACACAGACATCACACACAGAGAGAGACATCACACACAGAGAGACATCACACACAGAGAGAGACATCACACACAGAGAGACATCACACACAGAGAGAGACATCACACACGCACAGAGACATCACACACAGAGAGACATTACACACAAAGAGACATCACACACACAGACATCACACACACAGAGAGACATCACAGACGCACAGAGACATCACACACAGAGAGACATCACACACACATACATCACACACAGAGAGAGACATCACACACAGAGACATCACACACAGAGACATCACACACACAGAGAGACATCACACACACAGACATCACACACAGAGACATCACACACAGACATCACACACAGTGAGACATCACACACAGAGAGACATCACACACACAGAGACATCACACACAGAGAGACATCACACACAGAGAGACATCACACACAGAGGGACATCACACACAGAGAGACATCACACACAAAGAGACATCACACACAGAGACATCACACACACAGACATCTCACACACACAGAGAGACATCACACACAGAGAGACATCACACACACAGACATCACACACAGAGAGACATCACACACACACAGAGACATCACACGCACAGAGAGACATCACACACACACAGAGCCATCACACACACAGACATCACACACACAGAGACATCACACACACAGAGAGACATCACACACACAGCATCACACACAGACATCACACACAGAGAGACATCACACACAGAGAGCGCACAGAGAACGGCAAACTTCACGGAGGCAACTACAGCAAGAAGATGGGAGACGCGAGCTCAGCAAACCTTAGACATATAACGCGATGCAATCCCAGTCGGCCAGCAACACAGTTCGACACTAAACCTGGTTGACCACTTATTTCAAAAGACTGCTAAATGTTTGCGTCCATCTTCTAGGTAGAACACACCAAAGTAAACAGAGGACAAGGAGTCGTGAACAGCCACGAGCTACAAGAGATGCATACACAGAGAAGACGCACAGAGAAAGGTGTTTTGGGCAGTACAGAGGGACACACACAACCAGAGCCACGCCACACCAAGAGACATACACACATATAGAGAGGCACGCACAGAAAGACGCCCTGAGGGATGACGTACAGGGGCTGTAGAGGTTGGGGGAAGGCAAGGGTAACCGCGCATGGACATGCAACCAGTTGCGCAGCTCGTTTGTAAGCAACCGCGTCTGCAAACTGGTTGCGAGCAACTCGGTTTCTGCTCGCGAGCAACTGGACTCTCGAAGCGTGCGGGATCCGCTCAGTTTCGCTACCACGTGACGCCTTCGCGCAAACTGCGATCACAATCGGAATATCGATTTCATGCCTGGGAGGAATCCGATGAGCTATGAAGCTCTTTTTCACACAGATGTCCAGTAAAGGAGGCCCACGGGGTTCAGAACGTTACCAACAACGCCACCAGCAGGCAACACAATACAAAAACAAACACGACAGTAGCGCACGGCACAAGGTAAACAAATCCACGCGTGAACACACGCACTTAAAAATATTTTTATTTTTTTAAACGCAACGAAGCCATCACCCCCCCCCCCACACATCCCGGCTACGCGAAGCCCAACCGAGGCGCCCAACGCATTCGTCGTGTGTGTAAGTGTGTGTGTAAGTGTGTGTGTATGAGTGTGTAAGTGTGTGTAAGTGTGTGTAAGTGTGTGTGTAAGTGTGTGTACGTGTGTAAGTGTGTGTAAGTGTGTGTGTGTACGTGTGTATGTGTGTAAGTGTGTGTGTAAGTGTGTAAGTGTGTATGTGTGTAAGTGTGTATGTGTGTATATGTGTAAGTGTGTGTAAGTGTAAGTGTGTGTAAGTGTGTATGTGTGTACCTGTGTGTGTGTAAGTGTGTGTAAGTGTGTGTACGTGTGTGTAAGTGTGTATGTGTGTACGTGTGTGTAAGTGTAAGTGTGTGTAAGTGTGTAAGTGTAAGTGTGTATGTGTGTGTGTGTAAGTGTGTGTATGTGTGTAAGTGTGTGTGTGTACGTGTGTGTGTGTAAGTGTAAGTGTGTAAGTGTGTGTGTGAGTGTGTGTAAGTGTGTGTAAGTGTGTATGTGTGTAAGTGAGTGTGTGTGTAAGTGTGTGTAAGTGTGTAAGTGTGTGTAAGTGTGTGTGTGTGTAAGTGTGTAAGTGTGTGTGTGTAAGTGTAAGTGTGTAAGTGTGTGTGTGAGTGTGTGTAAGTGTGTATGTGTGTAAGTGAGTGTGTGTGTAAGTGTGTGTAAGTGTGTAAGTGTGTATGTGTGTACGTGTGTGTGTGTAAGTGTGTGTAAGTGTGTGTACGTGTGTGTAAGTGTATAAGTGTGTATGTGTGTAAGTGTGTGTGTGTAAGTATGTGTGTGCGCGTCGCGTCAGAATGATGGCGCGGACCAAACAGTGCCGTAGTTGCACTGCGCTTCTATGCTCCTGTGGTCTCGCGTGTCCGCTACCCCCCCCCCCTTTCCCCACCTTGACCCCCCCCGCCCCCAACTCTCAGTGACCACAGTGACGTCGAGGCGAGTTTGACCGCGTGACAAAGTCAAGAGGCCAGGATGGGGGCGCCATTTATTTATTTATTTACAAGAGCCGGGATTAACTCGCGTCCGATATTCCATCTGCCTCGCAGTCCCTCGGTTTATTTAAATGTCGCCTTAAGATACCCCCCTAACCCCCTCCCCCCCACACCCTTGAGTTAACTACATTCATGTAATTAAGGGTTTTTTTGGAGGGGGAAGGGGGTTTCGACCGCGAGTTGGAATTGAATGGGTAGGTGAGTGTGACTAGAATGGGTAGGTGGGTGTGAATAGAATTGGTAGGTGAGTGTGAATAGAATGGGTAGGTGAGTGTGGATAGAATGGGTAGGTGGGTGTGAATAGAATGGGTAGGTGGGTGTGAATAGAATGGGTAGGTGAGTGTGAATAGAATGGGTAGGTGAGTGTGAATAGAATGGGTAGGTGGGTGTGAATAGAATGGGTAGGTAGGTGTGAATAGAATGGGTAGGTGAGTGTGAATAGAATGGGTAGGTGAGTGTGAATAGAATGGGTAGGCGAGTGTGAATAGAATGGGTAGGTGGGTGTGAATAGAATGGGTAGGTAGGTGTGAATAGAATGGGTAGGTGAGTGTGAGTAGAATGGGTAGGCGAGTGTGAATAGAATGGGTAGGCGAGTGTGAATAGAATGGGTAGGTGGGTGTGAATAGAATGGGTAGGTAGGTGTGAATAGAATGGGTAGGTGAGTGTGAATAGAATGGGTAGGTAGGTGTGAATAGAATGGGTAGGTGGGTGTGAATAGAATGGGTAGGTAGGTGTGAATAGAATGGGTAGGTGAGTGTGAATAGAATGGGTAGGCGAGTTTGAATGGAATGGGTAGGTGAGTGTGAATAGACTGGGTAGGCGAGTTTGAATGGAATGGGTAGGTGGGTGTGAATAGAATGGGTAGGTGGGTGTGAATAGAATGGGTAGGCGAGTTTGAATAGAATGGGTAGGCGAGTGTGAATAGAATGGGTAGGCGAGTGTGAGTAGAATGGGTAGGTGAGTGTGAATAGAATGGGTAGGTGGGTGTGAATAGAATGGGTAGGTGGGTGTGAATAGAATGGGTAGGTGAGTGTGAATAGAATGGGTAGGTGAGTGTGAATAGAATGGGTAGGTGAGTGTGAATAGAATGGGTAGGTGAGTGTGAGTAGAATGGGTAGGTGAGTGTGAATAGAATGGGTAGGTGAGTGTGAATAGAATGGGTAGGTGGGTGTGAATAGAATGGGTAGGTAGGTGTGAATAGAATGGGTAGGTGAGTGTGAATAGAATGGGTAGGTGAGTGTGAATAGAATGGGTAGGCGAGTGTGAATAGAATGGGTAGGTGGGTGTGAATAGAATGGGTAGGTAGGTGTGAATAGAATGGGTAGGTGAGTGTGAGTAGAATGGGTAGGCGAGTGTGAATAGAATGGGTAGGCGAGTGTGAATAGAATGGGTAGGTGGGTGTGAATAGAATGGGTAGGTAGGTGTGAATAGAATGGGTAGGTGAGTGTGAATAGAATGGGTAGGTAGGTGTGAATAGAATGGGTAGGTGGGTGTGAATAGAATGGGTAGGTAGGTGTGAATAGAATGGGTAGGTGAGTGTGAATAGAATGGGTAGGCGAGTTTGAATGGAATGGGTAGGTGAGTGTGAATAGACTGGGTAGGCGAGTTTGAATGGAATGGGTAGGTGGGTGTGAATAGATTGGGTAGGTGGGTGTGAATAGAATGGGTAGGCGAGTTTGAATAGAATGGGTAGGCGAGTGTGAGTAGAATGGGTAGGTGAGTGTGAATATAATGGGTAGGTGGGTGTGAATAGAATGGGTAGGTGGGTGTGAATAGAATGGGTAGGTGAGTGTGAATAGAATGGGTAGGTGAGTGTGAATAGAATGGGTAGGTGAGTGTGAATAGAATGGGTAGGTGAGTGTGAGTAGAATGGGTAGGTGAGTGTGAATAGAATGGGTAGGTGGGTGTGAATACAATGGGTAGGTGGGTGTGAATAGAATGGGTAGGCGAGTGTGAATAGAATGGGTAGGTGAGTGTGAGTAGAATGGGTAGGTGAGTGTGACTATAATAGGTAGGTGAGTGTGAATAGAATGGGTAGGTGAGTGTGAATAGAATGGGTAGGTGAGTGTGAGTAGAATGGGTAGGCGAGTGTGAATATAATGGGTAGGCGAGTGTGAGTAGAATGGGTAGGTGAGTGTGAATAGAATGGGTAGGTGGGTGTGAATAGAATGGGTAGGTGAGTGTGAATAGAATGGGTAGGTGAGTGTGAATAGAATGGGTAGGTGAGTGTGAGTAGAATGGGTAGGTGAGTGTGAATAGAATGGGTAGGTGGGTGTGAATAGAATGGGTAGGTGGGTGTGAATAGAATGGGTAGGCGAGTGTGAATAGAATGGGTAGGTGAGTGTGAGTAGAATGGGTAGGTGAGTGTGAATAGAATGGGTAGGCGAGTGTGAATAGAATGGGTAGGTGAGTGTGAGTAAAATGGGTAGGTGAGTGTGAATAGAATGGGTAGGTGAGACGTGACAAGTTTGTCCATGGATAAAGATTTCTGGATTAAGTAAAAATTTATCCTGTATAAAATTATTGAGTATAATAGTATCGAATACAATATTATCGAGTATAGTATTATTGAATATAATATTATCGAGTATAGTATTAGTGAATATAATATTATCGAATATAATATTATCGCGTATAAGATTATCGACTATAGTATTATCGAATATAATATTATCGAGTATAGTATTATTGAATATAATATTATCGAGTATAATATTATCTAATATAACGTTATCGAGTATAGTATTATTGAATATAATATTATCGAGTACAATATTATTGAATATAATGTTATCAAGTATAGTATTATCGAATATAATATTATCGAGTAGAAGATGATCGAGTATAGTTTAATCGAATATAATATTATCATGTAAAGTATTATTGAATAAAATATTATCGAGTATAGTATTATTGAATATAATATTATCGTGTAAAGTATTATTGAATAAAATATTATCGAGTATAGTACTATTGAATATAATATTATCGAGTATAATATTATCTAATATAATATTATTGAGTATAGTATTATTGAATATAATATTATCGAGTACAATATTATTGAATATAATATTATCGAGTATAGTATTATTGCATATATTATCGAATATAATATTATTGAATATAATATCGAATATAATATTATTGAATATAGTATTATCGAATATAATATTATCGAGTACAGTATTATCGAGTTTGTTACTATATTCGAGATTACATCTCAAGTTTAGTACTACTGTCAGCTCAGAGTAAACATAAAGACAAAGCTCCCCCGTATAGCCTTCAACAGAGTGTTGGGGCACGTGCTTTTCTGTGCTCGCTACAGCTTCAATAAATACAAACATAGACATACATGTACACACGCACACACATAGTCATACATGTACACACGCACACACATACATGTACACACGCACACACATAGACATACATGTACACACGTATATACATAGACATACATGTACACACGCACACACATAAATGTACACACGCACACACATAGGCATACATGTACACACGCACGCACATAGCCATACATGTACACACGCACACACATAGGCATACATGTACACACGCACCACAAAATACAAAGACAAAGATCCCCCGTATAGCCTTAACAGACTGTAGGGGCAAGTGCTGTTAGCGAGCACCTATGAAGGCCAGAACGGTGCACAAGGGGGTGGGTGGCCAGCACAACGCCCGACCGCCTTTGTCTCCCTAGTGGCAATGTTTTCATCCACCGCACCAGGTACTCATTTGAGGCCGAGTCGACCTAGGGGAGGCCCAGGACCGGTTCAGATAATCGTCACTGGTGTTGGCCGTGAGCGGGAATCGAACCCGGGTCGCCAGGTTCGTAGCGCAGCGCGCTAACCGCTACACTACCACTCTACATGTACACACGCACCACACATACATGTACACACGCACACACATAGGCATACATGTACACGCGCACCACACATACATGTACACACGCACACACATAGACATACATGTACACACGCACCACACATACATGTACACACGCACACACACATAGGCATACATGTACACGCGCACCACACATAGACATATATGTACTCACGCACCACACGTGGCTATAGCCGGCTCACGATGCGCATTATAACGTTGGACTAACTCTCAGCAGGCAGTACACACACCGTGTCAACCCATGCGGTTTAGCCCGTATGCTTGTACAGGGACATTGAGTTTTCAGGTCCATCCGGCGTACAGCTGTTTCAATAGGGGCACAATTAAAGATAATTAAAGATAAGTTGTCTATGTGTTTGTGTTTCTCTCCTTGCGATGGGACTTTGTAGGATGAACGTTGAGATTCATAAGGGGCACGGGGTGACCAATGAGGTCTGAATTGGTCTGTAATAAGGTAGGGCACTGACGAGGGGTTGGCAGGTTGGCAGGTGTGTCAGGTGTGTGAGTGTGCGATGCCAGGTCACGTGAGTCCATCGACCTCGTGGCCTGCCACGCCAAAATAAATACCCAGCAGTGGCAGCAGCAGCAGCATCACCATCATCAGCAGCATCATAATCAGCAGCAGCAGCAGCATCAGCAGCTATTACCGCGCGTGTTAAAAAAATCCCATTCGGCTCCGCGGTGCGTGGTGAGTGGTGAGTGGTGTGGTGAGTGGTGTGGTGAGTGGTGAGTGGTGCGTGGTGTGTGGTGTGGTGAGTGGTGAGTGGTGTGGTGAGTGGTGCGTGGTGAGTGGTGAGTGTGAGTGGTGAGTGGTGCGTGGTGAGTGGTGCGTGGTGCGTTGCTGCTGCTGCTGTTGTTACATTCAGGTGGTCAAGCCCAGGCGGACGAGCGTGTCAGGAGTAGCAACGCGGAGAGCTTTCGTGGTATCGCCCCCGTGGTATCGCCCCCGTGGTATCGCCCACGTGGTATCGCCCCCGTGGTATCGCCCACGTGGTATCGCCCCCGTGGTATCGCCCACGTGGTATCGCCTCAGTGGTATCGCCCACGTGGTATCGCCCCAGTGGTATCGTCCACGTGGTATCGCCCACGTGGTATCGCCCCAGTGGTATCGTCCACGTGGTATCGGTGCACTGCAGCCCACTTCGCCCTGTATCGTTTGCGAGTGTGGAGTCCGTTACCACGTCTTGCTGTTGTCACCAAGTTCACGAAACGTCGTGAGGGTGAAGACGCTCCGCGCGCTAACGCGCGCGGAGCGTCACGGGGCGACCTCCGTTGTTTATTCTAGATTTGAAGCTTTCGCGACTGCAAGGATCCATACTCTTTGGTTCTATTCGGGTAAAGTCACCTCCGTGACTTTAACCGAATAGAACCAAAGAGTATACCTCCGTTGTCTTTGTTCAGCTCTTGCGGCGGCGGCGGCGGCTTTGGCGACGGCGATATGTTGACTACCTCGCCGGGTGTACGGGAGGGAGGTGCGCTCGATCCCGACCCTGACGATGCCTGCTGGATATATTCGGAGTCTCTTTTCCCCGTTGGTCGCGTGGATTTTCCTCCGGGGTCCACCGTTTTATTTTTTTTTACCCCGTTCCACGTTTAAGAAGTCAACATCGCGGCGTTTGAGAAGCCAACATCGCGGCGTCTGAGAGCACTTAGCTGCTCCAAACTCGCACACGACGACGAGGAGCCGCTTGGCGGAGCTGTCGTTGGCGACGGCCGGGGGTCGCTTCTGACAAAGAAGAGCTCCAAACGTGGGTATTATAAAGTATTATAAAGTCACGTGGGTAGTATAAAGTCACGTGGGTATTATAAAGTCACGTGGGTATTATAAAGTCGCGTAGGTATTATAAAATCACGTGGGTATTATAAAGTCACGAGGGTATTATAAAGTCACGTGGGTATTATAAAGTCACGAGGGTATTATAAAGTCACGAGGGTATTATAAAGTCACGTGGGTATTATAAAGTCACGTGGGTATTATAAAGTCACGTGGGTATTATAAAGTCACGAGGGTATTATAAAGTCACGTGGGTATTATAAAGTCACGTGGGTATTATAAAGTCACGAGGGTATTATAAAGTCACGTGGGTATTATAAAGTCACGTGGGTATTATAAAGTCACGAGGGTATTATAAAGTCACGAGGGTATTATAAAGTCACGTGGGTATTATAAAGTCACGAGGGTATTATAAAGTCACGTGGGTATTATAAAGTCACGTGGGTATTATAAAGTCACGAGGGTATTATAAAGTCACGTGGGTATTATAAAGTCACGTGGGTATTATAAAGTCACGAGGGTATTATAAAGTCACGAGGGTATTATAAAGTCACGTGGGTATTATAAAGTCACGAGGGTATTATAAAGTCACGTGGGTATTATAAAGTCACGAGGGTATTATAAAGTCACGAGGGTATTATAAAGTCACGTGGGTATTATAAAGTCACGAGGGTATTATAAAGTCACGTGGGTATTATAAAGTGACGAGGGTATTATAAAGTCACGTGGGTATTATAAAGTCACGAGGGTATTATAAAGTCACGAGGGTATTATAAAGTCACGAGGGTATTATAAAGTCACGTGGGTATTATAAAGTGACGAGGGTATTATAAAGTCACGTGGGTATTATAAAGTCACGTGGGTATTATAAAGTCACGAGGGTATTATAAAGTCACGAGGGTATTATAAAGTCACGTGGGTATTATAAAGTGACGAGGGTATTATAAAGTCGCGTGGGTATTATAAAGTCACGTGGGTATTATAAAGTATTATAAAGTCACGTGGGTATTATAAAGTCACGAGGGTATTATAAAGTCACGTGGGTATTATATTTTTTTCCGCCTGAGGACGACCGCTTGTGTTGCGATCGAAACTTCGTGATGTATTTTATTTTCTACCTACGTGACTTTACCGAAGGAACCAAAGAGAAAGCTTCAAATCAGGAGCTCTATAGCAGCGCGGTGGTGTGGCCCTCACCTGGTGAGGAGTTGAGATGATTTGGCTGAATGGATCCCCGTGTCGGCTGTGTGGCACACGACGTGCCCACCTTTTTGTTTGCGGGTGATGTCACGTGATCGGCAATGTCCGTTTTTTTATCCACTCCCATTCCGCGGGTATTAACCGGGGCGGCCCCCCGCAGGATTTCGAACCGCGAAAACCCCTGCCGCAATCGGGCGAATGTTGGGTATAAATGTCCACGGGATGTCGTCGACGACGACGATGACGACGATGACGATGTTGATGTTGATGATGATGTTGCTACGTCACTTCGCTGGGCTATCGTTTGTGGCCAGGTCGCGTCTGAACAAAGAACTCCGTAGCTCGATGGGGGGCTTACACCTGACGTCATAGATGGGGGGCTTACACCTGACGTTATAGATGGGGGGCTTACACCTGACTTCATAGATGGGGGGGCTTACACCTAACGTCATAGATGGGGGGCTTACACCTGACGTCATAGATGGGGACTTACACCTGACGTCATAGATGGGGGGCTTACACCTGACATCATAGATTGGGGGCTTACACCTGACATCATAGATGGGGGGCTTACACCTGACGTCATAGATGGGGGGCTTACACCTGGAATCATAGATGGGGGGGCTTACACCTGACGTCATAGATGGGGGGCTTACACCTGGCATCATTGATGGGGGGGCTTACACCTGGCATCATTGATGGGGGGGCTTACACCTGACGTCATAGATGGGGGGCTTACACCTGGCATCATTGATGGGGGGGCTTACACCTGGCATCATTGATGGGGGGGCTTACACCTGACGTCAGAGACGGGGGGCTTACACCTGACGTCATAGATGAGGGGCTTACACCTGACGTCATAGACGGGGGGCTTACACCTGACGTCATAGATGGGGGGCTTACACCTGGCATCATAGATGGGGGGCTTACACCTGACGTCACAGATGGGGGGCTTACACCTGGCATTATAGACGGGAGGCTTACACCTGACGTCATAGACGGGGGGCTTACACCTGACGTCATAGATGGGGGGCTTACATCTGGCATCATTGATGGGGGGCTTACACCTGGCATCATAGACGGGGGGCTTACACCTGGCATCACAGATGGGGGGCTTACACCTGACGTCATATACGGGGGGCTTACACCTGAAGTCATAGATGGGGGGCTTACACCTGACGTCATAGATGGGGGGCTTACATCTGGCATCATTGATGGGGGGCTTACACCTGGCATCATAGATGGGGGGCTTACACCTGGCATCACAGATGGGGGGCTTACATCTGACGTCATAGATGGGGGGCTTACATCTGGCATCATAGATGGGGGGCTTACACCTGGCATCACAGATGGGGGGCTTACATCTGACGTCATAGATGGGGGGCTTACATCTGGCATCATTGATGGGGGGCTTACACTTGGCATCATAGATGGGGGGCTTACACCTGGCATCATAGACGGGGGGCTTACACCTGGCATCACAGATGGGGGGCTTACACCTGACGTCATATACGGGGGGCTTACATCTGACGTCATAGATGGGGGGCTTACAACTGACGTCATAGATGGGGGGCTTACACCTGACGTCATAGATGGGGGGCTTACAACTGGCATCACAGATGGGGGTGCTTAAACCTGGAATCATAGATGGGGGGCTTACACCTGACGTCATAGATGGGGGGGGGCTTACATCTGGCATCATAGATGGGGGGCTTACATCTGGCATCACAGATGGGGGTGCTTACACCTGGCATCATAGATGGGGGGGCTTACACCTGACGTCATAGATGGGGGGGCTTACATCTGGCATCATAGATGGGGGGGCTTACACCTGGCATCACAGATGGGGGGGGGCTTACATCTGGCATCATAGATGGGGGGCTTACACCTGGCATCACAGATGGGGGGGGGCTTACATCTGGCATCATAGATGGGGGGCTTACATCTGGCATCATAGATGGGGGGGCTTACATCTGGCATCATAGATGGGGGGCTTACACCTGACATCATAGAACGCGGAGTAAACCGGGGGGGGGGGGGGGGGGTTATTGCGGCATTTGTGACTGCATGAAACACGAAGCGACAGCGCCCCCTACTGCGGAAACCTGGCAGGACCCTCCTGAAGAATCGTCTTGAGACTCTAAGGCACTGATTCTTCTTAAACGTCTTGAGACTCTAAGGCAGTGATTCTTCTTAAACGTGTTGATAATCTAAGGCAGTGATTCTTCTTAAACGTGTTGATAATCTAAGGCAGTGGATCTTCTAAAACATCTTGAGACTCTAAGGCAGTGGTTATTCTTAAAAGTCTTGAGACTCTAAGGCAGTGGTTCATCTTAATCATCTTGAGACTCTAAGGCAGTGGTTTTTCTTAAACGTGTTGAGTCTCTAAGGCAGTGGTTCTTCTTAAACGTCTTGAGACTCTAAGGCAGTGATTCTTCTTAAACGGCTTGATAATCTAAGGCAGTGATTCTTCTTAAACGTCTTGAGACTCTAAGGCAGTGATTCTTCTTAAACGTCTTGAGACTCTAAGGCAGTGGTTCTTCTTAAACGTCTTGAGACTGTAAGGCAGTGATTCTTCTAAAACATCTTGAGACTCTAAGGCAGTGATTCTTCTTAAACGTCTTGATAATCTAAGGCAGTGATTCTTCTTAAACGTCTTGAGGCTCTAAGGCAGTGGTTCTTCTTGAACGTCTTGAGACTCTAAGGCAGTGATTCTTCTTAAACGTCTTGAGACTCTAAGGCAGTGGTTCTTCTTAAACGTCTTGAGACTCTAAGGCAGTGGTTCTTCTTAAACGTCTTGAGACTCTAAGGCAGTGGTTCTTCTTAAACGTCTTGATAATCTAAGGCAGTGGTTTTTCTTAAACGTCTTGAGACTCTAAGGCAGTGGTTCTTCTTAAACGTGTTGAGTCTCTAAGGCAGTGGTTCTTCTTAAACGTCTTGAGACTCTAAGGCAGTGATTCTTCTTAAACGTCTTGAGACTCTAAGGCAGTGATTCTTCTTAAACGTCTTGATAATCTAAGGCAGTGGTTCTTCTTGAACGTCTTGATAATCTAAGGCAGTGGTTCTTCTTAAACGTATTGAGACTCTAAGGCAGTGGTTCTTCTTAAACGTCTTGATAATCTAAGGCAGTGGTTCTTCTTAAACGTCTTGATAATCTAAGGCAGTGATTCTTCTTAAATGTCTTGAGACTCTAAGGCACTGATTCTTCTTGAACGTCTTGATAATCTAAGGCAGTGGTTCTTCTTAAACGTCTTGATGATCTAAGGCAGTGATTCTTCTTAAACGTCTTGATAATCTAAGGCAGTGGTTCTTCTTGAACGTCTTGATAATCTAAGCCAGTGGTTCTTCTTAAACGTCTTGAGACTCTAAGGTAGTGGTTCTTCTTAAACGTCTTGATAATCTAAGGCAGTGGTTCTTCTTAAACATCTTGATAATCTAAGGCAGTGATTCTTCTTAAACGTCTTGATAATCTAAGGCAGTGGTTCTTCTTTAACGTCTTGATAATCTAAGGCAGGGGTTCTTCTTAAACGTCTTGAGACTCTAAGGCAGTGGTTCTTCTTAAACGTCTTGATAATCTAAGGCAGTGGTTCTTCTTAAACGTCTTGATAATCTAAGGCAGTGATTCTTCTTAAACGTCTTGAGACTCTAAGGCACTGATGCTTCTTGAACGTCTTGATAATCTAAGGCAGTGGTTCTTCTTAAACGTCTTGATAATCTAAGTCAGTGATTCTTCTTAAACGTCTTGATAATCTAAGGCAGTGGTTTTTCTTGAACGTCTTGATAATCTAAGGCAGTGGTTCTTCTTAAACATCTTGAGACTCTAAGGCAGTGGTTCTTCTTAATCATCTTGAGTCTCTAAGGCAGTGGTTCTTCTTGAACGTCTTGATAATCTAAGGCAGTGATTCTTCTTAAACATCTTGAGACTCTAAGGCAGTGGTTATTCTTAAAAGTCTTGAGACTCTAAGGCAGTGGTTCATCTTAATCATCTTGAGACTCTAAGGCAGTGGTTTTTCTTAAACGTGTTGAGTCTCTAAGGCAGTGGTTCTTCTTAAACGTCTTGAGACTCTAAGGCAGTGATTCTTCTTAAACGGCTTGATAATCTAAGGCAGTGATTCTTCTTAAACGTCTTGATAATCTAAGGCAGTGGTTCTTCTTGAACATCTTGATAATCTAAGGCAGTGGTTCTTCTTAAACGTCTTGATAATCTAAGGCAGTGGTTCTTCTTGATCGTCTTGATAATCTAAGGCAGTGGTTCTTCTTAAACGTCTTGAGCCTCTAAGGCAGTGGTTATTCTTAAACGTCTTGAGACTCTAAGGCAGTGGTTCATCTTAATCATCTTGAGACTCTAAAGCAGTAGTTTTTCTTAAACGTGTTGAGTCTCTAAGGCAGTGGTTCTTCTTAAACTGATCTTGAGACTCTAAGGCAGTGGTTCTTTTTAAACATCTTGAGACTCTAAGGCAGTGGTTCTTCTTGAACGTCTTGATGATCTAAGGCAGTGGTTCTTCTTACTCATCTTGAGACTCTAAGGCAGTGGTTCTTCTTAATCATCTTGAGACTCTAAGGCAGTGGTTCTTCTTAAACGTCTTGAGACTCTAAGGCAGTGCTTCTTCTTAAACGTCTTGATAATCTAAGGCAGTGATTCTTCTTAAACGTCTTGAGGCTCTAAGGCAGTGGTTCTTCTTGAACGTCTTGAGGCTCTAAGGCAGTGGTTCTTCTTGAACGTCTTGAGACTCTAAGGCAGTGATTCTTAAACGTCTTGAGACTCTAGGCAGTGGTTCTTCTTGAACGTCTTGAGACTCTAGGCAGTGGTTCTTCTTGAACGTCTTGAGACTCTAAGGCAGTGGTTTTTCTTAAACGTCTTGATAATCTAAGGCAGTGGTTCCTCTTAATCATCTTGATAATCTAAGGCAGTGGTTCTTCTTAAACGTCTTGAGACTCTAAGGCAGTGGTTCTTCTTAATCATCTTGATAATCTAAGGCAGTGGTTCTTCTTAAACTGATCTTGAGACTCTAAGGCAGTGGTTCTTCTTAAACATCTTGAGACTCTAAGGCAGTGGTTCTTCTTGAACGTCTTGATGATCTAAGGCAGTGGTTCTTCTTAATCATCTTGAGACTCTAAGGCAGTGGTTCTTCTTAATCATCTTGAGACTCTAAGGCAGTGGTTCTTCTTAAACGTCTTGAGACTCTAAGGCAGTGGTTCTTCTTAAACATCTTGAGACTCTAAGGCAGTGGTTCTTCTTAATCATCTTGAGACTCTAAGTCAGTGGTTCTTCTTAATCATCTTGATAATCTAAGGCAGTGATTCTTCTTAAACGTCTTGAGACTCTAAGGCAGTGGTTCTTCTTAAACGTGTTGAGACTCTAAGGCAGTGGTTCTTCTTAATCATCTTGATAATCTAAGGCAGTGTTTCTTCTTAAACGTGTTGAGACTCTAAGGCAGTGGTTCTTCTTAATCATCTTGATAATCTAAGGCAGTGGTTCTTCTTAAACGTCTTGAGACTCTAAAGCAGTGGTTCTTCTTGAACGTCTTGAGACTCTAAGGCAGTGGTTCTTCTAAATCATCTTGAGACTCTATGGCAGTGGTTCTTCTTAAACATCTTGAGACTCTAAGGCAGTGGTTCTTCTTGAACATCTTGAGACTCTAAGGCAGTGGTTCTTCTTGAACGTCTTGATAATCTGAGGCAGTGGTTCTTCTTAATCATCTTGAGACTCTAAGGCAGTGGTTCTTCTTAATCATCTTGAGACTCTAAGGCAGTGGTTCTTCTTAAACGTCTTGAGACTCTAAGGCAGTGGTTCTTCTTAAACATCTTGAGACTCTAAGGCAGTGGTTCTTCTTAATGATCTTGAGACTCTAAGGCAGTGGTTCTTCTTAATCATCTTGATAATCTAAGGCAGTGATTCTTCTTAAACGTCTTGAGACTCTAATGCAGTGGTTCTTCTTGATCGTTTTGAGACTCTAAGGCAGTGATTCTTCTTATCTTGGAGATGCTGCTAAATGCCTTTTCTGGGGGGTGGGGGGGGGGGGGGCGGATGGCGAGTCATAGACAGATTTGTTTTAGAAGGTAAATAATCGAAAACACAAATGAAGGCACCTTAAGTTACAACTTTACTTTGTCTCATCAAACCACTCTGCACTCATTATTAACATTGCGAATGTGTTCACGATGGATAACCATGAGGGTGCAAGGCCGCTGTAAATGTTAAGAATCGCTGCTCTCAGCTAAAACTATGTACTAATGTTTTTTACTTGACCAGGTAAGAAAGCCCCGACTGTGCTACGTAGCTCTTTCTAGAAGCGACTGCGACCGTCACAAATGACCGCTCAGCGTAGCGGCTTCATCATCACGCGGACACGCAGACTCCAAATATACAGCAGCAGGCGTCAGGGTCGGGATTGAACCCACGACCTCCTGTAGACCAGGCGAGGTAGTTAACATCTCCTAGCAACCCTGATGATGATGAGAGAGAGAGAGAGACACGCAGACTCCAAATATACAGCAGCAGCAGGCGTCAGGGTCGGGATTGAACCCATGACCTCCTGTATACCAGGCGAGGTAGTTAACATCTCCTCGCCACGGTCACTCGGAGTGAGGCTCTCCTGGAGTGCAAGGCCGTGATTATAATATAGATGGGGGGAGGGGGGACACATCCGCCCCCCCCCCAATATTCAAATATGATCAAAATGTTCCGTCCCCCCCCCCCCACCCAATATATTGCTATGAAATAGATTAATGTTTATGTGATTGTGGTTTTGGTTGTACTTTATTAATCCCTAATCTCTGCCATTATAAACAATTAAACAAGAAAAGGGAAACAAATTAAATAAAAACAGAGCAATGTAATACAATAACACTATTAGACATTATTGTAAAAAATGAAGAAAAAGTCTATCCTATGTGTTAGTGCATTTTCTAAATATTTTAGGCAGGAAATTCGTTTTCAAATTTAGATTTTTTTCTGGGGGGGTGGGGACCCCCAGACCCCGTTGAAGATTTGCCCCCCCCCCCCCATGTTAAGTCCATGGCTACTGCCTTGCTGTAATGTAATTAAAGATAATAATGTGTCATCCTTAACGTGTGTGTGTGTACATAAACTCCTTACTAAGGGGAGCCTGAGTGCAACAGTTAGCGCTGTGCCGCGCTACGAACCCGACTCCCGCTCACGGCCAACACCAGTGACGATTATCTGAATCGGTCCCGGGCCTCCCCTAGGTCGACTCAGCCTCAAATGAGTACGGTGTGTAACAAAAAAACATCGCCACTGGTGAGACAAAGGCGGCCGAGCGTGGTGCTGGCCATCCACCTCCTCGTGTGCCGTGCCGGCCTTTCTAGGTGCTCGGCATGCAGCACTTGCGCCAACAGTCTATTGAGACTATACGGGGAATCTTTGTCCTTGACTGTCCTTAAAACTGCCTCCTCCGTTTTCACTGCTCCTCTGCAGGAGGTTTTCCGCTGCTAAATTGATGCCACTTCTCTTTTAGGAGGAGGCCAACGATCCGAGGAGATCACCGCTGGAAGAGCACCTCTCCCGATCACCACCAGGACCGGGGAGAGACATCTGTGGGAGATAAAAGAGCTTCATAGCTCATCGGATTCCTCCAGTTTGCATATTTCTGTCGCCGGTTACGAAATTCGCCGCTGCCCATTTGAGGTGACGGCCTGCATCGGCGGTCACCTGAAGGCCTTCGCTCGCGAGGCCACCACCTGGGAGGTCATTTTCCAGCGGGCACCATCTGGAGATCATCACCTGAAGGCCTTCGCTCGCGAGGCCACCACCTGGGAGGTCATTTTCCAGCGGGCACCATCTGGAGATCATCACCTGAAGGCCTTCGTTCGCGAGGCCACCACCTGGGAGGTCATCTCCCAGCGGGCACCATCTGGAGTTCATCACCTGAAGGCCTTCGCTCGCGAGGCCACCACCTGGGAGGTCATCTCCCAGCGGGCACCATCTGGAGATCATCACCTGAAGGCCTTCGCTCGCGAGGCCACCACCTGGGAGGTCATTTTCCAGCGGGCACCATCTGGAGATCATCACCTGAAGGCCTTCGCTCGCGAGGCCACTGCCAGGAGGTCACCACTGGAGTCTCGGCGGTCGTCGTCTGTCTGTCCGGGTCATCACCTGGAGGCCACCACTGCAAGAGTCCACCGCTGCGCGGTCGACTCCTGCAGTTCTTCGTCTGGAGGTCACCGCTGCAGCACCCACCACTTGTCGGTCGTCCCCTGGAGGTTCATCACCTAGAGGTCAGCACCTTGGGAGGTTACCACAGGGAGGTCGACCCTTGTAGGTCACTGTCTAGAGGTCGCCGTGTGCAGCAACCACCACCACCGGGAGATCACCAGTGGGAGGTGATTTGAAGGTGTTGTCTCAGAAGCCACCTTCTGCAAACGGGTCCAGCACCAGCACCGCCGTCGCTGACCGGGCCTCCAACTACCAAGGTGACGGTGGTGGTGGTGACGGTGGTGGTGGTGGTGGTGACGGTGGTGGTGGTGGTGGTGGTGGTGACGGTGGTGGTGGTGACCTGCCCGGCCCCACGATGTACGAGACGGCGGCGAGCTCGGCGGCCGTGTACGTGGGGCCCGCCGCGTCTCTCCTGCCGGGCCTCCCCGCCGCCTACCTGGCGCCCCCGGGGCAGCGCGGCAGCCCCGCGGGCGGTCTCTCCCCCTGGGGTCACTCCGACTCGCCCCTCGCCCTCCAGGCACCTCAACAGCCGTACCCTCACCACCTGCCTCACCACCCTCACCACCCTCACCACCCTCACCACCATCACCACCCTCACCACCACCACCACCACCAGTCGCTACATCACCACCCGCATCTCCAACAGCACCAACATCAACAGCACCACAACCACCTTCAGCAGCAGCAGCAACAGCAGCAGCAGCAACAGCAGCAGCAGCAGCATCAGTACCAGGGACAGCTGCAGGCGACCCCCTTCGCCTATTCCCCGGGGCCCCACACCCCGCTGGGAGGCCCGCACTACCCCGGCTTTGGGTCGGCCGAGGCCGCGGCCTGCGGGGCCTCCTGGGCCGGCGGCCACCCCTACGAGAGCGCCATCCTGCCGGGGTTGGTGGCGCACGGGGTGAGGAGGCCGCTGCCGACGACCGGTGAGTGGCGCCCCCTCGGACAATGCGCGCCGGGTCGCCGGTGCGGCTGGACCTCAACATGAGTGTCCGTGCTTTGTTGCGGTGGGGAGTAAATATCGATACTGGGGGGGGGGGGGGGGGGGGGAGAGACAAAGGCGGTCGGCGTGGTTCTTGCCACACCACCGCCTCCGTGTGCCGTGTCGACCTTCATACGCGTGAGTCTATGGGTAACCGTGTGATGAGTCTATGGGTAACCGTGTGATTAGTCTATGGGTAACCGTATGATGAGTCTATGGGTAGCCGTGTGAGTCTATGGGTCTCTGTGTGAGTCTATGGGTCTCTGTGTGAGTCTATGGGTAACCGTGTGATTAGTCTATGGGTAACCGTGTGATGAGTCTATGGGTAGCCGTATGATGAGTCTATGGGTCTCTGTGTGAGTCTATGGGTCTCTGTTTGAGTCTATGGGTATCCGTGTGATGAGTCTATGGGTCTGTATGATGGTGACACGTGGTGATGGGTGGCGATGGTGATAGGTACTGCTTGTGACACGTGGTGATGATGTCGATGGGTAGTGATGGTGACACGTGGTGATGATGTCGATGGGTAGTGATGGTGACACGTGGTGATGATGTCGATGGGTAGTGATGGTGACACGTGGTGATGATGTCGATGGGTAGTGATGGTGACACGTGGTGATGATGTCGATGGGTAGTGATGGTGACACGTGGTGATGATGATGATGGGTAGTGATGGTGACACGTGGTGATGATGGTGATGAGTAGTGATGGTGACACGTGGTGATGATGGTGATGGGTAGTGATTGTGACACGTGGTGATGATGGTGATGGGTAGTGATGGTGACACGTGGTGTTGATGATGATGGGTAGTGATGGTGACACGTGGTGATGATGGTGATGGGTAGTGATGGTGACACGTGGTGTTGATGGTGATGGGTAGTCATTGTGACACGTGGTGATGATGGTGATGGGTAGTGATGGTGACACGTGGTGATGATGGTGATGGGTAGTGATTGTGACACGTGGTGATGATGGTGATGGGTAGTGATGGTGACACGTGGTGTTGATGGTGATGGGTAGTGATGGTGACACGTGGTGATGATGTCGATGGGTAGTGATGGTGAAACGTGGTGATGATGATGATGGGTAGTGATGGTGACACGTGGTGATGATGGTGATGGGTAATGATGGTGACATGTGGTGTTGATGGTGATGGGTAGTGATTGTGACACGTGGTGATGATGGTGATGGGTAGTGATGGTGACACGTGGTGTTGATGGTGATGGGTAGTGATTGTGACACGTGGTGATGATGATGATGGGTAGTGATGGTGACACGTGGTGTTGATGGTGATGGGTAGTGATGGTGACACGTGGTGATGATGGTGATGGGTAGTGATTGTGACACGTGGTAATGATGGCGAAGGGTAGTGATGGTGACACGTTGTGATGATGGTGGTGGGTAGTGATGGTGACCCGTGGTGATGATGGTGATGGGTAGTGATGGTGACACGTGGTGATGATGGTGATGGGTAGTGATGGTGACACGTGGGGATGATGGTGATGGGTAGTGATGGTGACACGTGGCAATGATGGTGATGGGTAGTGATGGTGACACGTGGTGATGATGGTGATGGGTAGTGATGGTGACACGTGGCGATGATGGTGATGGGTAGTGATGGTGACACGTTGTGATGATGGTGATGGGTAGTGATGGTGACACGTGGTGATGATGGTGATGGGTAGTGATGGTGACACGTGGTAATGATGACGAAGGGTAGTGATGGTGACACGTTGTGATGATGGTGATGGGTAGTGATGGTGACACGTGGTGATGATGGTGATGGGTAGTGATGGTGACACGTGGTGATGATGATGATGGGTAGTGATGGTGACACGTGGTGATGATGGTGATGGGTAGTGATGGTGACACGTGGTGTTGATGGTGATGGGTAGTGATGGTGACACGTGGTAATGATGGACATAGGTAGTGATTGTAACACGTGGTGATGATAGTGATGGGTAGTGATGGTGACACGTGGTAATGATGGCGATAGGTAGTGATTGTAACACGTGGTGATGATGGTGATGGGTAGCGACGGTGACACGTGGTGATGATGGTGATGGGTAGTGATGGTGACACGTGGTAATGATGGTGATGGGTAGTGATGGTGACACGTGATGATGATGGTGATGGGTAGTGATTGTAACACGTGTTGATGATGGTGATGGGTAGTGATGGTGACACGTGGTGATGATGGTGATGGGTAGTGATGGTGACACGTGGTGATGATGGTGATAGGTAGTGATTGTAACACGTGGTGTTGATGGTGATGGGTAGTGATTGTGACACGTGGTGTTGATGGTGATGGGTAGTGATTGTGACACGTGGTAATGATAGTGATAGGTAGTGATTGTAACACGTGGTGTTGATGGTGATGGGTAGTGATGGTGACACGTGGTGATGATGGTGATGGGTAGTGATGGTGACACGTGGTAATGATGGTGATGGGTAGTGATGGTGACACGTGATGATGATGGTGATGGGTAGTGATTGTAACACGTGGTGATGATGGTGATGGGTAGTGATGGTGACACGTGGTGATGATGGTGATGGGTAGTGATGGTGACACGTGGTGATGATGGTGATAGGTAGTGATTGTAACACGTGGTGTTGATGGTGATGGGTAGTGATTGTGACACGTGGTGTTGATGGTGATGGGTAGTGATTGTGACACGTGGTAATGATAGTGATAGGTAGTGATTGTAACACGTGGTGTTGATGGTGATGGGTAGTGATGGTGACACGTGGTGATGATGGTGATAGGTAGTGATTGTAACACGTGGTGATGATGGTGATGGGTAGTGATGGTGACACGTGGTAATGATGGACATAGGTAGTGATTGTAACACGTGATGATGATGGTGATGGGTAGCGACGGTGACACGTGGTGATGATGGTGATGGGTAGTGATGGTGACACGTGGTGATGATGGTGATGGGTAGTGATGGTGACACGTGGTGATGATGGTGATGGGTAGCGACGGTGACACGTGGTGATGATGGGTAGTGATTGTGACACGTGGTGATGATAGTGATGGGTAGTGACGGTGACACGTGGTGGCGGTGGCACACGATGTTGCGGATGACGATGGTCGCGTGATTTGTCCCGGATGGCTCAGAATCTCTGGAGGACATCAATGATGGCCGCGAGTGCGTCAACTGCGGAGCCATGTCCACCCCGCTGTGGCGGCGCGATGGTACAGGCCACTACCTCTGCAACGCCTGCGGACTCTACCACAAGACGAGCAAAGGGGGGCGGCCCGTCTTCAAGGCGCAGAAGAGACTCGTACGTGTGTCGTCATCGTCCCACACCCCCCCCCCACCCGACTTGCATGACCGGTAACCAGGGGTGGGGCGGGGCCCCCCAGGTGCCCCCCCCCCCAAATCGGCCCGGGCGCTCGCTCCGGAATTCGTCGTGCACGTAAAAACGGTAAACCGCACGAATGACACTAAATAATGAAAATAATAATAATGATTTTTCAATAATGATGATCTTCTTGGTTCTTTCGGTAAAGTCACGTAGAATGGAAATAAAATAAAAACAATAAAACATAATATTTTATTTTATTATATTTTTGTTATGTTTTATTTATTATTATTTTATTTCCATTCTACGTGGTGACTTTACCGAAAGAACCAAAGAAGATGAATCCTTGCAGTCACAAAAGCTTTACATCGAAATAATGATGATTGTTACTATTTTAGTTTTTTTTAGTTTAAAGCTTTCGTGACTGCAGGAATTCATATTCTTTGGGTCTTTCGGTAAAGCCACGTAGATAGAAAAATAAAATTAAAAAATCACGACGTTTCGATCGCAACACAAGCAGTCGTCATCAGGTGGGACAACCACAGCAAGATAAAACTACTGAAGTAGGCCTACTTCAGTAGTTTTTTGTTGGTTATTATATTTCTACCCACGTGACTTTACCGAAAGAACCAAAGAGTATGGATTCCTGCAATCATTAAAGCTTCAAATCAAGATATGAGAATAGGTTTCCCCTTTTTTTGGCAACAAAACAGCTGTGTTAAGATGTTAAAACATCAAACTGAAACCTTTTACAAGGAATCATGTCTGCATTAACCACAATACTTGTGCTCAGAATGCAAACAGAAAAAACGTACTCTGATTAAATATATGCATTAGTAGTAGTAATAGGTTTTTACCCTTTTATCTGGCACCAAAACTGACACCTTTATAGAAGGGATAATGTTTGCAATAACCACAACACAAGCAGTCAAAATGCAAACAAAAATAGACAACTCTGATAATGATATTGGCACTGTCCTTGAAATTGATTGGTCCACACCCGAGACGGCTTTTCTTAGAGCCTAGTCTCCACTGGTGTTGGACCAGAAGAGGCCAAAAGTGTTGTGGTGATTGCAAACATGATGCCTTGTATAAAAGTGTCAGTTTTGGTGCCAGATAAAAGGGTAAAAACCTATTACTATATCTTGCTACTGGCAAAGGAGGTCTCATAATGTACATATATGCATTGTCTTTGAAACTGATTGGTCCACACCAGAGACGGCTTTCTTTTGAGCCTCGTCTGAAAACGGTGTTAGACAAGAGGACGCCAAAAGGCGTACAGTTAAAAAGAAAGCTGTCTCTGGTGTGGACCAATCAGTTTCAAAGACAATGCGTATATTTAATCAGAGTACGTGTTTTCTTTGCATTCTGAGCACAAGTATTGTGGTTCATGCAGACATGATTCCTTGTGAAAGGTTTCAGTTTGGTGTTGTAACATCTTAACACAGCTGTTTTGTTGCCAGAAAAAAGGGGAAAACCTATTCTCATATTTTGGTACTGGCAAAGGATGAAATAATAAAATAGTTTAATCGTTTCAGTTTTAATAGTTTAGAGCATTTTGGCTGCCGCTATAAACTTCCACGCGACGATGATGAGTCACTTCGTGTCGAGCTGCGATCAGAATCTGAATATTAAAATTTCACGTTTCGTTTATTAGATATGGTCCTGTGTGAGCCATGCGGCTCTTGAATCTGATGAGCTATGAAGCTCTTTTTCACAGACGTCCAGTAGGGGCACGGGTTGAGAACGTTAGAACAACGAGCAGCACAAAAACACGATAGTAGCGCAAAGTATAAGAAAGGTAAACAAATCACGCAGACGAAGCCCACTATCATTTGTGATAGCATACCGGCCAACCCCTTATCAGTGCCCTACCTCATTACAGACCAATTCAGACCTTATTGGTCACCCCGTGCCCCTTATAAGGAGAGAAACGCAAACACATAGACAACTTCTATTTGTGCCCTATTGAAACGGCTGTACGCCGGATGGACCTGAAAACTCAATGTCCCTGTACAAGAATACTGGCTAAACCGCATGGGTTGACACGGTGTGTGTACTGCCTGCTGAGAGTTAGTCCAACGTTACAATGCGCATCGTGAGCCGGCTGTAGCCACGTGTAGTACGTGAGTACATATATGTCTATGTGTGGTGCGTGTGTACATGTATGCCTATGTGTGGTGCGTGTGTACATGTATGTCTATGTGTGTGGATGTTTGTATCTATTCAAGCCATAGCTTGGGTTGACATGTATGCGATAGCGAGGTCGCTTCTGAAAAAAGAGCTATAACATAACTTAGCGGTGGGCCTTGCCCTGGTTAAATCACAAAATCGTTTAATTACAGGGGTGGAGAACGTAAGGCCCTTGGGCCGCATGAGGCCCTTGGGCCGCATGAGGCCCTTGGGCCGCATGAGGCCCTTGGGCCGCATGAGGCCCTTGGGCCGTATGAGGCCCGCGAAATCATTTGGTGTGGCCCTGCCAAGGCAACCGCAGGCGGGACTCGAAATTCAATAAATCTAGGAGCTGGAAAAGCAGTTGCGAGTAGCAGCAACATCGTCAATACCGGCTAACATCATCATCATCATCACCACGCCTCGCCAAAGAGAATCGGTTCCAGCCCATCACATTAAGGGGGCGAGTTAGTGCAATGTTTGACACAAATATAAACGGGCTAATTTTTTGTTTAGTTGATCATTTTGTATGGCCCGCGAATGATGTTACATAAATATCCAAATCGGCCCTTGGCAGATTAAAAAAAAAGGTTTCCCACCTCTGGTTTAATAGTTCGGTTTTAATATATGTTGTTGGTTGTTGTTGTTGGTTGTTGCTGTTGCTGTTGTTGTCACAGCAGCAGCAGCAGGCGGTGTCACGCCGGGCGGGGCTGCACTGCGCCAACTGCCGCACCGCCACCACCACGCTGTGGCGGCGCAACGCCGACGGCGAGCCCGTGTGCAACGCGTGCGGCCTCTACATGAAGCTGCACGGGGTACGCCTCGCCACCACCACCACCAGCAGCAGCTGCAGCAGCAGTTGCAGCAGTAGCACCACCACCAGTAGTAGTAGCAACAGCACCAGCAGCAGCACCACCACCAGCAGCAGCAACACCACCAGCAGCAGCACCACCACCACCAACAGCAGCTGCAGCAGCAGCACCACCACCAGTAGTAGCACCACCACCAGCAGCTGCAGCAGCAGCAACACCACCAGCAGCAGCAGCAGCAACACCACCACCACCAGCAGCAGCAGCTGCAGCAGCAGTTGCAGCAGTAGCACCACCACCAGTAGTAGCAACACCACCAGCAACACCACCAGCAGCTGCAGCAGCAGTTGCAGCAGCAGTAGCACCACCACCAGTAGTAGCACCACCACCAGTAGTAGCACCACCACCACCAGTAGTAGCAACACCACCAGCAGCAGCACCACCATCATCACCAGCAGCTGCAGCAACAGTTGCAGCAGTAGCACAACCAGCAGCAGTAGCACCACCACCAGCAGCAGCACCACCAGCAGTAGCACAAACACCAGCAGTAGCACAACCAGCAGCAGTAGCACAACAACCACCACCAGCAGCAGTAGTACCACCACCAGCAGCAGCACAACCACCAGCAGCAGCACAACCACCAGCAGAAGCACCACCACCAGCAGTAGCACAACCAGCAGCAGTAGCACAACAACCACCACCAGCAGCAGCAGCACCACGACCATCACCACCAGCAGCACCACCATCACGGCCAGCACAACCAGAGCCAGCACCACAACCAGCAGCAGCACCACCTTAGGACCCTGCTGGACACCGACGCTTGAGACACGGTCACACTTTCTTGGGCTAATAAAAAAAGCGGGCTGATCAATTAAAATAACGCTAAGCTGTGAAACGCCGCCGTGGCTAGGAGATGTTAACAACCTCGCCTGGTATACAGGAGGTTTTCGGTTCGACCTTGACGCTTGCCCTATATTTGGTGTCAGTATGTTCACCTCCGTGATCGCGTGGATTGTTCTCCGGGGTCCTCCGGGTTTTTCCCTCCACATTGAGAAACAACGTGCGTTTAGAGGATTTGGCGACTGCTCTGATGATGAGTCCACCTCGCGGACCGATAACTTGTGATGGTCAGGTCGCTTCTACAAAAAGAGCTACGCAGTTAAGTGGGACTTTACCTGCTCAATTAAATTGTTTAAAATATCGCGATGACGAGAGGCCAACTGGCGACGCTGACCTCTCATCCTCACCTGGGCCAGCCAAGAGGTGGCACGTGAGGTGGCACGTGAGGTGGCACGTGTGGTGCACGTGAGGTGACACGTGTGGCGCACGTGTGTGTGTGTGGTGCACGTGTGGTGCACGTGTGGTGCACGTGTGGTGCACGTGTGTGGTGCACGTGTGGTGCACGTGTGTGGTGCACGTGTGGTGCACGTGTGTGTGTGTGGTGCACGTGTGGTGCACGTGTGTGTGTGGTGCACGTGTGGTGCACGTGTGGTGCACGTGTGTGTGTGTGGGGTGCACGTATGTGTGTGTGTGGTGCACGTGTGGTGCACGTGTGTGTGTGGTGCACGTGTGTGTGTGGTGCACGTGTGGTGCACGTGTGTGTGTGTGGTGCACGTGTGGTGCACGTGTGGTGCACATGTGTGTGTGTGTGGTGCACGTGTGTGTGTGGTGCACGTGTGGTGCACGTGTGTGTGTGTGTGGTGCACGTGTGTGTGTGTGGTGCACGTGTGTGTGTGGTGCACGTGTGTGTGTGTGGCGCACGTGTGTTGCACGTGTGTGTGTGGTGCACGTGTGTGTGTGTGTGTGTGGTGCACGTGTGTTGCACGTGTGTGTGTGACCATGCGGGTGCATGTGGGGAGCGGTGGTGCAGCGGTTGGCACGCTGCGCTCCGAACCCAGCCATCCGAGTTCGTTCGATTCCCGCTCACGGCCACCAACACCGGTGACGTTTAATCTGAACCGGTCCTGGACCACCCCTAGGTCGACTCAGCCTCAAATGAGCACCTGGTTCGGTGTGCAATAAACATCGCCACTGGGGAGACAAAGGCGGCCGGGCGTGGTTGCTGGCCACCCACCCCCTCGTGTGCCGTGCCGGCCTTCATAGGTGCTCTCTAACAGCACTTGCCCCTACAGTCTGTTACAGGCTATACGAGGGATCTTTGTCTTTGTTTTGCATGATTGGGGGGGGGGGGGGAACGGCACTTATAGTAGGTTAGCGTGCATTGCGCTACGATCCTTGTGGCCCGAGTTCAATTCACAGTCAACATCAGTGGCGCATATCTGAACTGCCCTTAAGCCATCCCCAAGGTCGACTCTTTAAACGAGCACCCTGTGCGGTGTGGAAACATCAGCAACTGGGGAAGACAAAGACGGCCGGTCAGGCACCGGTGCCGGCCGGGCATTGGTGCTGCTCGCTAACGTCACTTTTCACCCCAACGCTCCGGCGAGGCTACATGGGGGCGCTTTGCCTTTGCCTTGTGGGCCACAGGTGGCGCGACCTCTGAGCATGAAGAAGGACGCGATCCAGACGCGGAAGCGCAAGCCCAAGGGCGTCGGCGGGAGCGGCAAAGCCAGGGCCGCGCTAGGTAGCTCGGCGCGCCTCCTACCCCCTCCCCTCCTCCCTCTCCTCCTCCTCTTCCTCCTCGCTGCCTTTCCCCCTCCTCGCTCCTACCCCCTTCCTCGTTATCCTCCTCCTCCCTCCTCCTCCCTTCCCCCTCCTCCCCCAATCTCCTTCCTCCCCTCTCCCCCCTCGTCCTCCCTCCTACCCCCTCCCCTCCTCCCTCTTCTCTCCTCCCTCCTCTCCTCGCTGCCTTTCCCCCTCCTCACTCCTACCGCCTCCTCCTCGCTCCTACCCCCTGCCCCCTCATCCTCCTCCCTCCTCCTCCCATCCCCCCTCCTCCCCCATTCTCCGTCCTCCCCTCCCTTCTCCCCCCCTCGTCATCCCTCCTACCCCTCCCCCCTTATCCTCCTCCCTCCTACCCCCTTCCCTTCCACCCTCTCTCCCCTCTTCCTCCCCCTGAGAATCTCGGGGACACTCGCGGGGCTTAAAATTCAGCCCCTGATATGTCCAGATGCGACACTCCGTAAACAATGCTGAATCATATTGGCTGTGAGTATCTCGTAACTTGGCATGCATCCAGGAGGTTTGAACTATTGACCCCCGCCCCGCCCCGCCCCCAGTGGGCATGGCATCTCCCGTGGAGCACAGCTCAGCGGCGCTGTCCCCCCACTCGCGGGCTCACGCGCTGGAGCTGCCTCCGTTCGCTCCGCCCGGCTTACAGGTGAGAGGAGCCTCCAGACTCCGAGATTCGAAAGTCCCCCCACCCACCCACCCCCCGCCCCTCAACCCCCACCTCCACCCCCACCCGACGGCCCGCTTCGTGACGCTACTGACCACTTCGTGACGCTATTGACTGTTGTGTGACGCTATTGCCCGCTTCGTGACGCTACTGACCACTTCGTGACGCTACCGACCACTTCGTGACGCTACTGACCACTTCGTGACGCTACCGACCACTTCGTGACGCTACTGACCACTTCGTGACGCTACTGACCACTTCGTGACGCTACTGACTGCTTTGTGACGCTCTTGACTGCTTTGTGATGCTAATGACCACTTTGTGACGCTATTGACCACTTTGTGACGCTATTGACTGCTTTGTGATGCTAATGACCGCTTTGTGACGCTATTGACTGCTTAATGACGCTATTGGCTGTTGTGTGATGATATTGACTGCTTTGTGACGTTATTGACTGCTTAATGACGCTATTGGCTGTTGTGTGATGCTATTGCCTGCTTCGTGTCGCTATTGACCACTTTGTGACGCCATTGACCGCTTTGCGACACAATTGACTGCTTTGTGATGCTATTGACCACTTTGAGACACTATTGACTGCTTAGTGACGCTATTGATGGTTGTGTCACGCTATTGCCTGCTTCGTGATGCTATTGACCACTTCGTGACGATATTGACTGCTTTGTGATGCCATTGACCATTTTGTCACGCAATTGACTGTGGTGTGACGCTATTGACTGCTTCATGATGCTATTGACTGCTTCATGATGCTATTGACTGCTTAGTGATGCTATTGACTGCTTTGTGATGCTATTGACTGTTGTGTGATGCTATTGACTGCTTTGTGATGCTATTGACTGCTTCATGATGCTATTGACTGCTTAGTGATGCTATTGACTGCTTTGTGATGCCATTGACTGCTTTGTGACGCCCTTGACCGCTTTGTGACGCATTTCACCACTTTGTGACACAATTGAATGCTTTGTGACGTAATTGACTGCTTCGTCACGCTATTGACCACTTTGTGGTGCTATTGCCCACTTTGTGACGCTATTGACTGCTTTGTGATGCTATTGACCGTTTTGCGACACCATTGACTGTGATGCTATTGACTGCTTTGTGATCCTATTGACTGCTTACTGACGCTATTGATTTCTGCGTGACGCTATTGACTGCTTTGTGACGCAATTGACCGCTTTGCGAAACAATTGACTGCTTTGTGACGTCATTGACCGCTTTGTGACGCTGTTGACTGCTTAGGGATGCTATTGGCTGTTGTGTGATGCTATTGACTGCTTTGTGATACCATTCACCGCTTCATGATGCTATTGACTGTTGTGTGACACTATTGACGGCTTTGTCATGCTATTGACTGTTGTGTGACGCTACTGACCACTTCGTGGTGCTTTTGACCATTTCGTGACGCTATTGACTGCTTTGTGACGCTATTGACTGCTTTGTCACGATATTCACTGTTGTGTGATGCTTTTGCCTGCTTTGTGATGCTATTGACTGCTTTGTGACGCTATTGACTGCTTTGTGACGCTATTTACCACTTTGTGACGCAATTTTCTACTTCGTGACGCTTTTGACCACTTCTTGACGTCATTGACCGCTTCGTCATGCGATTGACCGATTCGTGAGGCTATTTGCCACTTTGCGATGCTTTTGACCACTTGGTGACGCTTTTGGCCACTTCGTGACGCTATTGGCGGCTTCGTAACGCCTTTGACCACTTCGTGGCGTCTTTCACCACTTTGTGACGTTTTTGACTGGTTTGTAACACCATTGACTGCTTTGTGACGTCATGGACCACTTTGTGACGCCATTGACCGCTTTCTGGCGGTATTGACCGCTTTGTCACGCTATTGACTGCTCCTTGACGCTATTGACTGCTTAATGACGCTATTGGCTGTTGTGTGATGCTATTGACTGCTTTGGGATGCTATTGACTGCTTTGTGAGGCTATTGACTACTTTGTAATACTGTTGCTTGCTTTGTGATGCTATTCTCCGCTACATGATGCTGTTGACTACTTAATGACGCTATTGACAGCTTTGTCACGCTATTGACTGCTTTTGGACGCTATTGACTGCTTCGTGGTGTTTTTCACCACTTTGTGGCTATATTTACCACTTTGTGACGCTTTTGACTGCTTTGTGATGCCGTTAACTGCTTTGTGACGCCCTTGACCGCTTTATGATGCTATTGCCTGCTTCGTGTCGCTATTGACCGCTTTGTGACGCATCTTACCATTTTGTGACACAATTGACTGCTTTGTGACGCCATTGACCGCTTTGTGACGCATCTTACCGTTTTGTGACACAATTGACTGCTTTGTCAGGCTATTGACTGCTTTGTGACGTAAGTGACCGCTTCGTGACGCCATTGACCACTTCGTGACGCCATTGACCACTTTGTGGCGCTATTGATCGCTTTGTGACGCCATTGACTGCTTTGTGACGCTATTGACCATTTTGTGATGCTACTGACCACTTCGTGACGCTTTTGATCGCTTTGTGACGCCATTGACCACTTTGTGGCGTCTTTCACCACTTTGTGACGTTTTTGACTGGTTTGTAACACCATTGACTGCTTTGTGACGTCATGGACCACTTTGTGACGCCATTGACCGCTTTCTGGCGCTATTGACCACTTTGTGACGCTATTGACTGCTTTGTCACGCTATTGACTGCTTTGTGATGCCGTTAACTGCTTTGTGACGCTATTGACCACTTCGTGACGCCATTGACCACTTTGTGATGCTAATGACCGCTTTGTCACGCTATTGACTGCTCCTTGACGCTATTGACTGCTTAATGACGCTATTGGCTGTTGTGTGATGCTATTAACTGCTTTGTGATGCTATTGCCTGCTTCGTGTCGCTATTGACCGCTTTGTGACGCATTTTACCGTTTTGTGGCACAATTGACTGCTTTGTAACGCCATTGACCGCTTTGTGACGCATCTTACCATTTTGTGACACAATTGACTGCTTTGTGACGCCATTGACCGCTTTGTGACGCATCTTACCGTTTTGTGACACAATTGACTGCTTTGTGACGCCATTGACCGCTTTGTGACGCATCTTACCGTTTTGTGGCACAATTGACTGCTTTGTAACGCCATTGACCGCTTTGTGACGCATCTTACCGTTTTGTGACACAATTGACTGCTTTGTCAGGCTATTGACCGCTTTGTGACGTAAGTGACCGCTTCGTGACGCCATTGGCCGCTTCGTGACGCCATTGACCACTTTGTGGCACTATTGATCGCTTCGTGACGCCATTGACCGCTTCGTGACGCCATTGACCACTTCGTGACGCCATTGACCGCTTTGTGACGCTATTGACCGCTTTGTGACGCCATTGACTGCTTTGTGACGCCATTGACCATTATGTGACGCTATTGACCACTTTGTGACGCCATTGACAATTTTGTGATGCTACTGACCACTTCGTGACGCTATTGATCACTTTGTGACGCCATTGACCACTTTGTGGCGGTATTGACCGCTTTGTCCCGCAATTGACTGGTTTGTAACACCATTGACTGCTTTGTGACGTCATGGACCACTTTGTGACGCCATTGACCACTTTGTGGCGTTATTGACCACTTTGTCACGCAATTGACTGCGTTGTGACGCCATTGACTGCTTTGTGACGATATAAACTGCTTCTTGATGCTATTGACTGCTTCGTGATGCTATTGACTGCTTTGTGATGTTGACTGTTGTGTGACGCCATTGACCGCTTTGTGATGCTATTGACTGCTTATTGATGCTATTGGCTGTTGTGTGATGCTATTGACTGCTTTGTGATGCCATTGACTGCTTTGTGATGCTATTGACTGCTTTGTGATGCTACTGATTGCTCACTGACGCTATTGATTGTTGTATGATGCTATTGACTGCTTTGTGAGGCTATTGACTACTTTGTAATACTGTTGCTTGCTTTGTGATGCTATTCTCCGCTACATGACGCTATTGACTACTTTGTGATGCCATTGACTGCTTTGTGATGCTACTGATTTATTACTGACGCTATTGATTGTTGTATGATGCTATTACTGCTTTTTGATGCCATTGACTGCTTCGTGATGCTATTGACTGCTTTGTGACGTGATTGACTGCTTTTTGATGCCGTTGACTGCTTTGTGAAACCCTTGACCGCTTTGTGAGGCATTTCACGATTTTGTGACGCAATTGAATGCTTTGTGACGCTACTGACTGCTTTGTGATGGTATTGACTGCTTCGTCACGCTATTGACCACTTTGTGACGCTATTGACTGCTTTGTGACGTAATTGACTGCTTCGTCACGCTATTGACCACTTTGTGACGCTATTGACTGCTTTGTGATGCTATTGACCGTTTTGCGACACCATTGACTGTTGTGTGATGCTATTGACTGCTTTGTGATGCTATTGATTGCTTTGTGATCCTATTGACTGCTTACTGACGCTATTGATTGTTGTGTGACGCTATTGACTGCTTTGTGACGCAATTGACCACTTTGTGACGCATTTGACCGCTTTGTGATGCTATTGACCACTTTGTGACACTATTGACTGCTTAGTGACGCTATTGATGGTTGTGTCACGCTATTGACTGCTTCGTGATGCTATTGACTGCTTTGTGATGCTACTGATTGCTTACTGACGCTATTGATTGTTGTATGACGCTATTGACTGTTTTGTGATGCTATTGACTGCTTTTGTGATGCTATTGACTGCTTTTGTGATGCTATTGACTGCTTTTGTGATGCTCTTGACTGCTTAATGATGCTATTGACTGCTTGTGATGCACTTGACCGCTTCGTGGCGTTTTTCCCCACTTTATGACGCCATTGACCACTTCGTAACGCCATTGACCACTTTGTGATGCTATTGACTGCTTTGTGATGCTATTGACTGCTTTGTGATGCTATTGACTGCTTTGTGATGCTATTGGCTGTTGTGTCACGCAATTGACCGCTTTGTGATGCTACTGACCGCTTTGTAATGCCATTGACTGCTTTGTGATGCTGACTGCTTAGTGACGCTATTGATTGCATTGTGATGCCATTGGCTGTTGTGTGACGCAATTGACTGCTTTGTGACGCAAATGACCGCTTTGTGATGCTATTGACCACTTTGTGACACTATTGACTGCTTAGTGATGCTATTGACTGCTTTGTGAGGCTATTGACTGTTGTGTGATGCTCTTGACTGCTTAATGATGCTATTGACTGTTGTGTGATACTATTGACTGCTTTGTCACGCTATTGACTGCTTCGTGACGCCATTGACCGCTTTGTGATGCTGTTGACTGCTTAATGATGCTATTGGCTGTTGTGTGATGCTATTGACTGCTTTTGTGATGCTATTGACTGCTTAGTGACGCTATTGATTGCATTGTGATGCCATTGGCTGTTGTGTGATGCTATTAACTGCTTTGTGATGCAATTGGGCTTTGTGACGCAATTGACCGCTTTGTGATGCTATTGACTGCTTCGTGACACTATTGACTGCTTAGTGACGCTATTGATGGTTGTGTCATGCTATTGATTGCTTCGTGATGCTATTAACTGCTTTGTGACGTGCATTGCGGCTCTTGAAATGTTGAGGATTTTTTTTTATATCAGAAGAAAATGGCCCTTGTTATTTTGGTTGCTGACCCCTGCCCATAATGGTCCCCATAACATCATCATTCCCTACCCCCTACACGCTGACATCAATCCCTGCACCGACTTGACCCGGAGTAACCCCCGCAGTGTGTTACGATCTGTGATTGGCTGCTGGAGACGACGAGACATGGTCCGAGATGTGACGATCTGTGATTGGCTGCTGGAGACGAGGAGACATGGTCCGATATGTGATGATCTGTGATTGGTTGCTGAAGGCGAGGAGACATGGTCCGAGATGTGACGATCTGTGATTGGTTGCTGGAGATGAGGAGGCATGGTCCAAGATGTGTCGATCTGTGATTGGTTGCTGGAGACGAGGAGACATGGTCCGAGATGTGACGATCTGTGATTGGATGCTGGAGACGAGAAGGCATGGTCCGAGATGTGACGATCTGTGATTGGCTGTTGGAGACGAGGAGACATGGTCCGAGATGTGACGATCTGTGATTGGTTGCTGGAGATGAGGAGACATGGTCCGAGATGTGACGATCTGTGATTGGTTGCTGGAGATGAGGAGGCATGGTCCGAGATGTGACGATCTGTGATTGGTTGCTGGAGACGAGGAGACATGGTCCGAGATGTGACGATCTGTGATTGGTTGCTGGAGACGAGGAGACATGGTGCGAGATGTGACGATCTGTGATTGGCTGCTGGAGACAAGGAGACATGGTCCGAGATGTGACGATCTGTGATTGGTTGCTGGAGATGAGGAGACATAGTCCGAGATGTGACGATCTGTGATTGGTTGCTGGAGACGAGGAGACATGGTCCGAGATGTGACGATCTGTGATTGGCTGCTGGAGATGAGGAGACATCGTCCGAGATGTGACGATCTGTGATTGGTTGCTGGAGACGACGAGACATGGTCCGAGATGTGACGATCTGTGATTGGCTGCTGGAGATGAGGAGACATGGTCCGAGATGTGACGATCTGTGATTGGTTGCTGGAGACGAGGAGACATGGTCCGAGATGTGACGATCTGTGATTGGTTGCTGGAGACGAGGAGACATGGTCCGAGATGTGACGATCTGTGATTGGCTGCTGGAGACGAGGAGACATGGTCCGAGATGTGACGATCTGTGATTGGCTGCTGGAGACGAGGAGACATGGTCCGATACGTGACGATCTGTGATTGGCTGCTGGAGACGAAGAGACATGGTCCGAGATGTGACGATCTGTGATTGGTTGCTTGAGACGAGGAGACATGGTCTGAGATGTGACGATCTGTGATTAGTTGCTGGAGACGAGGAGACATGGTCTGAGATGTGACGATCTGTGATTGGTTGCTGGAGACGAGGAGACATGGCCCGAGATGTGACAATCTGTGATTGGCTGTTGGAGACGAGGAGGCATGGTCCGAGATGTGACGATCTGTGATTGGTTGCTGGAGACGAGGAGACATGGCCCGAGATGTGACAATCTGTGATTGGCTGTTGGAGACGAGGAGGCATGGTCCGAGATGTGACGATCTGTGATTGGTTGCTGGAGATGAGGAGAGATGGTCCGAGATGTGACGATCTGTGATTGGTTGCTAGAGACGAGGAGACATGGTCCGAGATGTGACGATCTGTGATTGGCTGCTGGAGACGAGGAGACATGGTCCGAGATGTGACGATCTGTGATTGGCTGCTGGAGACGAGGAGACATGGTCCGAGATGTGACGATCTGTGATTGGTTGCTGGAGATGAGGAGACATGGTCCGAGATGTGACGATCTGTGATTGGTTGCTGGAGACGACGAGACATGGTCCGAGATGTGACGATCTATGATTGGTTGCTGGAGATGAGGAGGCATGGTCCGAGATGTGACGATCTGTGATTGGTTGCTGCAGACGAGGAGACATGGTCCGAGATGTGACGATCTGTGATTGGCTGCTGGAGACGAGGAGACATGGTCCGAGATGTGACGATCTGTGATTGGTTGCTGGAGACGAGGATACATGGTCCGAGATGTGACGATCTGTGATTGGTTGCTGGAGACGAGGAGACATGGTCCGAGATGTGACGATCTGTGATTGGTTGCTGGAGATGAGGAGACATGGTCTGAGATATGACGATCTGTGATTGGTTGCTGGAGACGAGGAGACATGGCCCGAGATGTGACAATCTGTGATTGGCTGCTGGAGACGAGGAGACATGGTCCGAGATGTGACGATCTGTGATTGGCTGCTGGAGACGAGGAGACATGTCCGAGATGTGACGATCTGTGATTGGTGGCTGGGTGATGTAACTTGCCGACGCCTCTGCCCCGACTGGACGCTTTTGAGAAAAAAAGAGCTGCATAGCTTCATCAGATTCCTCCCCCAGGACAAATAAAGATTCTGACACTTAAGTCCAAGACAGAGCAGCCAACTCCGGCGAACTTGACTGAATTCGAGTCACGTCCCCGCGGAGACGGAGGACTCGGGGTTGTAATTGCCATGCTCGTGCTCAATGGGGTACCATTGTTCGTTGTGCCTGGCAGGACTGCAGTTCCCATGGAAGCCCTCCCGCACTGGGCCTGCTGAGGATGGATGGTGCCGGAGATCCTCACTACCCTCACCATCCTCACCCCGCTCACCCGTGCAGTGCCAGCTCGGGGCTGCCTGGGTCCGGCCACCTCGAGTTGGGAGCTCCGCTCCTGAGCCGAGACGGCACCTGGTGCGCCCTGGCCCTCGCCTGACCTGGCCTCGGCCTCGCCTGGACAGGCCCCTGCTGTGGCCTGCCCGAGCCTCATCTTTTCCTGATGGGGCCCGCTAGTCACACTCGTGAAATCAGGCCTGTGCAGGTCCTGCCCTTGCCTGAGCTGGCCTTGCCCTTACGAAGTTGGGCCGTGCAATCGCCTAACCCAGGCCCTCTACTCCCGGTCCCCGGACCAGGCCTGACTTTCGTTCCTGCCTCATTGGGCCTTGTCCCCTGGGCTGAGTGGACCCTCGAACTTTCCTCATGATCGGGCCTTACCTATGCCCAATTAGGCCTCTCACCTCTACCGGTCCCTGTGTGTGTGTGTTGTTGAGCAAACATTGGCGATTGCCACGTGGACACGCTGTGACAGGGGAGCGGGGGATGCGATGGACGTGTCCAATTTGAAAACACGAACTGTGAACGATCAGCCATGCATTGACGTCCGCTTACCCATAGAACTGCTCCATAGAACCTTCGACTAAAACTGAGCAAAGGGTGACTCTCGAAAAACTTCACCACATTGGGGCTTTCCCTCCTCAGCGGTGACCGGGAATGACTGTGATGAAGCCAAGCGGGAAAGCCACTGCTGGCTGCCTGCGAGTTCGTGTTCGTGAAGATGCAGCAAAGAGTGAAATGTGATGGGATGGAACCGCAGCAAGGGAAGGAGGGAAGAAAGGACGTTAGTTTGCAAGCACCTCTCCTTGGACCGCAGAGAGCAGCGTTGCTATCTCCAATTAGTACGCTTGGCTACGTACGGTGCGAAAAATGTTCAAGACGCCCTGGGAAGGCTGTCAGATCTTCCACGGCGGCAGCGGCCGTCTCCGACAAAGATGACGATCCTGGGAAAACCACGGGGACGGGCGGCAAAACCCGAGCCGATGGGGGAGTCGACACGGGAGAGAGGAAGACGCGAGCCGAATTACGGCAAGTTGATGGTGGTGAAAACGTGGACACAGTGAGGAACAGAAACTTTGAATGCCCCTAACACCGACACGCCACCGACACACCACCGACACGCCAGCGGACGGGGCGGCGCGGTGGGGGAAGGTTCCACTATGTTTTTCTGTAACATTCTTTTTAAAAAGATAGCACAGGTAAAGGCGCAGCCCTGCAATGCCGTTGCTCGCAAACACTGCTGGCGAAAGGGGGTGCCCCCTCCCGCTAAAAGAGAGCTCTAGAGGGCCCCCCCCCCCCCCCCGCTCTCGAGTGGTGGGTTCCCAATCTCTCCGGGAACCGCCACCGCACTCGCCAGCTGTCGGGGCGAATGTTCGCATGGAGCAACCAATGGCGCGCGGTGCGGGTGGAGGCGTGGTGCAACCGGCGCCAGCGGTCGGTTGCTTTGTAGCACCCACCGTGTTGACGAGTCACGAACGGCTGCACGTGTGTTTCGGCGAGCGAGTCATCGTCGGTATCTGCGGCAGCGACCGGCGGGGGTCGCGCTTCCCACGGCCCCTGGCAAGTCCCCAGGCACCCCCCCCCCTGTGAGCCGCTGCTCTGGAATCTGCAATCTCTGCAATGGTGATTGGGAACTGCGCTCTTCCGCTCGCTCATTGTATGTTCCGTAAAACGTAGGGACCTCCGGTTGTTCGTCTCTTTTCACGTAGACTAACAATAATGCCGTCTATCCAACAATAATCTGGCGATTGAGCAGCGTTTGTTTAAGAGGCCTGACTCTGCTGATGAGAAAATGAAGGTCAAAACCGCCGCTGATGCCAGATAACGTTGGTTTGGAAGGGCCGTAAGCCATGGGAGAAGTCAACTTTATTTTTTTATATGGAGAGACAGAACTGAGGACTATTTAGTCTGTTCTTTTACCCGGAACACTCCACGACTATGCGCGATGAGTTTTGTGTAATCTGTCAGAGTTTGCTCAACAGTTGACCTCCACCTAGTCCACCTCCTCCTCTGTCAATCGGTTCCCCCTCTTGCTGCGCGCTCCATGATTATTTAGCCGGAAGACTCCGCCTGCGCGGCTTGAGCGATATCACGACATCTCCGCTATGGGCCCTGGCCCTCTCAACACTCCGCACACAGTGAGAGAGAGACAGCATCCGCCTCGCGTCGGTAGACCACCCGGCCAGCGGTGGTGGTGGTGGCGGTGGCGGCACCGGCGGCGGTGGTGGCGGTCGCGATCAGTTGTGAATCGATACACAGTACCAGCCGGCAATAAAACCATTTTTTAAAAAACTATGAATCCTTTTTTTTTATTTTACCAAGTAAGACCCACTGAGCTATGTAGCTCTTTTTTCAGAAGCCACCTGGTGACAAATGATAGCTCAACGAAGTGACGTATCGTCATCATCATCATCATCACGTGGCCATTTATAGCAGCCAAATATTAATTCTAAATGTGGCAGGGAAAACCGGAGGACCTAAAATAAACCACACGACTAGGGGGGTGAGAAAGAGACATGCAAACTCCAAATATACAGCAGGCATCAGGGTCGAAATCGAACCTACAACCTTCTGTATACCAGGCGAGGTAGTTAACATCTCACCAGCCACCGCGGATGCACGGGTGTAAGGGGCCACCGAGATATTTACCACGGCCTCGGACCGCTGGCGCTTGCTGGCGCTGTTCCTTCTTGCTGCTGCTGCTCCACTCCCCATTGGGAGCGCCGTGGAACCTCTGTCAGGGGGGCGCCCCCCGTCGGCTCGCTTCTCTCTCCTCCTGCTACACCCCGCTGATGGCTCCTGGAGCAGTGGCCGGAGATCACCAGTGGGGGACGGGGGGGTCAAGGTCAAGCCGCCCGCCACTGACCTTTGAGCGGTCCTCCCCCCCCCCCCAGTGGAGCCGCAGACTCCGCGTCATCAACGCCACTGGGCTGCTTGCCAGACGCGATGCTTGTCGTCCCCCGCCGGTTCCTCGCTATCCAGCCGTTCAGTCTTCTGTCGCTATCAGTGTGGGTGAGTGCCCCCCACCCCTCCCCGCGTTGAGGACTCGGTCCGGACTGGACACCGAACTGTCTTGGCACCGTCCACGCTGTCGCGTTCAGCCGGCAGCACACTGCAGGTTACAGCACACTCTCAGTTACTCAGCCACTCACCCACCTACCCACTCACTAACTCACCCACTCAGCCATCCACTCACCCACCCTCTCGCCCAATCATTCGCCAATTCACCTAACCACTCACCCACTCACGCACCCATTCACCCACTCACTCACCCATCCACTCACCTACCCACTCACCTACCCACTCACCTATTCACTCGCCCACTCACCCACACATTCACCCACCCACTCACACACCCATCCACTCACTTACCTACTTACTCACCCACACACTCACCCAGAGACTCACCCACTTACCCATCCATTCAGCTAACCACATACCTACTCACGCACCCATTCACCCACTCACTCACCCATTAAATCACCCACTCACCCACCCACTCACCCACCCACCCACTCACCCATCCATCCACTTATCCACTCACCCATTTACCCAACCACTCACCCATTAAATCACCCACTCACCCACCCACTCACTCACCCACTCACCCATTCACTCACCCATCCACCCACTCACCCATCCACCCACTTATCCACTCACTCACCCATTCACCCAACCACTCACCCATTAAATCACCCATTCACTCACTCACCCACCCACACACCCATCCACCCATTTATCCACTCACTCACCCATTGACCCAACCACTCACCCATCCACTCACCGCAATGCAGGTCACCTCACCTCTCTATTTGACTCGATCCCTCACCCCACTCCACCCTCGAACTCCCTCCTCCCATCGACGCTTTCCCTCGGCATAACCTCACTGCTCAATTCAAGACGCGCGTTACACCCTTATCTGACACACAACGTCCGATAGATAGCACTGTTTGTCGTTTTGGGCCTTTGGGGGGTGGGGGGGCGTCGGTGGGGGTGGTGGTTAGGGGGCGGGTGGTAGGGGGGGGGTCTGTGATCGAGGACCACTGTAAAAAAAAAATCCACGAAAAAAAAGTGAAAAAACCCCCGAGCCGCTACCCCGGCTCTCTCGGTTAGGCCGTTCCGCTTCCCGACGTCGTCCACGTTTGTTTTTCTTGGCCACCACCACGGCGTCCCCACTTATCTCAGGACCCCCCCGTCCCCCGCCATCCCCACCACCCTCCCCGCGTAGTCCCGTGGTCACTGCGGATGTCTCCCATAGAAGCCCCGGGGTTCCTTTTTCCGGGGCAACAACTTCTATGTTTGGTAGCAACAGCAGCAGCAGCGGCGGCAACAGCAGCGGCAACAGCAACAGCGTCAGCAGCGGCAGCAGCAACAGCGGCAGCTGCAGTGACAACAGCGGCAGCAGCAGGGACAGCAGGAACAGCAGCAACAGCAGGAACAGCGACACAGCGGCTGTGGCGGCGGCGGCAGCAGCAGCAGCAATAGGGGGCGGCGTCGACTCCCACCAGCTGACCAATCAGCGCTCAGACTGCCCGCCGAGGCCCCCACGCGGGCGAGACGAACGGAGGAGTGGCAGCCACAAAGGGAACTACGACGATTTGGTTATATTTGTTAGACGTCCCAAGAGAACTACGACGATTTGGTTTTATTTGTTAGGCGTCCCAAGAGAACTACGACTATTTTGTTTTATTTGTTAGACGCACCAAGAGAACTACGACGATTTGGTTTTATTTGTTAGACGCACCAAGAGAACTACGACTATTTTGTTTTATTTGTTAGACGCCCCAAGGGAACTACGACTATTTTGTTTTATTTGTTAGACGCCCCCAAGAGAACTACGACTATTTTGTTTTATTTGTTAGACGCCCCAAGAGAACTACGACTATTTTGTTTTATTTGTTAGACGCCCCAAGAGAACTACGACTATTTTGCTCTATTTGTTAGACGCCCCAAGAGAACTACGACTATTTTGTTTTATTTGTTAGGCGACCCAAGAGAACTACGACTATTTTGTTTTATTTGTTAGACACCCCAAGAGAACTCCAACTATTTTGTTTTATTTGTTAGACGCCCCAAGAGAACTGCGACTATTTTGTTTAATTTGTTAGACGTCCCAAGAGAACTACGACTATTTTGTTTTATTTTCGTAGACGTCCCAAGAGAACTACGACTATTTTGTTTTATTTGCAGGCGTCCCAAGGGAACTACGACTATTTTGTTTTAATTGTTAGACGCCCCAAGGGAACTACGACTATTTTGTTTTATTTGCAGGCGTCCCAAGGGAACTACGACTATTTTGTTTTATTTGTTAGACGCCCCAAGGGAACTACGACTATTTTGTTTTATTTGTTAGACGTCCCAAGAGAACTACGACTATTTGGTTTTATTTGTTAGACGCCCCAAGGGAACTACGACTATTTTGTTTTATTTGCAGGCGTCCCAAGGGAACTACGACTATTTTGTTTTATTTGTTAGACGCCCCAAGAGAACTACGACTATTTTGTTTAATTTGTTAGACGCCCCAAGAGATCTACGACTATTTTGTTTTATTTGTTAGACGCCCCAAGGGAACTACGACTATTTTGTTTTATTTGTTAGATGTCCCAAGAGAACTACGACTATTTTGTTTTATTTGTTAGGCGCCCCAAGAGAACTACGACTATTTTGTTGTATTTGTTCGGCGTCCCAAGGGAACTACGACAATTTTGTTCTATTTGTTAGACGTCCCAAGGGAACTACGACTATTTTGTTTTATTTGTTAGACACCCCAAGAGAACTACAACTATTTTGTTTTATTTGTTAGACACCCCAAGAGAACTACGACTATTTTGTTTTATTTGTTAGACGCCCCAAGAGAACTATGACTATTTTGTTTTATTTGTTAGACGCCCCAAGCGAACTACGACTATTTTGTTTTATTTGCAGGCGCCCCAAGAGAACTACGACTATTTTGTTTTATTTGCAGGCGCCCCAAGGGAACCACGACTATTTTGTTTTATTTGTTAGACGCCCCAAGGGAACTACGACTATTTTGTGTTATTTGTTAGACGTCCCAAGGGAACTACGACTATTTTGTTTTATTTGTTAGACGTCCCAAGGGAACTACGACTATTTTGTGTTATTTGTTAGACGCCCCAAGAGAACTACGACTATTTTGAATTATTTGTTAGACGCCCCAAGAGAACTACGACTATTTTGTTTTATTTGTTAGACGCCCCAAGGGAACTACGACTATTTTGTTTTATTTGTTAGACGCCCCAAGAGAACTACGACTATTTTGTTTTATTTGTTAGACGCCCCAAGAGAGCTACGACTATTTTGTTTTATTTGTTAGACGTCCCAAGAGAACTACGACTATTTTGTTTTATTTGTTAGACGCCCCAAGAGAACTACGACTATTTTGTTTTATTTGTTAGACGCCCCAAGGGAACTACGACTATTTTGTTTTATTTGTTAGACGCCCCCAAGAGAACTACGACTATTTTGTTTTATTTGTTAGACGCCCCAAGAGAACTACGACTATTTTGTTTTATTTGTTAGACGCCCCAAGGGAACTACGACTATTTTGTTTTATTTGTTAGACGCCCCCAAGAGAACTACGACTATTTTGTTTTATTTGTTAGACGCCCCAAGAGAACTACGACTATTTTGTTTTATTTGTTAGACGCCCCAAGAGAACTACGACTATTTTGTTTTATTTGTTAGACGCCCCAAGAGAACTACGACTATTTGGTTTTATTTGTTAGGCGCCCCAAGAGAACTACGACTATTTTGTTTTATTTGTTAGACGCCCCAAGGGAACTACGACTATTTTGTTTTATTTGTTAGACGCCCCAAGGGAACTACGACTATTTTGTTTTATTTGCAGGCGTCCCAAGGGAACTACGACTATTTTGTTTTATTTGTTAGACGCCCCAAGAGAACTACGACTATTTTGTTTAATTTGTTAGACGCCCCAAGAGATCTACGACTATTTTGTTTTATTTGTTAGACGCCCCAAGGGAACTACGACTATTTTGTTTTATTTGTTAGACGCCCCAAGGGAACTACGACTATTTTGTTTTATTTGTTAGACGTCCCAAGAGATCTACGACTATTTTGTTGTATTTGTTAGGCGTCCCAAGAGAACTACGACTATTTTGTTTTATTTGTTAGACGTCCCAAGGGAACTACGACTATTTTGTTTTATTTGTTAGACGCCCCAAGAGAACTACGACTATTTTGTATTATTTGTTAGACACCCCAAGGGAACTACGACAATTTTGTTTTATTTGTTAGACGCCCCAAGAGAACTACGACTATTTTGTTTTATTTGTTAGACGCCCCAAGAGAACTACGACTATTTTGTTTTATTTGTTAGGCGCCCCAAGAGAACTACGACTATTTTGTTCTATTTGTTAGACGCCCCAAGAGAACTACGACTATTTTGTTCTATTTGTTAGACGCCCCAAGAGAACTACGACTATTTTGTTTTATTTGTTAGACGTCCCAAGAGAACTACGACTATTTTGTTCTATTTGTTAGACGCCCCAAGAGAACTACGACTATTTTGTTCTATTTGTTAGACGCCCCAAGAGAACTACGACTATTTTGTTTTATTTGTTAGACGCCCCAAGGGAACTACGACTATTTTGTTTTATTTGCAGGCGTCCCAAGGGAACTACGACTATTTTGTTTTATTTGTTAGACGCCCCAAGAGAACTACGACTATTTTGTTTAATTTGTTAGACGCCCCAAGAGATCTACGACTATTTTGTTTTATTTGTTAGACGCCCCAAGAGAACTACGACTATTTTGTTTTATTTGTTAAACGTCCCAAGGGAACTACGACTATTTTGTTTTATTTGTTAGACGTCCCAAGGGAACTACGACTATTTTGTCTTATTTGTTAGGCGCCCCAAGAGAACTACGACTATTTTGTTTTATTTGTTAGACGCCCCAAGGGAACTACGACTATTTTGTTTTATTTGTTAGACGTCCCAAGAGAACTACGACTATTTTGTTTTATTTGTTAGACGCCCCAAGGGAACTACGACTATTTTGTTTTATTTGTTAGACGCCCCAAGAGAACTACGACTATTTTGTTTTATTTGTTAGACGTCCCAAGGGAACTACGACTATTTTGTTTTATTTATTAGGCGCCCCAAGAGAACTACGACTATTTTGTTTTATTTGTTAGACGCCCCAAGGGAACTACGACTATTTTGTTTTATTTGTTAGACGTCCCAAGAGAACTACGACTATTTTGTTTTATTTGTTAGACGCCCCAAGGGAACTACGACTAATTTGTTTTATTTGTTAGACACCCCAAGGGAACTACGACTATTTTGTTTTATTTGTTAGACGTCCCAATGGAACTACGACTATTTTGTTTTATTTGTTAGACGCCCCAAGGGAACTACGACTATTTTGTTTTATTTGTTAGACACCCCAAGGGAACTACGACTATTTTGTTTTATTTGCAGGCACCCAAGGGAACTACGACTATTTTGTTTTATTTGTTAGACGTCCCAAGGGAACCACGACTATTTTGTTTTATTTGTTAGACGTCCCAAGAGAACTACGACTATTTTGTTTTATTTGTTAGACACCCCAAGAGAACTACGACTATTTTGTTTTATTTGCAGGCACCCAAGGGAACTACGACTATTTTGTTTTATTTGTTAGACGCCCCAAGGGAACTACGACTATTTTGTTTTATTTGTTAGACGCCCCAAGAGAACTACAACTATTTTGTTTTATTTGCAGGCACCCAAGGGAACTACGACTATTTTGTTTTATTTGTTAGACGTCCCAAGGGAACCACGACTATTTTGTTTTATTTGTTAGACGTCCCAAGAGAACTACGACTATTTTGTTTTATTTTCAGGCACCCCAAGAGAACTACGACTATTTTGTTTTATTTGCAGGCACCCAATGGAACTGCGACTATTTTGTTTTATTTGCAGGCACCCCAAGAGAACTACGACTATTTTGTTTTATTTGCAGGCGCCCCAAGAGAACTACGACTATTTTGTTTTATTTGTTAGACGCCCCAAGGGAACTACGACTATTTTGTTTTATTTGTTAGGTGCTCCAAGAGAACTACGACTATTTTGTTTTATTTGTTAGACGCCCCAAGAGAACTACGACTATTTTGTTTTATTTGTTAGACGTCCCAAGGGAACTACGACTATTTTGTTTTATATGCAGGCACCCAAGGGAACTACGACTATTTTGTTTTATTTGTTAGGTGCTCCAAGAGAACTACGACTATTTTGTTTTATTTGTTAGACGCCCCAAGAGAACTACGACTATTTTGTTTTATTTGTTAGACGCCCCAAGAGAACTACGACTATTTTGTTTTATTTGTTAGGCGCCCCAAGAGAACTACGACTATTTTGTTCTATTTGTTAGACGTCCCAAGGGAACTACGACTATTTTGTTTCATATGCAGGCAACCAAGGGCACTACGACTATTTTGTTTTATTTGTTAGACGCCCCAAGAGAACTACGACTATTTTGTTTCATATGCAGGCGCCTCAAGAGAACTACGACTATTTTGTTTTATTTGCAGGCAACCAAGGCAACTACCACTATTTTGTTTTATTTGCAGGCAACCAAGGCAACTATGACTATTTTGTTTTATTTGCAGGCACCCAAGGAAACTACGACTATTTTGTTTTATTTGCAGGCACCCAAGAGAACTATGACTATTTTGTTTTATATGCAGGCACCCAAGGGAACTACGACTATTTTGTTTTATTTGTTAGACGCCCCAAGGGAATTACGACTATTTTGTTTTATTTGCAGGCACCCAAGGGAACTACGACTATTTTGTTTTATTTGTTAGACGCCCCAAGGGAACTACGACTATTTTGTTTTATATGCAGGCAACCAAGAAAACTACGACTATTTTGTTTTATTTGCAGGCACCCAAGGGAACTACGACTATTTTGTTTTATTTGCAGGCAACCAAGGGAACTACGACTATTTTGTTTTATTTGTTAGACGCCCCAAGAGAACTACGACTATTTTGTTTCATATGCAGGCGCCTCAAGAGAACTACGACTATTTTGTTTTATTTGCAGGCAACCAAGGCAACTACCACTATTTTGTTTTATTTGCAGGCAACCAAGGCAACTATGACTATTTTGTTTTATTTGCAGGCACCCAAGGGAACTACGACTATTTTGTTTTATTTGCAGGCACCCAAGGGAACTACGACTATTTTGTTTTATTTGTTAGACGCCCCAAGGGAACTACTACTATTTTGTTTTATTTGCAGGCAACCAAGGCAACTACCACTATTTTTTCTTATTTCACCAGGTAAAGGCACCACTGAGCGACTTTGGCTATCACAAAGGACAGCTCGGCCAAGTGGCGACTCGTCGTCGTCATCATCACCATCACGTGGACGTTTATAGCAGCAGCCCAAAGGCTCGGGACGCGTGACGTTCATCCTAAATGTGGAGGAAGATTTTTAAAAACCCGGAGGACCCAGAGAAAAATCGGGAGGAGAGAGACACACACACAGCGGAATGACACGGGAGGAGAGAGACACACACACACAGCGGAATGACACAGAAGAGAGACACACACACAGCGGAATGATACAGGAAGAGACACACATACAGCGGAATGACACGGGAGGAGAGAGAGAGATACACACAGCGGAATGATACGGGAGGAGAGAGACACACACACACAGCGGAATGACACAGAAGAGAGACACACACAGCGGAATGATACAGGTGGAGAGAGAGAGAGACACACACAGCGGAATGACACGGGAGGAGAGAGACACACAGCGGAATGACACGGGAGAAGAGAGACACACACACAGCGGAATGACCGCCGTGAGAGACACACACACAGCAGAATGACACGGGAGGAGAGACACACACAGCGGAATGACCTCTGTGAGAAGAGACACACACACACAGCGGAATGATACAGGAAGAGAGACACACAGCGGAATGACACAGGAGAAGAGAGAGAGACACACAGCGGAATGACCGCCGTGAGAGACGGGGAGCACGCGAGATGAGTGCACGCGACCCCGGAGGGATCCGCACGCTGGTGGTCTCGCTGCGTTGGCGGGCGGTGATCTGTTTGTAGAGGCCACCCCTCCCCCACCCCCCGTGACCCCCCCTTGACCCCCCCCGTGACCCCCCTCCCCGTGACCCCCCCCCCCCGCAGACTCCCTTACCGATTGAACGCCGCGAAGGCGATCGTCTCCGTGCCCCCCGACGGAGGAGGGAGTTCAGTCGCTTCGCTTTCGCTCTTCCATCGCCGCTGACGTCCGTGGCTCCCCGTGGACGTCGCCGGGTGAACGATGGAGCTCGCGCGTCTGAGATCTGTGGTGGCGGGATGGGGGATGAGTGGAGGTTGTCGTAATAAAAACAACAACAACAACAACAACCAACGATGATTCTTTGAGAAAGTCTCCCGGTGATTCCATCATCTCGCTGCTGCTACTACTAGTAGTAGTATCTCTTTACCTACTAATAGTAGTATATCTACCTACTAGTAGTAGTATCTCTGTACCTACTAGTAGTATCTCTGTACCTACTAGTAGTAGTATCTCTGTACCTACTAGTAGTAGTATCACTGTACCTACTAGTAGTAGTATTTCTGTACCTACTAGTAGTAGTATATCTGTACCTACTAGTAGTATCTCTGTACCTACTACTAGTAGTAGTATGTCTACCTACTAGTAGTAGTATATCTGTACCTACTAGTAGTAGTATTTCTGTACCTACTAGTAGTAGTATATCTATACATACTAGTAGTAGTAGTATTTCTGTACCTACTAGTAGTAGTATATCTGCACCTACTAGTAGTAGTATTTCTGTACCTACTAGTAGTAGTATATCTATACATACTAGTAGTAGTAGTATCACTGTACCTACTAGTAGTAGTAGTATCTCTGTATCTACTAGTAGTAGTATCTCTGTACCTACCAGTAGTAGTATCTCTGTACCTACTACTAGTAGTAGTATGTCTACCTACTAGTAGTAGTATCTCTCTACCTACTAGTAGTAGTATGTCTGTACCTACTAGTAGTAGTATCTCTGTACCTACTAGTAGTAGTATCTCTGTACCTACTAGTAGTAGTATCACTGTACCTACTAGTAGTAGTATCACTGTACCTACTAGTAGTAGTATCACTGTACCTACTAGTAGTAGTATCACTGTACCTACTAGTAGTAGTATCTCTGTACCTACTAGTAGTAGTATATCTGTACCTACTAGTAGTAGTATCTCTGTACCTACTAGTAGTAGTATCTCTGTACCTACTAGTAGTAGTATCTCTGTACCTACTAGTAGTAGTATCACTGTACCTACTAGTAGTAGTATCTCTGTACCTACTAGTAGTAGTATATCTGTACCTACTAGTAGTAGTATCTCTGTACCTACTAGTAGTAGTATGTCTTTACCTACTAGTAGTAGTATGTCTACCTACTAGTAGTAGTATCTCACTACCTACTAGTAGTAGTATCTCTGTACCTACTAGTAGTAGTATCTCTGTACCTACTAGTAGTAGTATCTCTGTACCTACTAGTAGTAGTATCTCTGTACCTACTAGTAGTAGTATCTCTGTACCTACTAATAGTAGTATCTCTGTACCTACTAGTAGTAGTATTTCTGTACCTACTAGTAGTAGTATCTCTGTACCTACAAGTAGTAGTATCTCTGTATCTACTAGTAGTCGTATCTCTGTACCTACTAGTAGTAGTATCTCTGTAACTACTAATAGTAGTATCGCTGTACCTACTAGTAGTAGTATCTCTGTAACTACTAGTAGTGGTATGTCTGTATCTACTAGTAGTCGTATGTATGTACCTACTAGTAGTAGTATCTCTGTACCTACTAGTAGTAGTATCTCTGTACCTACTAGTAGTAGTATCTCTGTACCTACTAGTAGTAGTATCTCTGTACCTACTAGTAGTAGTATCTCTGTAACTACTAGTAGTAGTATGTCTGTACCTACTAGTAGTAGTATCTCTGTACCTACTAATAGTAGTATTTCTGTACCTACTAGTAGTAGTATCTCTGTACCTACTAGTAGTAGTATCTCTGTACCTACTAGTAGTAGTATGTCTACCTACTAGTAGTAGTATCTCTGTAACTACTAGTAGTGGTATGTCTGTATCTACTAGTAGTCGTATGTATGTACCTACTAGTAGTAGTATCTCTGTACCTACTAGTAGTAGTATCTCTGTACCCACTAGTAGTAGTATCTCTGTACCTACTAATAGTAGTATCTCTGTACCTACTAGTAGTAGTATCTCTGTACCTACTAGTAGTAGTATCTCTGTACCTACTAGTAGTATGTCTGTACCTACTAGTAGTAGTATCTCTGTACCTACTAGTAGTAGTATCTCTGTACATACTAATAGTAGTATCTCTGTACCTACTAGTAGTAGTATCTCTGTACCTACTAGTAGTAGTATGTCTGTACCTACTAGTAGTAGTATCTCTGTACCTACATACTACTACTAGTAGGTAGATATACTAGCACTACTAGTAGTAGTTCTTTAATCCCACTATTTGAGTCGTGACATAGTCAAAACACGGCGGAGCGTACCTACTAGTAGTAGTATCTCTGTACCTACATACTACTACTAGTAGGTAGATATACTAGCACTACTAGTAGTAGTTCTTTAATCCCACTATTTGAGTCGTGACATAGTCAAAACACGGCGGAGCGTAGCAGCGTAATGGTACCAACAAGGCCCGATTATTGCAACTCCACTACTCTACGGAACGTCTGGCAAAACAAATAAACATTTACCAAGCTGCGATTCGTGTACACAACTCTGTGGCACGGGTCGTGACGGGTACCTGCAAGATCCAACCGTGTCCGGTCCAGTGCTCTTCGAGCTGTACTGGCTTCCGGTAACCAAACAAATGCATGATTATAATAAGGGTCGCACTCATTACACACGACGTTTTGATTTAAAGCTTTCGTGACTGCAAGGATTCATCTTGTTTGGTTCTTTCGGTAAAGTCACGTAGAATGAGAATAAAATAATAAAATAAAAAGACAATTAAATTCTCACGACGTTTCCGCCACAACACAAGTAGCCTTCATCAGGTGAAAGAACAGAACTGTCGGGACGACAGTGCTTCAATGAGCGTTGCTAAGATTCGTAGCGTCTTTTAAGCTCGGTGAGAGGCATGGAGAGCCTTGATAAAGGAGTTTACCTATCAAAGCAGGAGAATTTAGCATTGAAATAGCTGAGGGATTAGCTTGTGACAGAAATAGCCATGTTAAAGTCAAAGTTTACCTATCAACAGAGGCATTTAGTATATGGACGCTAAAGGCCTCCAACTACCAACTATCATAAAGTAAACCGATGTGAAGAAACTAAATCTATATTACATCAATATAATAAATGTACTTAATATATTCTTCAATAAGCTGAGCTATTAATCACAAAGCAACTGGGTATACACTACACTATATAATGAATACCATATAGTAAACCAATAAAAAAACTAAAATATAAGCTCCCTCAATGTTATCAATAAACTCTATATACTCTCCAATCAGCTGAACCACCAACAATAAGTCGTTATATATCAATGTCATATGGCGATAAATGGTGGTTTTTTCCCTTCCCTTCAACGCCAGCACCACGGACAGCGACGTTCAGGCGGACGAGTCAATCCATGGTCGGAACGGAGGAGGGGGGAGAGGGAAACAACTACAATGCGCTGTTATACTCCATGTTATAAACCACACCATTAACCGTGGTGTGAGAGGTATTAAGAGGCAATGCCAGCGAAAGAGCTGCGGTCTGACCGTCACCGTAAAATATAATTAATTAAGAACTGAAAGGGTTTAAAACATCTTTCCAATGGTTACTAAGCCAGAATCCATCTTCTCGGTTGAAATTGTCTCTGTGCTTGTATATGTGGATGGCCTCATGAACGAATCTCTCATGGTAGCCAGTTGGCTTGCAAAGAACCTCCGTCTTGGAGAAGTCAATGTCATGTGAACAGTAAACCGATGTGAAGAAACTAAATCTATATTACATCAATATAATAAATGTACTTAATATATTCTTCAATAAGCTGAGCTATTAATCACAAAGCAACTGGGTATACACTACACTATATAATGAATACCATATAGTAAACCAATAAAAAAACTAAAATATAAGCTCCCTCAATGTTATCAATAAACTCTATATACTCTCCAATCAGCTGAACCACCAACAATAAGTCGTTATATATCAATGTCATATGGCGATAAATGGTGGTTTTTTCCCTTCCCTTCAACGCCAGCACCACGGACAGCGACGTTCAGGCGGACGAGTCAATCCATGGTCGGAACGGAGGAGGGGGGAGAGGGAAACAACTACAATGCGCTGTTATACTCCATGTTATAAACCACACCATTAACCGTGGTGTGAGAGGTATTAAGAGGCAATGCCAGCGAAAGAGCTGCGGTCTGACCGTCACCGTAAAATATAATTAATTAAGAACTGAAAGGGTTTAAAACATCTTTCCAATGGTTACTAAGCCAGAATCCATCTTCTCGGTTGAAATTGTCTCTGTGCTTGTATATGTGGATGGCCTCATGAACGAATCTCTCATGGTAGCCAGTTGGCTTGCAAAGAACCTCCGTCTTGGAGAAGTCAATGTCATGTGAACAGTGATCTGCCGTGGCAGATCACTGTTATAATCCATAAATCTTCTTTGGTTCTTTTGGTAAAGTCACATAGAGTGAGAATAAAATAATAAAATAAAACAATAAAATTATCACGACGTTTCGGCCACAACACAAGCGGCCTTCTTCAGGTGAAGGAACAAAAAACTGTCGGGACGACAGAGCTCCAATGAACGCTACTAAGATTCGTAGCGTCTTTTAAGCTGGTCGAGTGAAGAGAGGCACCTTGACAAAGGGGTCAACAAATCAAACAGGATCATTTATCATTGAAATAGCTGAGGGATTTAGCTTGTGACTGGTCACAGAAATGGCTATGTTAAAGTCAAAGCCTACACATCCACAGAGGCACCTAGTACAAATCAAACGGGAGAATTTAGCATTGAAATAGCTGAGGGATTTAGCTTGTGACTGGTCACAGAAATGACTATGTTAAAGTCAAAGCCTACACATCCACAGAGGCACCTGGTACAAATCAAACGGGAGAATTTAGCATTGAAATAGCTGAGGGATTAGCTTGTGACTGGTCACAGAAATGGCTATGTTAAAGTCAAAGCCTACACATCCACAGAGGCACCTAGTACAAATCAAACGGGATAATTTACCATTGAAATAGCTGAGTGATTAGCTTGTGACTGGTCACAGAAATGGCTATGTTAAAGTCAAAGCCTACACATCCACAGAGGCACCTGGTACAAATCAAACGGGAGAATTTAGCATTGAAATAGCTGAGGGATTTAGCTTGTGACTGGTCACAGAAATGGCTATGTTAAAGTCAAAGCCTACACATCCACAGAGGCACCTGGTACAAATCAAACGGGAGAATTTAGCATTGAAATAGCTGAGGGATTGGCTTGTGACTGTCGGGACGACAGAGCTCCAATGAACCTCAACACTGCGCCTCCGATTAGCGCGGTTGGCTACGTACGGTTGGTGTGAAAGCAATTCAACGTGCACACGTGCGTACAGCGTGACGCGCTCGTCACAGACCGGCCTCGCACGCGTGCGTGGTGACGACTGGTTCAGACTTCCCAAGGTCGTGACGTCCGAACCCTGTGATGTCATCTCGGCACCGGCCGTAGCCGTCTCTCGGTTTCACCGCTCGTCAGCTGTTCTCGTGAAGGCGCGCGCTTGCCCGTTTCCCAAACGAGTTCTAGCTTTGCTTTAAACGCAGCAGCACCAGCAGCAGCAACATTAGCAGCAGCATCAAGGGGGGCGCCAGTTCGTGTATGTATGTGTGCGTGCGTGCGTGCGCGTTGAACTTCTTTCGCACCGTACGTAGCCAACCGTGCTAATAGGAGGTGCCCTTCACTCTTCATTCCAAACCTCTCTCTGTCTCTCTGTCGTCCGCTTATTTCTGAACTTCCGACCAGAGGCCTGCGCCCTCCTCCCTCCCTCCTCCTCCCTCCTCCTCCTCCCTCCTCCCTCCTCCCTCCCTCCTCCTCCTCCTCCTCAGCGGCGGCGGCGCGATCGCCCATTTGCTGCAGAGGTTTCGCGGTTTGAAGTGCAGCGGGGCCGCCCTGGTTAACACCGCGGAAGGAGGAGGAAAAAACCCAACCCCGCTCGCAGCCGGACAATGCGGATCCCGTGACATTAGCCCCCCCCCCCCCAACAAGGTCGGCACGTCGTGTGCCACTGACGTCACGGGGGACCGCTCAGCCAAATAAACCAAGCAACTAAATAATTCGTCTTTATTTTCACCAGGTAAGGTGCCCCAACGCCGAGCTACAATGGAGCTCTCTTTCTGATGCGACAAATGGTAGCTCAGCCAAGCGGTTCATCGTCGTCATCACGTGCAAGTTTGTAGCAGACAAAATACTCTTAAACGCGCGACGATGTTGATTCTAAATGCGGAGGGGGAAAAAACCGGAGGACCCGAAGAAAAATCCACGTGACCACGGGGAGAGAGAGAGAGAGACACGCGAACTCCAAATATACTGCAGGCATTGTCACCCACGGCCTCCTGTATACCAGGCGAGGGAGTTAACATCTCCTAGCCACCGCGGCGCCCTTCAAACAATTTCACCGCAAATGACTCACTTGTGATCACACACACACAGCAGTCGGAGTAGTGATCACCCCCGACTGGCAGACTAATGCTCGCTTGCAGGCAAGGTGCTGAGTCACAGTGTGTCGAGATGTTAACGGCCTCGCCAGGTATACAAGAGGTCGTGCGTTCGATCCTGACCCCGATAGTGCCTGCTGTATATTTGGAGTTTGCGGTGTCTCTCTCTGCCCGTGGTCACGCGGATTTTTCTCCGGGTCCTCCGGGTTTCTTCCCCTTACACATTTAGAATCAGCATCACGCGTTTACAGTATTTGCCTGCTATACATTCCCACGTAATGATGGTGATTAAAAGCCACTTCGTTGAGCTATCATTTGTGACCGGGTCGCTTCTGAAAAAATATCTTTAAATTTCGTTGTACTGGTGACAATGACAATAAAGGCTCTATCTAATATATCTATCTAATCTATACAATATAGCTCAGTGGGGCCCTTGCCATGTAAAATAATTTATTTTTTACAGTTTTTAGTTGAGTGGCTCTTTCAGTCGTCTCTGATTGGAGGACGGCGACTGCGAGAACCGCCGCCTCGCGGCTTCGTCGGTGGCTGTGACCTTTCGACCTCTCGGAGTCACGCCGGGGTCCAAGGAGGCAAGGGAGGCAAATGAGCCCAAGAAGATCCACGGACCCCCTAGCCCCCTCCCTGTCCCTCCCTCCCCCCACCCATCCCTATCCCCCACCTCGCTCATCCCACCCCGCCCCTCTCCCACCAGCCCCGCTTATCCCACCCCTCCCCCCTGGCCCGGATGTCTCAGCGGCCCCCGGTTTTGGCTTCTGTGGTGGGAGACGTAGAGCAGGAGGGGGGCCTTTGGCTCCTCGGCCAAACACAGATAGGGGAGACTCCAGCCTGTCTGACTCCCAGCCTCCTCTCCCACACACGCACACAAAGACAAAGATCCCCCCTGGAGCCTCAGAAAACTTTTTGGGGCAAGTGCTGTTCACGAGTAGCAGCACCCCCTATGAAGGGCGCGGGATCGCACACGAACGGTATAGGTGGCCAGCTCCACGCTTCGGCCGCCTTTGTCTCCCTCGTGGCGATGTTTGCACATCGCACCAGGTCCTTATTTGAGGCCGAGTCGACCTAGAGAAGCCCCAGGTCCGAATCAGATATATAGATCACAAAACGTTGGTTTGTCAGCGGGAATCGAACTCGGGTCGCCGGGGTTCCGAGCACAGTGCGCTAACCGCTGCACCACCGCTCCCCACCACTTTTCCCCACGAAGCCACGCATTATTGACAAAGGTCCCCCGTATAGCCTTAACAGACTATTGGGTTAAGTGCTATTAGCGAGCACCTATTAAGGCCGGCACGGCACACGGACGGAATGGGTGGGCTGCTCCACGCCCGGCCGCCTTTGTCTCCCCAGTGGCGATGCTTTTACACACCGCACCAGGTACTCATTTGAGGCCGAGTCGACCTAGGGGAGGCCCAGGATCAGTTCAGATAATCCCCACTGATGCTGGCCGTGAGCGGGAATCACACATTTTTTGCGGCGTGGACCCAGCCAAACACACACACACACCCAACATCCTTTCTGCAGACTGAAGAAGTCAACGGTGGTTATCGTACGGACAGATTCCCCCCTCCACCCCCACAACCGCCAACGCCATAGGAACGTGGAATTTCCATCACCGAAAATCCATAAAAAACTTCAACGTCCATTCTTTTTTGAGCAGAAGAAGTTACCGTTCATTCTGAACGCCGATCGATGTTGAAAGGAAGGCGAAGCTAGAGCCGAGGGCGACGGGGAAACGGCTAAACGGGCCGTGCCGGGAGAGCCGACGGGAGGCGACCCACGTGGCCTACTTTGTTCGCTGTTGTCAAATGTTTTTTTTTATTTTAAAGGAGGAGGGTGGCGTAAGGGAAACGGACGAGGAATTGGGTTTACATTGAAGCCGACAGGAGGAAGGGACATGGGGAGAGGGGGGGGGCTTGGGAGGTTAAGGGGGGGGGGCTCTGGAGAATCCATGGACAAGCGGAGAGGCCTCTACAGACGTCTCGCAGTGGTTGGCCCCGACCAGTTAGACTCGCCTTCCCCGCCACAGGAACGTGGAGTTTCCCGCTCCTCCGCTCGACGCGATCGATCCCGTCGCGGGTGAAGGCGCAGCCCCTGCAATGTCTCGCTCACCCCACCGCACACGTGACCGACCTGCCGGATCATCGGCACTCTCGAGTTGTTGTTGCTGTTACCTGCACTCGTGACTGTGGGCGCCACGGTGGCTAGGATATGTTAACTACATCGCCTGGTATACAGGAGGTCGTGGGTTCGATCCCGACCCTGACAAGGCCTGCTGCTGTATATTTGGAGTCTGCGTATCTCTCTCTCTCTCATCATCATCACGGTGGCTAGGAGATGTTAACTACCTCGCCTGGTATGCAGGAGGTCGTGGGTTCCATCCCGACCCTGACGCCTGCTGCTGTATATTTGGAGTTTGCGTGTCTCTCTCATCATCATCACGGTGGCTATGAGATGTTAACTACCTCGCCTGGTGTACAGGAGGTCGTGGGTTCGATCCAGACCCTGACAATGCCTGCTGCTGCTGCTGTAGATTTGGCGCCTCTGTCTCTCTCGCCGTTGTCGCGGCCTTCTGGAGTTGTTTCCCCCCCCCCCCTCCACATTTAGAAAGAGCATCACGGCGTGTGGAGAATTTGCGCTGCTTGCTATAAATATCCACGTGACGACGACGACGACGCTGCTGCTGCTGCAAAGCCGCCACTTGGCTGAGCTGTCGCTTGTAATAGCCAGGTCAGAGCGCGCCGGCCTGACCTGCTAGCAGTTGACAATGAGTGCTGTTTGGAGAGGCCGGCGACACGGTGGTGGTGGAGGGGGGGACGTGGGGGGGGTGGTGGGGGGGTGGAGGTGGGGGGAGACAGGGGGGCAGGTGGGGAAGAGGTGGGGGGGAGACAAGGGGGGAGGGGGGGGCAGACGGGGGTGGTGGTGGGGGGGGCCTCGCTCTTATCAAGGCGCTAGATAACGCGGCTCCAGCCTCTCTGGGAACGGAAGGGGCCCCCTGAGCGAGCGAGGCTCCCTCTCAATGCCACGCGCATGGACGAGGGCCAGCGTTGAATTCGGGGCAGTTAAAGGCGCAGCCCCTGCAACGGACGGGGGCTCACGCCCAGTGCCAGAGCGAGAGCGGTATTTGGCCTACTCTTCTGCGCTGTATGCTGAACTTCTTTCGTACCGCACGTAGTCAACCGTGCGTGGGGGCGGGCTTAGAAAACAACAGCGCGAAACACGGACATCAGTTCGAACGAAATGAGCCTCCAATCAAGAGGATGATTTCAAGGCGCTGAGCTCAGGTGCGAGTCAGATTAAAGAACCATCCTCCCCACTACCTCGGAGGACTTCACCCATTTGGTAGCCCGAGGGAGGAGTGGAGGTGGCTTTTAATTTGGGGGGGTGGGGTGGTAGGTTGGAGGAGATGGGGGGGGGGCTCATGTAGGGGTGGGGGAGTAGAGGGGGGGGGCTCATGTAGGGGTAGGGGGTAGAGGGGGGCTTATATAGCGGTTGGGGGGGGGGTGTAAATTGTCTACGCACTGGAGCGCGCTGCCTTGAAATAAACAAGCCGGAGTCGGTCACGCAGTCTCCGATCCTCACCACCACACTCACCATCCTCACCACCACACTCACCATCCTCACCACCACCACCCTCACCACCACACTCACCATCCTCACCACCACACTCACCATCCTCACCACCACACTCACCATCCTCACCACCACACTCACCATCCTCGCTACCACCATCATCCTCACCACCACACTCACCATCCTCACCACCACACTCACCATCCTCACTACCACACTCACCATCCTCACCACCACACTCACCATCCTCACCACCACACTCACCATCCTCACCACCACACTCATCATCCTCACCACCACACTCACCATCTTCACCACCACACTCACCATCCTCACCACCACACTCACCATCCTCACCACCACACTCACCATCCTCACCACCACACTCACCATCCTCACCACCACACTCACCATCCTCGCTACCACACTCACCATCCTCACCACCACACTCACCATCCTCACCACCACATTCACCATCCTCACCACCACACTCACCATCCTCACCACCACACTCACCATCCTCACCACCACACTCACCATCCGCACCACCACACTCACCATCCTCACCACCACACTCACCATCCTCACCACCACACTCACCATCCTCACCACCACACTCACCATCCTCGCTACCACACTCACCATCCTCACCACCACACTCACCATCCTCACCACCACATTCACCATCCTCACCACCACACTCACCATCCTCACCACCACACTCACCATCCTCACCACCACACTCACCATCCTCACCACCACACTCACCATCCTCACCACCACACTCACCATCCTCACCACCACACTCACCATCCTCACCACCACACTCACCATCCTCACCACCACACTCACCATCCTCACCACCACACTCACCATCTTCACCACCACACTCACCATCCTCACCACCACACTCACCATCCTCACCACCACACTCACCATCCTCACCACCACACTCACGATCCTCACTACCACACTCACCATCCTCACCACCACACTCACCATCCTCACCACCACACTCACCATCCTCACCACCACATTCACCATCCTCACTACCACACTCACCATCCTCACCACCACATTCACCATCCTCACCACCACACTCACCATCCTCACCACCACACTCACCATCCTCACCACCACACTCACCATCCTCGCTACCACCATCATCCTCACCACCACACTCACCATCCTCACCACCACACTCACTATCCTCACCATCACACTCACCATCCTCACCACCACACTCACCATCCTCACCACCACACTCACCATCCTCACCACCACACTCACCATCCTCACCACCACACTCACCATCCTCACCACCACACTCACCATCCTCACCACCACACTCACCATCCTCACCACCACATTCACCATCCTCACCACCACACTCACCATCCTCACCACCACACTCACCATCCTCACCACCACATTCACCATCCTCGCTACCACCATCATCCTCACCACCACACTCACCATCCTCACCACCACACTCACTATCCTCACCATCACACTCACCATCCTCACCACCACACTCACCATCCTCACCACCACACTCACCATCCTCACCACCACATTCACCATCCTCACCACCACACTCACCATCCTCACTACAACCATCATCCTCACCACCACACTCACGATCCTCACCACCACACTCACCATCCTCACCACCACACTCACCATCCTCACCACCACACTACCATCCTCACCACCACCATCATCCTCACCACCACACTCACGATCCTCACCACCACACTCACCATCCTCACCACCACACTCACCATCCTCACTACCACCATCATCCTCACCACCACACTCACCATCCTCACCACCACACTCACCATCCTCACCACCACACTCACCATCCTCACCACCACACTCACCATCCTCACCACCACACTCACCATCCTCACCACCACACTCACCATCCTCACCACCACCATCATCATCCTCACCATCACCCTCACCACCACACTCACCATCCTCATCACCACACTACCATCCTCACCACCACCATCATCCTCACCACCACACTCACCATCCTCACCACCACACTCACTATCCTCACCATCACACTCACCATCCTCACCACCACACTCACCATCCGCACCACCACACTCACCATTCTCACCACCACACTCACCATCCTCACCACCACACTCACCATCCTCACCACCACACTCACCATCCTCACTACCACCATCACCATCACCACCACCATCATCATCCTCACCACCACACTCACCATCCTCACCACCACCATCATCATCCTCACCACCACACTCACCATCCTCACCACCACACTACCATCCTCACCACCACCATCATCCTCACCACCACACTCACCATCCTCACCACCACACTCACCATCCTCACCACCACACTCACCATCCTCACCACCACACTCACCATCCTCACCACCACACTCACCATCCTCACCACCACACTCACCATCCTCACCACCACACTCACCATCCTCACTACCACCATCATCCTCACCACCACACTCACCATCCTCACCACCACACTCACCATCCTCACCACCACACTCACCATCCTCACCACCACACTCACCATCCTCACCACCACACTCACCATCCTCACCACCACACTCACCATCCTCACCACCACCATCATCATCCTCACCATCACCCTCACCACCACACTCACCATCCTCATCACCACACTACCATCCTCACCACCACCATCATCCTCACCACCACACTCACCATCCTCACCACCACACTCACTATCCTCACCATCACACTCACCATCCTCACCACCACACTCACCATCCGCACCACCACACTCACCATTCTCACCACCACACTCACCATCCTCACCACCACACTCACCATCCTCACCACCACACTCACCATCCTCACTACCACCATCACCATCACCACCACCATCATCATCCTCACCACCACACTCACCATCCTCACCACCACCATCATCATCCTCACCACCACACTCACCATCCTCACCACCACACTACCATCCTCACCACCACCATCATCCTCACCACCACACTCACCATCCTCACCACCACACTCACCATCCTCACCACCACACTCACCATCCTCACCACCACACTCACCATCCTCACCACCACACTCACCATCCTCGCCACCACACTCACCATCCTCACTACCACCATCATCCTCACCACCACACTCACCATCCTCACTACCACACTCACCATCCTCACCACCACACTCACCATCCTCACCACCACACTCACCATCCTCACCACCACACTCACCATCCTCACCACCACCATCATCCTCACCACCACCATCATCCTCACCACCACACTCACCATCCTCGCTACCACCATCATCCTCACCACCACACTCACCATCCTCACCACCACACTCACCATCCTCACTACAACCATCATACTCACCACCACACTCACGATCCTCACCACCACACTCACCATCCTCACTACAACCATCATCCTCACCACCACACTCACGATCCTCACTACAACCATCATCCTCACCACCACACTCACGATACTCACTATCACCCCCATCCTTACCACCACACTCACCATCCTCACTACCACCATCATCCTCACCACCACACTCACCATCCTCACCACCACACTCACGATCCTCACTACAACCATCATCCTCACCACCACACTCACGATCCTCACTACAACCATCATCCTCACCACCACACTCACCATCCTCACTACCACCATCATCCTTACCACCACACTCACGATCCTCACTACCACCATCATCCTCACCACCACACTCACGATCCTCACCACCACACTCACCATCCTCACTACAACCACCATCCTCACCACCACACTCACGATCCTCACTACCACCATCATCCTCACCACCACACTCACCATCCTCACCACCACACTCACGATCCTCACTACCACCACCATCCTCACCACCACACTCACCATCCTCACTACCACCATTATTCTCACCACCACACTCACGATCCTCACTACCACCATCATCCTCACTACCACCATCATCCTCACCACCACACTCACCATCCTCACTACCACCATCATCCTCACCACGACACTCACGATCCTCACTACCACTATCATCCTCACCCTCCTCGATATCAACATCATTATTCTTCCCACCAACATCATCATCACCCTCACCATCATCAGTCAGCATTATCTACACAAGTTGTAGGTAATTTCGTCAGACCGACCTTTTGGCGTGGTGTGCCGTGAAGATCGAGCAAGCTCGAAAGTGTCCCGTTGGAACGAAAGGGGTTGAGAAATCGCTGCTATCGAGTACGTGGATGAACCTCGGATCCATCGGGGCTGTGGCTCTCGCACAGATCTGGAAGATCGCCGGCGAACGGTGGAACAGCGCGGACGTCGGGAATGAACGCCTCGTTCGGGACCTAAGCATCAACCACCGCACACCTCCTGGCATGGACAATTCTCCGCAAATACACCGCTGTCACCATGAACCGCACCAGAACATCAACGGAACGATGCGCACGTTTTCACGAATGCTAAATTAGAGACGAGCAGCAACATGCAGCAGCAGTAGTGCGACTGTGGCCATGCAACTCAAGCTTGGGACCGTATAGCAAACCCACACACACGTTGTGATACATGGAGACTCGTAGAGACCCATAAGAGAGAGACTCGCAGAGATAGAGGCACATTAAAGACCAGCCACAGCGTGACTCAAGCTATGGACTGTACAGTCCACCACTGTCGTCTCTTGCTCGAGGGAAAATGAGCTGACGTGACTGCAAAGCCACCTCGTGAGTTCTGTGTCTGTAGAGATATCCTTGCCAGTGCAATCGCATGCAGCTCAATGCGAAGCAGTGCTGGTTGAGATTCTAAACTAAACTAATTATATTTTATATTACCAGGTAAGGCCCCACTGAGCTATGTAGATCTTTTTTTTTCAGAAGCGACTTTGGCTATCACAAATGATAGCTCAACCAAGTGCCTTATCATCGTGTGGAAATTTATAGCAGCCAAATACTTTGTGTTCTACTTTGATTCAACGGGTATCGCACAGACAACACCGCACTATGGGGATAATCCGAATCCCGTATGACCAGTTGGTTAAATATTCAGCAGGAAGATTGTTGCAACATCAGCTTTGAGAGAAACGTCAATCAAACACCAACGTACACACACACACACAGGTGCACACACGGACACCTGCATGACGCACCCCATACATTGCCATCTACGCGGCTTGTTCAATCCACTGCTGGATCAACGCCTCTCACGCACCGTGTGGGTGTGGCTGTGTGACCATACCTCGTCACGCCGGCCACGCGTTGATGAATAAACTGCTGGATGAGGGCCTACCCATAAACCGTCTCCCCGGGGGTGGTCAATCCCGGACGCGTTCCCTTCCCTTGGTAGCCACTCGCCTCGCCCGTCCTGGCCATCGGCCTTCGTGGCCGGGACACGGCCAGCCCGAGGCCAACTGAACATCCCGCAGCGATGATGATGATGATGATGATGTGGATGATGTAGATGATGATGATGTTCATGATGTGGTCGATTATGTTGATGATGATGTAGATGATGATGTGGATGACGATGTGGACGAAGATGATGACGTAGATGATGATGATCTGGATACAAATTAGGTGAATGCTGATGAGTTGGATAATGTTGATGATGATGTGGATAATGATGTGAATGATAATGTGGATGATGATATGGACGATTATTATGTGGATGATGATGTGGATGATGTGGATAATGATGTGGATGAGGATGTGGATGATGATGTGGATGAGGATGTGGATGATCATGTGGATGATCATGTGGATGATGATCATGATGATGAAGATGATAATAATGTGGTTGATGTGGATAATGTGGATGATGTTGTGCATGATAATATAAATGATGATGTGGATGATGATGATGATGATGTTGATGATGATGTGGATGATGCAGATAATGATGATGTGGATGATGTAGATGTGGGTGATGATGTGGATGAATATGTGGATGATGATGTAGATGATGATAATGATGATGTGGATGGTGATGATGTTGATGATGTTGTGGATGATGATGAAGATGATGACAATGATGACAATGATGGTGATGTTGATGGTAAGATGTTGATGGTAATGATGATGATGTGCATAATGATGTGAATGATGCTATGTATGATGATGATGTAGATGACGTAGATGGTGATAATGATGATGTGGAATATGTGGATGGTGATGTGGATGATGATTATGAAGATGTGGATAATGTTGATGTGGATGATGATGATGTAGATGATGATATGGATGGTGATGATGTGGCTGATAATGTAGATGATGGTGATGTGGATGATGATGATGTTGATGACGTGGATGATGATGTGGACGATGATAATGTGGATGAGGATGATGATGTGGATGAAGATGATGACGTAGATGATTTTGTGGATGATGATGTTGATGATGTTGATGATGATGTGGATGATGTTGATCATGTGGACGATAATGATGTAGATGATGATGTTGATGATGATGTGGACGATGATGTTGATGATGATGTGGATAATTATGTGGATGAGGATGTTGATGTGGATGATGGGGATGATGATGATGCTGATGATGATGTGGACGATGTTGACGATGATGTGGATAATGATGTGGATGAGGATGTTGATGATGATGTGGATGATTATATGGATGATGTGGATGATGGGGATGTGGATGATGATGTGAATGCTGATGTGGACGATGATGATGTGAATTATGACGATGTAGATGTGGATGATGACGATGTAGATGTGGATGATGATGTGGATGATGATGATGATGTGGATGATGACGATGTAGATGTGGCTGATGATGTTGATGATGATAATGATGTGGATGATGTAGATGTGGATGATGGTATGGACGATGATGATGTGGATGCTGATGAAGATGTGGATGATGATGTGGACGATGATGATGCTGATGATGATGTGGATGATGATGATGATGTAGATGTGGACGATGATGATGCTGATGTGGATGATGATCATGTGAATGATGATGATGATGATGATTAAGTGAATGATGCTGATGTCCTCACCCTGCACGTATTCCCCACTCCACGTCTTCTTCACCTTCTGCCGCTCAGAGTCTCACCCCAAGCTCGCCTCGCTCTCCCCTCGCTTCTTCTTCTTCTTCACTCTCGAGGCCTCTCGTTCCAACCTCGCCACGCGTCCCCTGAGCCCCCGATCCACGTCGATTTGGGTCGCAGCTGCTGAGCGGAGAGGCCCAAAACGCCGAGCGGCCAACAACTCAGAGCACTGCTCAAGATCCCTCTGCGTGTGTGTGGTTGGGTTCGGCCAAGTGGTCATTTTAGGTCGTGATTCGTGTCGGGGTTAAGCGGTCGCGTTGACCAACCGTCACTCACGGGGTAGTGGACCCCCCGTGAGTGACCAACCGTCACTCACGGGGGGGGGGGGGGGGGTGGCACTAGCCCCTCCCCCCTCGTGCCCCCACGAGCCCCTCCCCCCTCGTGCCCCCCACGTGCCTCTCGCGTCTCCAACGTCGTAACGATGACGAGGGACCACGTGCCGAGTTTGAATGTCGCCAAGATGATGATCGTGGTCGTTGTCAAGGTGACGCAATGGTCACGTGAGGCCCGTAACGGTCACAGAACTCCAGCACGGCGAGAAGACCAGACGTGTTTGTGTGATTCTGCGTCGTCCCTGCTCTCTTTAACGTGAACAGCGGCGACACTTTCAACAAGCTGAGAATCCCATCGACCGATTATGCCAGGAGAGCTTCTCCAAGGTGACCGTCGGACTTTTAAAGGGAAATTATCAACATTTTTACCCCAAAAATGTCAATTTCTTCCCTACACACGCACAACACATACGAGACAGGCAGCACAGTAGAATAAGCTCAATGTTTAATTATATTCTAGATTTGAAGTTTTCGTGACTGCAGGGATCCATACTCTTTGGTTCTGTCGGTAAAGTCACGTACTTCAGCAATTGTTCCTTGCTGTGGTTGTCCCACCTGATGACGGACGCTTGTGTTGCGCCCGAAACGTCGTGATTTAATTTATTACATTTTATACCTACGTGACTTAAATTATATTGTACTAGCTTTACTACCCCGCTCACTTGTGCAAAATATATCCATTATTGCGCCCCCCCCCCCCCCCCCCAAAATACAAAAGTCTATTTTCATACTTATTCCATTGTGTACAATCTGGAAACTACCCACATGCCAAATTTCAAGTAGGTTGCATGTCGGGAAGTATGTTAAACATTTTGAACAGACACATATTCACAAATTTCCCTTTTATATATAGAGAGATGAGGTAAAACGATCGTTAAAATATTTATTCGTCCATATTTGGTCAAAAGACGCCGTGATAATAAATCTACACCACGTCAACAGCACCGCTGCGAAGGGAAACAAATACAATAGATGGGGCTGTTGAAGTCGGGCCATGACCCACGTCCACCTGCACCTATGGAGGCCGCAGTGTCGCTATCGACACGGAGAGTGCCGAGTGGTTGTGTTCTGGTCCAACCTGTTCACCACTGCCGACGCAGCAGCAGCAGCACCACCCGTATGGTTTAATTGCGTGATTGGTCGCTTTAAATAACCAATATCGCCATAAATAAGCACTCAAAAGGCCCGAAACGCCAAGCGGTCAGCAACTAACAGCAACTTCTAAAGATCGCTCTGCGTGTGTGTGGTTGGGTTCGGCCAAGTGGTCATTTTAGGTCGTGATTCGTGTCGGGGTTAAGCGGTCGCGTTGACCAACCGTCACTCACGGGGTAGTGGACCCCCCGTGAGTGACCAACCGTCACTCACGGGGGGGGGCAATGGACCCCCCGTGAGCGACCAACCGTCACTCACGGGGGGGGCAATGGACCCCCCGTGAGCGACCAACCGTCACTCACGTGGGGGGGGGGGCAATGGACCCCCCGTGAGCGACCAACCGTCACTCAAGGGGGGGGGGGGGGCAATGGACCCCCCGTGAGTGACCAACCGTCACTCACGGGGGGGGGGCAATGGACCCCCCGTGAGCGACCAACCGTCACTCACGGGGGGGGGGCAATGGACCCCCCGTGAGCGACCAACCGTCACTCACGTGGGGGGGGGGGCAATGGACCCCCCGTGAGCGACCAACCGTCACTCAAGGGGGGGGGGCAATGGACCCCCCGTGAGTGACCAACCGTCACTCACGGGGGGGGGGGGCAATGGACCCCCCGTGAGCGACCAACCGTCACTCACGGGGGGGGGCAATGGACCCCCCGTGAGTGACCAACCGTCACTCACGTGGGGGGGGGGGGCAATGGACCCCCCGTGAGCGACCAACCGTCACTCACGGGGGGGGGAGCAATGGACCCCCCGTGAGTGACCAACCGTCACTCACGTGGGGGGGGGGGGCAATGGACCCCCCGTGAGTGTCCAACCGTCACTCACGGGGGGGGGGGCAATGGACCCCCCGTGAGCGACCAACCGTCACTCACGGGGGGGGGGGGGCAATGGACCCCCCGTGAGTTACCAATCTTCAGTCACCAATTCAAAACATAGCTCATCGGAAAAATCCGATGAGCTATGAAGCTCTTTTTGCATAAATGTCCAGTAGAGACGGGTTCAGAAACCAAAAAAAAACCGATACACGTGAAAAGTATAAGAGAGGTAAGCAAATCCCGAAAACGAAATTAATTACACTTTTTTTATTAAACCAGATGAAGCCCACTGAGCTATTGAGTTCTTCAGAAGCGATAGACAGGCCCATGTCTGTCTACAGTGGGAAATGTAGAGCCGTGTGTTTTATCCGCAGTGTAAAATGTGATCGACGTGCTCCTCCTTCTTGTTGCAGTTGGCGACCCCCCCGAGGGATCCCGCGGGGCTGTGCCCGGGACCCCCTCCCCGGATGAAGCCCGAGGCACGGCGCGGGTCGCCGTGCCGGAGCTGACGGGAGCCGCGCAGGCGGCGATAGCGGGGCCGCGTCTGAGGGCGGAGCCTCAGGTGAGGGGGAGGAGCCCCGGGTGGTGGGCGGGGCCCGCTGGCGCTAATCACAACGCAGGGAATCCACGGGTGTGGGGAAATTGTTATTGGATCATGATCGGCGACGTTTCGGGCAATGGTCCTTGTGCAGAGCACGTCAACAGTTGTTAGACCCTTTCATAACGTGGCCTACACAGGGTGGCCCAAAAGTCAGGACACGCAAAGTTATTGTATTTATCTTAAGTAATCACAAAGGGTTATTAGTTTAATTTTAACAAATGTTAAAACTGATATCCATGACTCTTTTGAATTGCATTTAGCACTTTTTTCAAATTACAGCTACCTTTTTCTGCATGCATAACAACGAAATGAACTCGTTCGTCTTTAGTCAATGGTCCCTTCTTAGAATATTTCGTGAGTTTGGGGTTCCTCTAAAAATCAATAGTCTATATATATTTCTGAGAGATTTTATGCAGATGGATTATCGGTTCATGGACTAAATTTAATTCATTTTGGAGATAAAACAGTCCCACGTGTGTTGGGATCCCTGTCCGGATGGGAGGAGTAATTGTGGATGTGTTGACTGCGTTGCTGTGGCAGGACCCAACCACGACTGTGGCAGCTGGAGCGGAGGGCACCTCGTCCGGTAACGACCTCACGGTCTTGGCCCCCACCTCGTCCAACGAGGTGCCGGTGGCGGCCGACGAGAGGCATTGCACCCAACCCAGCTGCCTTCCCCACGGCCGGCCTGAACCCTCCCCGGTGACAGCCACAGCACGCGAGAACATCGGCGTGTCGGTGCTGCCTGCACCCCAAGGTGAGCGTGCGACCACGTGACCTCGTGACCTCTCGTTAGGGTGGCAGCCACCAACGCAAAGGCCGCTTTGGAGCCACCCACTGCTGTTGCCCTTCATGAGTAACACGGGGAGCTCAAAACGCCTCTCAGCCAACGTGACAGGCGCATCACATTATTCTCGAATTTGAGCTTCATACTTGAATGTGGAGTAAAATCTTTCTGGTTAAGGGTGGCACCATGGGTGCTGGCTGGGGCCATGTTTATCTCTAATGGGAAATTAGACCCAGAAGTACGAAATGTGATCGCCGTGCTCCTCCTCCTCCTTGTTGTTGCAGTTGGCGACCCCCCCGAGGGATCCCGCGGGGCTGTGCCCGGGACCCCCTCCCCGGATGAAGCCCGAGGCACGGCGCGGGTCGCCGTGCCGGAGCTGACGGGAGCCGCGCAGGCGGCGGCGGGGCCGTGTTTCAGGGCAGAGCCTCAGGTGAGGGGGAGGAGCCACAGGTAGTGGGTGGGGCGGGGCCAACTAGTGCCGCTCAGCCAATCACAACGCTGGGAGTACACTGGGGTGGGTATTGGATGATAGGCGACGTTTCAGGCAATGGTCCATCTGCAGAGCACATCACAGTTATTTGCCCTTTCATAACGTCGCCGATAGAGGGTTGCCCACAAGTTAGGACACACAGAGTTATTGTATTTATTTATTTAAACAAATCACAGAGGATTATTTTGTCATGGTATTAATAATAACAAAAATATGTTAACTTTTAGACTAAATGATTAAAACGTTGCAATTTTAGTGACACGATAAATGAAACTTTTGGGCCAACCTGTATTTTGCACTCCTATCACATGTTGATATTGTTCGTTGTTGTAACGCTCTTACCCGCCCCAACTGGACATCTATACGAAAGAGCTTTATAGCTCATCGGATTCCTCCAGTCTAAATATATATTCTGATTCCGATAATGTGTAATAAATATATGTATGATTACATATAAAAAAGCGACGTTTCAGGCAATGGCCTTTCTGAAGAGCACATTAATAGCTGTTGTCCCGTTCATAACGTCGCCTATAGAGGCTGGCCCACAAGTCAGGATACATGGAGTTATTATGTTCATTTGAACAAACAACAGGATTATTTTGTTATAGATAGTAACAATGATAATAGATACACTTTTTACTTCAATAATACATAATTAAAAGTTGTAATGTCAGTGGCACGATAAAGGAAATATCCCTCTGTCCTAACATTTGGGCCACCCTGTATAATAATGTGAAGTAAATATATAATGCATGATTAAATATATAACAGGCACCGTTTCAGGCCATGGCCCATCTGCAGAGTAAGTCAACAGTTGTTGGTCCCTTTCATAACGTGGCCTACAGAGGGTGGCCCACAAGTCAGGACACGCAATTATTATATTTATCTTAACAGATAACGGAGGGATATTTCGTTGAATTTTAACAAATGTTAAAACTTACTCCTATTACCATTTTTAAATATATTTAGGACCTTGTTATTGCCTTCTTCTATTGCCTTCTTTAGCATACGTAACAACGAACTGAACTCGTTCGTCTTTAGTCAATGGCACCTTCTTCATAGACTATTTTACGAGTTAAAGTGAGTTTGATGCAGATTGCCCATCGGTTCATGGACTAAAATTTTATTTCTTTTGGTGATAAAACAGTCCCACGTGTGTTGGGATCCCAGTCCGGATGGGAGGAGTAATTGTGGATGTGTTGACTGCGTTGCTGTGGCAGGACCCAACCACGACTGTGGCAGCTGGAGCGGAGGGCACCTCGTCCGGTAACGACCTCACGGTCTTGGCCCCCACCTCGTCCAACGAGGTGCTGGTGGCGGCCGACGAGAGGCATTGCACCCAACCCAGCTGCCTTCCCCATGGCCGGCCGGAACCCTCCCCGGTGCCAGCCACAGAACGCCAAAACATCAGCGTGTCTGTGCTGCCTGCAACCCAAGGTGAGCGTGCGATTATGCAGCCTCGAGGCATCTTGTTAGGGTGGTAGCCACCAAAGCAAGGCCGCTTTGCAACCACAACTTTTGCCATTCAACAGTAACACAAGGAGCTCAAAACACCTATCGGTCAACGTGACAGGCGCATCACATTTGTCGTGAACTTTAGCCTTACACTGAAATGTGGAGAAAAATATTTCTGGTTAAGAGGAGCAGCACGGGTGCTGGCTGGGGCCACTGAATATCCACGCCAGCCCCATCGGCAGTGCAGCGCTCTGCGATGACGCCGGCTTCCGCCACCACCGTTCCCTTTGTGCAGAGGAGGACGACGGCATTCCGGCGGCACGGCTCTCGCTGTTTGCGCCGGAGCGGCTGAGCCTCAGGTGGGAGAACGACGTGGGCAAGGGTGCCGGCCTGCGCAACCTGGGGAACACCTGCTTCCTCAACGCCACGCTGCAGTGCCTCGCCTACACGCCGCCGCTCGTGAACTACCTGCTGCTGCAAGAGCACTGCAGCACCTGTAAGTACCCCCCTGGCACTCTCGTTTACCCATGGGCTAGGTTATTGTCACGGTTAATTTGGCTGCTATGAATTTCACACTTGATAAGCCACTTCGTTGAGCTATCATTCGTGGTCAGATCGCTTCTGAAGAAGCAGCTAATAGCTCAGTCGACTTTGCCTGGTAAAATACAAACATAGATTAGTTTTATTTGTAATTGTTTTTAAGTGGTTTGTTCACCTTTCCTATATTTTCCACTCCTATCGTGTTTTTGTTTTGTTTGTTGTTGTAATGTTCTCACGCCGCACCATTATTGGACATCTGCAAAAAAATAACTTCATAGCTCATCGGATTCCTCAAGCATAAATCAATATTGTGTTTTTATAAGCACATGCACACGGGGCCAACACGTGTTTAATAGGCTGCACAGATTTAACTTGGGCTTATAAAGCATCTTGTGATGCAATTGGTACTTAGATGCAACATTAATTGCGTTTTCTGCTGGTGCCAGGTTTCCTAGCATTTGTTGTTACTCCCCAGCTGGGCTGAGTGCGAGTGGCGTGCGCTGACGGATTGTGCCACCTGTGCCTTCGTTCGCAGGCGAACGGAGCGACTTTTGCCTAATGTGCGTCATGGAGCGTCACGTCGTCAGCACATTCAACAACTCGCAGAGAGTGCTGACACCCAGCGGCATCACTAAAAACATCACGCGTGAGTCCCACAACTACGTTCACACTTGGACTCGAAGGAGAAGTTATGGCCGCGATCCTTCGCCGTCTGTGTTCCAAGTCCTTTGCACTGCTCCTTTTGACATGTTGGGGAGCTCTTGAAGGATGCCATCAGATCCTGTACCTGTCACTTTGTCCCCATGTCCATTTCTCTGCAGGCATCGCCAAACACCTGCGCATTGGGAGGCAGGAAGATGCCCACGAGTTTCTGCGATACGTGGTAGATGCCATGCAAGCCTCATGCCTCCATGGCCACAGCGAGTGAGTACCGCGCGCCAGTCAACTTGCGGCGGTCGTTCTGCAGTTCGGTACCTCACGGCTCCCTCTTGGTTTTCTGCACGATTGTCCTTCGACGTCTGTGAGAAGCTACTCACACTTTTGCGTGAACACCTGGGAGATGCAGAGGACCGGCCCTGCTGGCACCACGGTGCTTTCACCTTGGCCCTGACGTGGGCCGTCTTTTGTTTGCGCATTTCACGTTGACGATAAATACCGGGGGGTCGATGTCTCGACGTCGGTGGCCCCGTGACATCATTGCTCGTGTTGACGGATGGCACGTGGCACGCCGAGCACAACAAAACTGCTGGGCAACAGCACCGCGTGTCGGCTGCCAGCTTGCCCCCAGCTCTGTGGCTGAGCCGTGAATGTGGCTGCCCTGTGCAGACGCTACCACGTTTGGTTGTTACAGAGCACGTGTTGCAGTGCTGAAGGCAAAGAGTGAATCGACAGCTCGGGCAATAGTGTAACTCTCACACACGCGTGTGCATCCGGTAAAGGTGCTACTTCTGCTGCCGCTGTAACCACCGTGTGGTGTCGTTCTCTGTGACGTGGCAGGCTGGACAGATACACGGAAGCTACCACCCTCATTTACCAGATCTTCGGGGGTTACCTTCGATCACGTGGTGAGTTGTGCGCACTCCTCTAGAAACTTGTTAACCGCGAGCAGCAAGCGCATCATCACAGTGTAGACGCGCTCGCGTTGCAGCGTTTACACACTCTCACGCACGTGCCACACAGAATAACCTTTTACCAGTTGGTGAAAAGTACCAATTACCTATGTCAGTGGGAAGCGTGCATTTAGTTTGACTAAGTAACATGTGACGTCCCTTCCTAATGTGTGCTTGTGTTTTGCAGTGGAGTGCATGCAGTGCTGCAATGACTCCGACACCTACGACACATGCCTGGACATTGCACTCCATATTAATGTAAGCAATGAGAAAGCCATCGCTTCACAGTTATACATGTACGTACGGTGCGAAGGAGGTTCAACATGCATACATCAACAACAACCGCCATTCGCCACTAAATGGCGGTGATGTCACCACGGTGCTTGTGCCAGGCTGAGTGCACTTTAAGGCCACGTGAAGTGTCGAACGCCCGCTGGCAGGAGGTCACGGGGCACACCCAGGTGCCATGGGTTGACTGAGATGACTGGCCGATGTACCACCTGTGCCCCCTTCTGTGCCAACATACATCACGCAGACACATACATCAATTAGTCACTTAACATCCAAACACACTGCCAGTAGCGTGCGTCATCTCGATTATTGAGGTCGTACGATTTAATACAAGATGTGGGTTTTCGGAGAAGCCGTCACAATATAATTCTGCAGATGTTCATGGAATGCTTCTTAATGAGTCATCATTTGCCTTTCACTCTGTTGGGCAACAGAACTCATCGGATCTGGTGGAGGCGTTTGGGGAGTTTTTCAACGAGGAGATTCTGGATGAATACACCTGTGCAAGGTGAGCGGGCCGTCGGGTGTCGAGACCCTGCAAACATTTGTCGCTTCAAAAGTCTGCAGATTAAATATATATCTCACAATAATATAAACAGAAGAATATTAATTATGAGAAATAATTAGAACATAATGCATTACTACGCAGAATTATTGTTGTACAAAAAACATTTTCATAAATAATAAGAATTGGTTTTTAAACTATAATAATAGTAAAGAAAAAATGAGAAGACTTGCCGTTTAAAAGTTGCCCTCGGTTGGGGAATGCGTGCAATGGCTGGCGTTGTTGTCGTGCAGGTGCTGTCACAAGGGGAAAGCGACGAAGACGATGGCTCTCCACCGCCTGCCCAACGTCCTCACCGTCTCCATCAAGCGGTACAACCTCTACGGCGTCAAGATCAACCGGGTAACGATTCTGCCCCTCCACGTCGCTCTAATTAATTTATTTTATTACAGCCCTTGTCAGTTCAACGCTGGAGAAAATGCCTCTCCATGTTGGAATAAGTGCTACGGAAAGACTCGCCCCCCGTCATATGACTGTAGAATTTCCACCACTTGCTCAGGGCTATCAACAGGAGATGAGCACCGTCTTCAACGCTCAAATGAGCGAGACATCACGTCATCACGTTGACGTGTAACTTAGATGGTGCCCATCTCTGCTGCCCACCCCACCACCCCTGCCGTTTCCTCTTCTAACGTTTGTCTCTGTGCGCTGCCTGTAGAACATCACCTACCCGGAGCACCTGGACATGCAACCCTTCACCTCAACGTCTCAGGGCGAGCCGGCAATCTACTCCCTGTACTCGGTGCTGGTGCACAAGGGAGCCGACTCCAACAGCGGCCATTATTATTGCTACAATAAGGTAATTACATTTGTTACCATCAAACAATAACAACGCATATCTGCAATGCGCCCATAATGTTACAAATGTCTAATAGGGAGAAAGAAATTAAACAGTCTTGCAACTAAATTTTGACTTAAAACGTTCGTGACTGCAGGAATTTTTATTCTTCTGTTCTTTCGGTAAAGTCACGTAGATAGAAAAATAATAAAAATAAAGTGAATAAAATAAATAAATAAAACCGCCAGTCTTGCGACTGTTCTTCGGTTTTTATGTATTTATGCAATTTCTACTTCCAGTATATACTTTATTTATTTGTATTTAGTGACTTGCTTAGCTTTCCTACACTTTTCACTCCTACCGGTTTATGTATTGTTTGTTGTAACTTTCTGACCCGCCCCTACTGGACATCTGTGACAAAGAGCATCGTAGCTCACATTCTTCCAGTCTCAATAAAAATTCAGATTTTGATTAAACTTGTCCAAGGTTATCGATGCAGTGATGTGTTCAGGCAGACCGTACCGTAACTTCAACACCATCATAGCAACCGTAGCACGCTCTGCAGCTCTGACGTTGGGGCGATGCTCTTTACGAACTTGTTGTCTCGAGGGTATCGTGCGTTGTTATTACATGAGCGGAGAATGTTGGGTACGGTTTTGTAAACATTGTAACCAAGTGCAGCCGTGCTTTAACTGTGCACAGATCAGCGATGGACAATGGTGCTGTATGAACGACACCATCGTGCGGCACGTCGACACCAAGGCTGTGATGAATGAGCAGGCCTACATGCTCTTCTATATTCGGTAAGTTGCCCTTCTCTCCCCTTCACTTTGACCTCCGCTTACAACCGTCCCCCAGACCAGCTCGCTGCACAGATATTGTCTTGCGCGAGCCGCAGCAGCAGTGTCTCCTTGAAAGGCAGTTGAGTTGTTCCGACTAATTTGGAGCTTAGCGCCGTGATGGGTGTCCGGCCAGACAGCTCAGCGGTGGAGCGAGCGGTGGTGTTAACCGCAGTTTGCGATGTGTGGTGCTGGCATTCAGGTCCCCAGAATTGAATGCGCCACCAGCGGACAGCTACCGGCCGCTGGAGCACGTCAAGGCGAAGTCCAGGTTGTGCATCAAACGTTCCCGCTCGGTGATGGAGACCCAGGACCTCGTCACTGAACAGCAGCTCTCTTCACCGGCGTGCAAGGTAAAGGATGGTTTTGAAACGTTACCCCGCGTGCGTGGAACTGCCCGGGGAGAATGTAAACCCTGAGAGTGCATCATTTTACATTAGAGGAACGGTGAAGTACAGCAATCTTCTTGTTTCTACTTGAGACCAGTTTTGTTTCATTCACTCAGTGTCGAGCGGTTTGGACTTGAGCACCCTCATCTTATTTATCTCCAGAAACCCAAGATGGCGAACCGCCCCAACGGGAACAACTGCCGGAGCAACTGCAAGGGCGACAGCAGAAACAGCAGCAGCAGCAGCTGCTACCGGCAACGCCAGGCACGCAACAGCCGCGGCCGCCACCACTAGTCCCAGAGCATCCGCCACCACCACCACCACCCCAATCTCCAAGCAGCCACTGCCAGTCCAACAGCAACCACCGCAAGTTCCGCAGCAGTCGCCACCACCCTGATCTCACAGCAGCCACTGCCAGTCCAACAGCAACCACTGGTGTCGCCAGATCCACATTAGCCATCGCCTGTCTTGGAGAAGCTGCCATCAGCACCACAGCAGCTACTGCCACCGCCAGTCCTGCAGCAGCCAACACCACTACAGCTTGTTTCGAAGAAGCCGTCACCAGTCCCACAGCAACCACCACCACCACCCCGCTCTCCTAGCAGCCGCTGCCAGTCCAACAGCAGCCGCCACCACCCCCCAATCTTATAGCAGTTGTCGCCAGTCCAACAGAAACCACTGCTGTCGCCAGATCCACATCAGCCACCGCCTGTCTGGAAGAAGCTGCAGTCAGAACCACAGCAGCTGCCGCCACCGCCTATCCCACAGCAGCCACTTCCAACGCCAGTCCAACAGCAGCCACCGCCACTCTGGTCTCACAGCAGCCACCACCGGTGTAACAACTGGCAGTCGCCCCACCGATAGTGGTTAGTGCCTGAATTCCACACGATCAAGTGGCTAACCCTTTCCTTCCTCTCAAATTCAAACTAATTTTGAGAGACATTTTACAAAGGCACCAGGCAGCGGCTCACCACGGCGTCGCCGGCGCCCCAAAATTTACTCATCGCCAGCTCCAACATCAACCCCAGAAATCACTTGAACATCATAGCAATCACCTTGGACTCTACATTCTCACTCGACGACCACATTCTCTAAACAATAAAGAGCTGCAATTATTACCTCAGGGCCTTATGGCACACCTGTCCAATGCTGAGATGGAAAACAATTAAAGCAACTCTAAACTCACAATCCACAATTACTTGAAAAACCCAGCACCAAAGCGCTTAAAATTAAGCCATGATTCTGGGAAACAAGAGCCAAGATCCATGCAGCCGACACCAACCCATTACGGCTTGGAGTTTCTGTTTATTCCGAAGTCAATTGTCAAGAGAGATGGCACCAGGAACGTTATTGTGATGGTGACCGTAAAATGAACCGTCCCATAACAAATGAAGAGTGGTTGTGTCCACCGCAACGTGCGGTCTCATTGAGGTCGTGCAAGGTATTCCCTACGGTTCTTGTCTCTGTTCATTTAAAATGCGGGGCTTTTATTTAAAAAGTCACCGCTGTTGCAAAGTATTTATTTATTTATCGAACTGTGAATACGTCGGTACTTTTTTAAACTATATATCTGTTAAATCTTGACTTAAAGCTTTTGTGACTGCAGGAATTAATATTCTTTGGGTCTTTCGGTAAAGCCACGTAGATAGAAAAAAATAATAAAAATAATAACAATATCACGACGTTTCGATCGCAACACAAGCAATCGTCTTCAGGTGAAAAAGAGGGGAAAATCTGCCGAGGCAGGCTGCTTATAAAGTAAAATAAAATACGTCACTTTACCGAAAGAACCAAAGAGTATGGATTCCTGCAGTCATGAAAGCTTCAAATCAAGACTGTTTATAAAGGTTTAGAGATGGGCAGGGCAGCTAATGTTAATGTGGGGGAGGTACTACGGAGCTGTGGGGGTGGCCATTGTATTGTGAGAGATTAGCATGTCAATGTGAGATATTTGAAGCTCAGCGAGAGCTCGGACAGCGCAGTGGCCACATGGAGGTGGAAAAGAATGGCAAGCCGCCATTTACTAACACAGTAAACGGTGGCTGTGTTAGTGAATGTGGCTGTGGGGGGTGGCTATTGTATTGTAAGAGAGTAGCTTCATGAAGCCATCCAGATGTATAAACACGGACACAATTTCCACTGAGAAGACGGGTACAAACTGAGCAATAATTGGAAGGACGTTATTAACCAGTTTAGGTCATGACTGGCTGTGATGTTCCTATCCTACCTGGCAGTTATTTTTGACTCTCTGAGTTACATTCACTACACAGCCATCGTTAGCTGTTAGTAAATGGCGGCTTGCCATTATTTTCCCTCTCCATATGGCCACTGTGCTGTCTTACATTGACATGCTAATCTCTCACAATACAATGGCCACCCCCCACAGCTCCGTAGTACCTCCCCCACATTGGCATTAGCTGCCCTGCCCATCTCTAATCCTTTATCAACAGCCTACCTCGGCAGATTTACCCCTCTTTTTTCACCTGAAGACGATTGCTTGTGCTGTGATCGAAACGTCGTGATATTGTTATTATTTTGATTATTTTTTCTATCTACGTGGCTTTACCGAAAGACCCAAAGAATACATATCTGTTACTTTGTTTTTTAATGTACGGGGCGTGCACATGTCAATGGACAGGCTAACCGCAGCGCAAAGCCGTTAATACGTGAAATGTACGATAAATAATGAACTTCCCCAAGCACTTTATTTCCATCTTCCATGATGCCTCCAGAAACAGCGGTTTCTGAACTCGTGAATGTAGATCGGTGACACTTCGGTCTCCTCCGGGTTTTTATCGTTTGTACAAAAGCAGCTCAAAGTGTGGGAAGGGAAAGCGAGATTAATGTTTTCCAGAGATTTTGTCTACCTCGTTTTGTATTTGCACTTGACATCAATATATACTTGTCGTGACAAAACTGGTCTCGCTTCCATTTATTACTTTGCCATCGCAGTGTGTATGTCTATGTGTCTTTGTGTGTGGGTGTATGTGTGTATTTGTGTTTGTTTACGTGTGTTTATGTGTGTATGTATGTGTGTATGCAGGTGCGTGTGCTCGCTAACAGCACTTGCCCAAACAGCTTGTTTTGGCTATACGGGGGATCTTTGTCTTTGTATGTGTGTGTGTTGATGGGTGTGTACGTGTTTGTGTATGTGAATGCGTGTGTGTGTATGTCTAATTACATTTTTCGGTCGTAGTTTAGTGGTAGTTAATTGAAGGCGGAGGGGTTACCAGCCCCTCGCACCCGTCCAGAGCCCTCATTTAGCCGCTGTGATGGTCACAGACGCCATGAGGGGAGAGGGCCAATTGGAATTGGCCCTCTCCCTCACAGCACCGACCACGACAGCATTGCCACAGAAGTACACTTGTATACACGTGCACTTGTATTTCTCAGAAATGTTTGTGGGAAAGAGGTCAAGACCACGTTGCTGACCAAATTTAATGTTGAATATAAAAAGTGGATAAAAGGTAATGGTACAGCCCCTGCGGTTGTTCACGCCACTGCCGGCAAATGGGGCCTCCACGAGCGGGAGCTCCAGAGAGCCCCTGTGAGGGTCATTGGCCTACTCCTCCACACTGGCCAGAACGGCTTGGAAGAGGTCGTCAAATATAAAGTTAGATTCACCTGCCGCTTACAACATTTGACCGTAACGCGTTCGGTGGGGACACGCTTCTTGCTGGGCTCAAATCCAGGGCGGCGTGCGAAGAAAAACGGGGCCCAGACAATGTTGACTCCAGCACTGGGGGGGTGCCGGTACACTTGGACACTGCTGTGGGTGTGGTTACTCAATGGCCCAGCCACGTGGAGGAGTAGCCACTGCTATGAAACGCAACGCCATCGTCTCACCTAATCAACCCGTTCACCCGTGAAGCGGTGGCCCGGCCGTTAGCGCACACTGACCACTGCCAGCTAAGTTCGATTCCCGGCCACGGCTAACGTCGGTGCTGAGTGACATCTGAACAGATCTCTGGGCTGCCTCACCTTCACACCAACTCATACTGACCAGCGTGGTGAAGTATGATCAAACACCCCCCCCCCCCATTTACTGACACAGAGTAGGGGGCTCTTACCTCCGCTGTGGATTGACAGAGGGCCGCCGTCTATGCTGAGCCCCACGCCAGTATAGTCGCAGCATCCCTCTGCAATAGCTCTGCTGTGACACCTGAAGGCACACAAACAACACAAGTGGGTGGCCAGGTGCAGGGAGGGTGACGTCCTCATTCAATGAATAAAAAACGAAAAGGAACCCGCCACGGATATTCAAGGCCTACACATCTGATGCATTGAAATAACTAGGCGAATTTAGCATTGAAATAACTGAGTGATTAGCTAGTGACTGGTCACAGAAATGGCTATGTTGAAGTCAAGGCCTACACATCTGAGCTTTGAATAGCTTTGAATAGCTCAGATGTGTAGGCCTTGACTTCAACATAGCCATTTCTGTGACCAGTCACTGCTATTCACTCAGTTATTTCAATGCTAAATTCGCCTAGTTATTTCAATGCTAAATTCTCCTGTTTGATTTGTACTAAGTGCCTCGGTGAATGTGTATGCTCTGACTTTAACATAGCTATTTCTGTGACCAGTTACAAGCTAATCACTCAGCTATTTCAATGCTAAATTCTATGCTAATTCCTTTGTCAAGGGGTGCCTCTGCGGATGTGTATGCTTTAACTTAGCTATTTCAATGCTAAATTCTATGCTAATTCCTTTGTTAAGGGGTGCCTCTGCGGATGTGTATGCTTTAACTTTTAACATAGCCATTTCTGTGACCAGTCACAAGCTAATCACTCAGCCATTTCAATGCTAAATTATATGCTAATTCCTTTGTCAAGGCGCTTTGTTTCCTCTCACACAGCTTAAAGGTCGTGATCTGAACGTGGCTTTTTCACTCCAGCGCTGTCCTACCAGACAGTCTCGTCCCTTCACCTGATAAAGGCCGCTTGTGTTGTGACCGAAACGTCGTGAGAATATTATTGTGTTATTTTATTTTATCAATTTATTATTTTATTCTCATTCTACGTGACTTTACCGAAAGAACCAAAGAAGATGAATCATTGCAGTCACGAAAGCTTTAAATCGAAATTTAACATTGCAGAGTTTTAGGGTTCAACATTCAATGATCGTCCTACACTAAGGGGTCATTTAATTATCGTTTTATGAGTCATTCATTTTAACAATGCAAATATGTAATCGCTACAGCTATTGAGAGAGCTATTGTGGAATTCTGCTAAACCCAAGAAAAGTAACTTAATGGCAAATTCTGCATTTTTAAAGTAATGGTTTGATAATGATTTCGCACAGTTAATGATGCAACTACTGGCACAGGGCAACCGCGGCTCGAGTGTGAACGCCTTCACTATGAGAGGGGTCACCCTGCAGGGTTGAGTAGAGATCTCTATCCCGCCCTGTATAGCAGGGGTGTCCAAACTACGGCCCGCGGGCCAACTTCGCCATCCATTTTTAATTGGCCCGTATCAAAGTTTAAAAATATAATGGACTATGGCCCACTGTATTGCATTTCTTAATTTATACACTAGATGGCGCTATTGTCTTGAACAAGGCAGCGTCTCCACAAAGCAAGCAATCGAAGAAAACATTTGCTCAGGGTCACCAGAAATGCCAGAACTGAAGAGACGCAAGATTGCAAGCTAGTGCAGAAAATTTCAGACTCGGTGGAAAAATGATTTTTTTTATCATAGAATCCAAGGGGAAGTGTGTTTGTTTGATTTGTAATGAGAGTGTTGCCGTGATGAAAGAGTACAATGTACGACGGCATTATGAAACGAAACATCAGACCTTCACGTCCTACACTGGCGCCGAGCGGAGAGAGAAGGTAAAGCAAATGGCAAGCTAGCCTGCTAACGCAGCAGCAGGGTTTTTTTTTCCGTGCTAACAAAGCTCAAGAAAATGCAACAATAGCCAGCAATGAAGTAGCTCAACTCATTGCCCTACACGGGAAACCTTTCTCAGACGGTGACTTCATCAAACAGTGCCTCACTAAAGTCGTGGGAATGTGCCTGGAGAAAATGCAGGATTTCAACGATGTTAGTACGTCCAGAAATAAGGTTGTGCGGCGAATTGAAGACTTGTCGGCTAACTTAAAACAGCAAGTGTCAGATAAAGCTTGTGCTTTCGATTTTTACTCGATTGCATGTGATGAGAGCACAGATGCCACGGACACTGCACGGCTGTTAATTTTTTTGCGGGGAGTTGATGATAATTTTTGCATTACAGAGGAACTGCTTGATCTTCGGAGTCTAAAGGGGACAACAACTGGGAAGGACATGTTTTGAAGCTGTGTCAGATTCAATTAACCAGGCTGGACTTAAATGGGACAAGCTGTGTGGAATTACAACGGATGGGGCTCCAGCAATGACAGGCGAGCGCAAAGGAATGGCTTCTATGGTGAGTGCCAAGGTGCAGAAGAGCGGAGGTGAGGCTGTTAAAATGCACTGTATCATCTAGCAAGAAGCCCTCTGTGCCAAGATAATCCAGCTTGGCGATGTGATGAACACAGTTGTGAAAAATGTCAAAAAAAATTATGGCCCGAGGGCTTTACCACAGAGAATTGCAAGCGTTCCTCTCTGATGTCGATGCTGAATACGGGGACCTACTCTACCATTCTCAAGTGCGCTGGCTCAGTCGCTGCAGCGGTTTTATTCCCTGAGATCAAATATCGACAAGTTGTTGAAAGAAAAGGGCAGACCTCTCCATGAGATCAGTGACCCTTTGTGGTTGGCAGGCCTGGCTTTTTTAGTTGATCTCACTGATCATCTCAACACCCCGAACAAGAGACTACAAGGCAAAGAGCAGCTGGTGCCACAGCTGTATGTGCACATGAAAGCATTCCGTGCGAAGCTCCGTCTCTTCGAGTCACAACTGCGCAACTTCAATGTAGCGCACTTCCCCACGCTGACCGAAATCAATGCGCATTTCCAAATGCCAAGCTCTCTGCAAAAATGGGAGAATGTGTCTGTGATCACATCTCTCATGACAGAATTCAGTCAGCGCTTCCAAGATTTTTCTGTCATTGAGAAGGAAATCACACTGTTTGCGGCTCCGTTTTCAATGGATGCGAAAGAAGTGGAGGAGAGTCTGCAATTAGAACTGATCGAAATTCAGTGTGATGATTCTCTGAAGAATCAGCATCAGCTTCTCTCCCTACCTGACTTCTACCGGAGTTTGGAAAAGGCCAAGTTTCCTCTGATGAGACACCATGCAAAACGAATGATGTGTCTGTTCGGCTCAACATACATATGTGAGCAGACATTCTCTCTGTTAACGCTGAACAAAAGCAGGCTGAGAACCAGAACGACCGACAGCCATCTCCGTGACGTCCTTCGCATCTCAACCACCAAACTTACTCCTGACCTGCCAGCTATCCTTCACACCAAAGCGCAGCATCACTGCTCCCACTGAGCGTAACATTCTTCCCATTACAGGTGAGTTAAAAATATACACACCGTTTTCATTTGTTAATAAGCCCAATTACTTAATAAATTCATTCAATAAAAGTTGATGACAATTTTTTTTAACAAACGTTAGTTGATGTGTAAACAAGCCCAATAATTTATTTGTGTAATAAGCTTGAAATATCCACATTCCCTATTTGTCTTCTTGTCTCTCCCTTCATATGGACAATGAAGGGGGATCAGCACCCTAAGAACCAATCTGAGGCTGTCACTGAGAGAATGACCTGCCAACCTTTTTGTAAAAAATAAAATTAAAATCTACTAATGAAGAGCTATGATGGAGGCTTTTTTTCTTCAAACATGTTCAAAAATCAAACGTAATTTACCTGCATTTGATTGATTTTGACAATATTAGTGCATGAGAAGTGAGGCAGTATACCTCACGTCTAGTGAGTGGCCCAATCCTTCGTGTATTTTTCTGTATGTGGCCATCGGGAAAAAAAGTTTGTACACCCCTGCTGTATAGAGTAGTCAACGCGTGTTTAAGACTGAGTACTACTCAGCGCACACGGCGGCAAGGGCGCACTTTATGAATGGAATCGGTCATCATTGACGGATGTTGGGGTCGCTGAGTAAACAGCCAAAGAGGGTGACGAGAAGTGGCACAGATGGGTAGCGCGCCACGCTACGAACCGGCTCCACCCGAGTTCAATTCCTGTCCAGGGCTAACAACGACACGACTGGCGAGCGATGTCAGGGCTGGTTGCCCGCTACCTTCACCGACCAGCATCGAGCACCCGTGGTGGGATATGGTCAAAGAACCACAATGGTGGGAAGGCCTTCATCCAGCAGTGCATTGACCGTGGGCAGTAAAAAATAAAGTGTTGCTTTGTAGCTAATAGCCCCAGGGTCACACAGTTCCACTCGATATTCAGCTCGGGTTGGAGCGAACATTCGGGTCGGACGGCCAGTTGAGAGGGTCACACGCATCTTCAATGGAGCCTCCATCAAGGCATTATTGTATTTCCCGATGGGCCAGAGCAGCAACTGATGCCACCCAAAGGTGACGAAAGCTTTGAACGTAGCGGCCGTCACGTAATTCACTTTCATCGACCATATCGAGATGAGCACTGCAGTCAGGATCACGACAGATGTTCTGTGTGCGTGGAGTGGTGGTGTTGTGTTATTTTTACTATTTTTATTTATTTTAACCACCTAAGTCCCACTGAGCTACATAGCGCTTTTATAAGAAGCGACCTGGCAACAGATGATGGCTCAGCAAAGTGGCTTATTGTGTGGACATTTAGATCAGCCAAATATTCGAAACACGTCGATTCTCAATGTGGAATGGAAACACCGCAGCACCCGGAGCAAAAATCCACGCGACCCCGGGGAGAGAGACACCGCAGACTCCAAATATACAGCAGCAGCAGCAGGCGTCGGGGTCGGGATCGAACCCACGACCTCCTGCACACCGGGCGAGGTAGTTAACATCTCCTAGCCACCGTGGCGACCCGAAGCCTTCATCCAGCAGTGGACTGCCAACACGGCACGGCATCATTGCGGGTCTACAAAGGTACCTGGTTGGAGGATGTGGAGCCGAGTGGACTTGCCGATGAGCGGTACCGGCAGTGTCAAGATCGGCCTCTGTGGAGGAGGAGGAGGAGGCTCGTGAGGGACGCTCCCGGGCAGTTGGAGGCAGTCGCCCTCCAGCAACAATGACCACGACGACGGAGGGGCAAAGGAGCGACGCTCACAACAACGAGCGGAGAGGCGGGCGGCTAAAATGCGGCGAGTTGGCACAGCTGGTGGCGTCTGCCAGCCAGCTCGAGTCCGTCAACCCATGGCACCTGCAGGGTTCTGTCCCGTGACCTGTCAGCGAGCATTCGACACTTCGCGTGGCCTAAGAGTGCACCTAGCCTGGCACAAACGCCGTGGGGACGTCACCGCCACTTAGTGGCGAATGGTGACGGCTGTTGTTGTTGTCGATGCCGCTTCTGTGGACTGTCCTACTGTACGTTGACTTCGATGATTTTCCGTGAGGGAGGTGGGACCAGTGATGGACGAGTCCATAGTTGGTGTTTGACAGGGGGCGAGGGAGTTTGACTTGGACGGACCAGTCCATGTTGGGTGTTGGTTTAGAGGGGGGGGGGATTTGTTCTCTCCTGGGCCACGTGACCTCGTGGTGTGAATGCCCTCTCTCTCTCTGTCTCCACGTGACATGGGGAAGAGGAGAATAGGGAGCCCGGGAACGTGACAGCTGTAGCAGCGACGAGGCTGTCCGCCTGTACGTGACAGCTGTAGCAGCGACGAGGCTGTCCGCCTGTACGTGACAGCTGTAGCAGCGACGAGGCTGTCCGCCTGTGGGTCGCTGCTGCTGCTGCGCGAGTCCCAGGCGCGCTACGAGGAGCTGGAGCAGGGTCATCCTGACTTTGTGCCACGATGTTTTCCTGGCTGAGGGATTTCCCCTCCCCCAGGACCTCACAGAAATGCTCAGCAAATCTGCAAACCTGTTCCTGGAGGTCGGAGATTGGGTCACCGTGTTTTTCCCCTAATGATGTTAATAGGTGTGGCGCTGCAGATTACTTTTTTGATGGAGTTAAATAGAGATGTGTGATCACGGGCCACTGAGGCAGACTCCATCTCCTCAGCAACCCGTGACCACCACCCATCCTTGCAGCGCCTCACGGCTCTCCGAACCTCTGAGCGAAGGCTGCGGTAAGCCTCCTCATTCTCTGACGTGGGATTCTGTAGCCGATGACAGTGGGCCTGTCGCTTTTTCTCAACCATCCTGAACACCTCCTCTGTCAGCCAGGGTCTCTGGGGAGGTCTGGACCGCGTACCCAAAGCAGCCATTGCAGATGCATGAGTCACAGTCCTAAACCTCGCCCATTTACCCTCGACATCAGGAGGAGTCGGGGACGATGCCAATCCCAGCCGCAAGCGATGATGAAATTCTCGCTTGCAACTTTCATCAGATAACTGAGACCAGGCCACTTTAGGTTGGAATGGGGTCCTGGGTGTACACCCACCACCGGAGTGGAAGAATGGCAGGCGCATCTTACAGATGACTAGTCGATGGTCAGAGGGCAGATCAGCTCCACGATAGGTCCTGGTGTCAAGGACATGGGCTCGCATCCGTTGGTCTGTTACTATGTAGTCCAGCAGATGTTCTTACTTGGACCCGGCATGCATCCATGATGTTGTGTGGATGCGCCGATGCTGGAACAGCGTGTTGGTAATTACAAGCCCATGAGCTGCACAAAAATCTAGCAGCCTCCTACCGTTGTTATTGAACTGATCTGGCCCATGCCCTTCAATCACTCCAGACCAGGTGCCAGTATCATGACCAACTCGGGCATTGAAGTCACCCAACATGATGACTCTATCCCGAGGGGCCACTTTAGCCAGCACCTGTGACAGGAGGTCATAGAAGGCATCTGACTCATCGGCTTTGCCTGCATCCCTCCACGGATGTTCATCTTCGGTGGGGGCATAAGTAACCACGACCACCATTCCTCGCCTCCGGTTGATGGGAAGGCGAGCCCAAAGTAGCCTGGGGCTTACAGCTTCCCACACCACACCGCCACGCTCCCACGCCCCCTTCATTCTTTTGTTAAAAAAAAGATCCACACCCTGTTGTTTGGCAGTCTGCTGCCCTGAGTAGAGGACTGTCCACCCCTCATGGTGGCAGGAGCCAGAGCCGGTCTACCGGACCTCCTGAATGCCACATAGATCCAGGCGGTACCGGTCCAGCTCCCGACAGAGGAGTGGCAGCCTCTCCTCCGCAGTGAGCGTTCGAACATTCCACGTGGCCACCCGTAGTGGTTTTTCGTTGTTTCTGTAGGAGCCCCGAGGGTAGATATTCAATCTCCTGGCTCCGCCAATTGGGGTTTGGCCAGGAGACGTCATAGACGCCTGGCCCCCCAGGGCCTCCGGCACAAGCTTATTTGTTATATACTTAATTCGCGGCTTAGTGGTAATTCATTGAAGGTGGAGGAGTTACCAGGCCCTCGCACCCGTCCAGAGCCCCCGTTTAGCCCCTGTGGTAGACACATATGCCTTGAGGGGAGGAGCCAATCACAATTGGACCTCCCGCCACAGCACTGTCCACGACAGAGTTGCCCGTCCAGCACCGCGAGGAGGTAGGGGGTTGTTTTTCCGGACTCACCTGTACACTCACCTGTACACTAACCTGCACGCTCACTCACCTGTACACTCACCTACACTCACTCGAACACTCACCTGTATGCTCAATCACCTGTACACTCACTCACATGTACACTCACCGACACTCACTCGTACACTCACCTGCACGCTCACTCACCTGTGACACCTACCTGGTAATGGCTACGTTGTTGTTGTGGTGGTTGTCATCAGTTTCGTTGTTTATTATTGCCCCCCCCCCCGTGTTGCTGTCATTGTTGTTGTTTATCATTGTTGTTGTTTATCATTGTTGTTTTTTATTATTGTTGTTGTTTATCATTGTTGTTTATCATTGTTGTTTATCATTGATGTTGTTTATCATTGTTGTTTATCATTGTTGTTTATCATTGTTGTTGTTTATCATTGTTGTTTATCATTGTTGTTGTTTATCATTGTTGTTTATTATTGTTGTTTATCATTGTTGTTGTTTATCATTGTTGTTGTTTATCATTGCTGTTGTTTATCATTGTTGTTTATCATTGTTGTTGTTTATCATTGTTGTTGTTTATCATTGTTGTTGTTTATTATTGTTGCTTATCATTGTTGTTGTTTATCATTATTGTTGTATATCATTGTTGTTTATCATTGTTGTTTTTTTCTTGGTTGTTGTTTATCATTGTTGTTGTTTATCATTGTTGTTTATCATTGTTGTTGTTTATCATTGTTGTTGTTTATCATTGTTGTTTATCATTGTTGTTTATCATTGTTGTTGTTTATCATTGTTGTTTATCATTGTTGTTGTTTATCATTGTTGTTGTTTATCATTGTTGTTGTTTATCATTGTTGTTTATCATTGTTGTTGTTTATCATTGTTGTTGTTTATCATTGTTGTTTATCATTGTTGTTTATCATTGTTGTTGTTTATCATTGTTGTTGTTTTTGGTGTTGTGGTGGCGGTGGTGCCACCAGGGACCCCCGCGGGCACGTGAACATCTCCGTCACTCACCCTCACCTCCTGACTCACCCTCACACCTCCTCACTCACCCTCACTCACCCTCACTCACCCTCACCTCCTGACTCACCCTCACACCTCCTCACTCACCCTCACTTACCCTCACCTCCTCACTCACCCTCACTCACCCTCACTCACCCTCACCTCCTCACTCACCCTCACTCACCCTCACCTCCTCACTCTCCCTCACTCTCCCTCACTCACCCTCACCTCACTCACCCTCACTCACCCTCACTTACTCTCACACCTCCTCACTCAACCTCACTCACCCTTACTCACCCTCACCTCCTCACTCACCCTCACTCACCCTCACCTCCTCACTCACCCTCACTCACCCTCACTCACCCTCACTCACTCTCACACCTCCTCACTCAACCTCACTCACCCTCACCTCCTGACTCACCCTCACCTCCTCACTCACCCTCACTTACCCTCACTCACCCTCACCTCCTCACTCACCCTCACTCACCCTCACCTCCTGACTCACCCTCACCTCCTGACTCACCCTCACACCTCCTCACTCACCCTCACCTCCTCACTCACCCTCACTCACCCTCACTCACCCTCACCTCCGCACTCACCCTCACTCACCCTCACTCACTCTCACCTCCTCACTCACCCTCACCTCCTCACTCACCCTCACCTCCTCACTCACTCTCACCTCCTCACTCACCCTCACCTCCTCACTCACCCTCACCTCCTCACTCACCCTCACCTCCTCACTCACCCTCACTCACCCTCACAACTCCTCACTCACCCTCACCTCCTCACTCACCCTCACTCACCCTCACCTCCTCACACTCCCTCACACCTCCTCACTCTCCCTCACACCTCCTCACTCACCCTCACACCTCCTCACTCACCCTCACACCTTCTCACTTACCCTCACTCACCCCCACACCTCCTCACTCACCCTCACACCTCCTCACTCACCCTCACCTCCTCACACCCTCACTCACCCTCACTCACCCTCAGCTCCTCAATAACCCTCACACCTCCTCACTCACCCTCACCTCCTCTTCATCCTCACTCACCCTCACACCTCCTCACTCACCCTCACCTCCTCACTCACCCTCACACCTCGTCACTCACCCTTACCTCCTCACTCACCTCACACCTCCTCACTCACCCTCACCTCCTCACTCACTCTCACTCACCCTCACACCTCCTCACTCACCCTCACCTCCTCACTCACCCTCACACCTCACTCACCCTCACTCACCCTCACACCTCCTCACTCACCCTCACCTCCTCACTCACCCTCACACCTCACTCACCCTCACCTCCTCACTCACTCTCACCTCCTCACTCACCCTCACGCACCCTCACTCACCCTCAACCTCCTCACTCACCCTCACTCACCCTCACACCTCCTCACTCACCCTCACACCTCCTCACTCACCCTCACCTCCTCACTCACCCTCACCTCCTCACTCACCCTCACACCTCACTCACCCTCACCTCCTCACTCACTCTCACCTCCTCACTCACCCTCACGCACCCTCACACCTCATCACTCAACCTCACCTCCTCACTCACCCTCACCTCCTCACTCACTCTCACCTCCTCACTCACCCTCACTCACCCTCACTCACCCTCAACCTCCTCACTCACCCTCACTCACCCTCACTCACCCTCACCTCCTCACTCACCCTCACCTCCTCACTCACTTTCACCTCCTCACTCACCCTCACACCTCCTCACTCACCCTCACCTCCTCACTCACCCTCACACCTCCTCACTCACACACCTCACTCACCTTCACCTCCTCACTCACCCTCACTCACACACCTCACTCACCCTCACCTCCTCACTCACCCTCACACCTCCTCACTCACCCTCACCTCCTCACTCACCCTCACACCTCCTAACTCACCCTCACCTCCTCACTCACCCTCACTCACCCTCACACCTCCTCACTCACCCTCACACCTCCTCACTCACCCTCACCTCCTCACTCACTCTCACCTCCTCACTCACCCTCACCTCCTCACTCACCCTCACCTCCTCACTCACCCTCACCTCCTCACTCACCCTCACCTCCTCACTCACCCTCACACCTCCTCATTCACCCTCACCTCCTCACTCACCCTCTCACACACCTCCTCACTCACCCTCACCTCCTCACTCACCCTCACACCTCACTCACCCTCACCTCCTCACTCACCCTCACACCTCCTCACTCACTCTCACCTCCTCACTCACCCTCACGCACCCTCACACCTCCTCACTCAACCTCACCTCCTCACTCACCATCACTCACCCTCACTCACCCTCACCTCCTCACTCACCCTCACTCACCCTCACCTCCTCACTCACCCTCACCTCCTCACTCACTTTCACCTCCTCACTCACCCTCACACCTCCTCACTCACCCTCACACCTCCTCACTCACAAACCTCACTCACCCTCACCTCCTCACTCACCCTCACTCACACACCTCACTCACCCTCACCTCCTCACTCACCCTCACACCTCCTCACTCACCCTCACCTCCTCACTCACCCTCACTCACCCTCACACCTCCTCACTCACCCTCACCTCCTCACTCACCCTCACACCTCCTAACTCACCCTCACCTCCTCACTCACCCTCACTCACCCTCACACCTCACTCACCCTCACCTCCTCACTCACTCTCACCTCCTCACTCACCCTCACACCTCGTCAATCACCCTCACACCTCCTCACTCACCCTCACCTCCTCACTCACCCTCACACCTCCTCACTCACCCTCACCTCCTCACTCACCCTCACCTCCTCACTCACCCTCACACCTCCTCACTCACCCTCACCTCCTCACTCACCCTCACACCTCCTCATTCACCCTCACCTCCTCACTCACTCTCTCACACACCTCCTCACTCACCCTCACCTCCTCACTCACCCCCTCACTCACAAACCTCCCCACTCACCCTCACCTCCTCACTCACCCTCACCTCCTCACTCACCCTCACACCTCACTCACCCTCACCTCCTCACTCACCCTCACACCTCCTCACTCACCCTCACCTCCTCACTCACCCTCACACCTCCTCATTCACCCTCACCTCCTCACTCACCCTCTCACACACCTCCTCACTCTCCCTCACCTCCTCACTCACCCCCTCACTCACAAACCTCCTCACTCACCCTCACCTCCTCACTCACCCTCACCTCCTCACTCACCCTCACACCTCCTCACTCACCCTCACCTCCTCACTCGCCCTCACCTCCTCACTCACCCTCACCTCCTCACTCACCCTCACACCTGCTCACTCACCCTCACCTCCTCACTCACCCTCACACCTCCTGACTCACCCTCACACCTCCTCACTCACCCTCACCTCCTCACTCACCCTCACACCTCCTCACTCACACACCTCCTCACTCACCCTCACACCTCCTCACTCACACACCTCCTCACTCACCCTCACCTCCTCACTCACCCTCACACCTCCTCATTCACCCTCACCTCCTCACTCACCCTCTCACACACCTCCTCACTCACCCTCACCTCCTCACTCACCCCCTCACTCACAAACCTCCTCACTCACCCTCACCTCCTCACTCACCCTCACCTCCTCACTCACCCTCACCTCCTCACTCACCCTCACCTCCTCCCTCACCTCCTCACTCACCGTCACACCTCCTCACTCACCCTCACCTCCTCACTCACCCTCACACCTCCTCACTCACCATCACACCTCCTCACTCACCCTCACCTCCTCACTCACCCTCACCTCCTCACTCACCCTCACCTCCTCACTCACCCTCACCTCCTCACTCACCCTCACCTCCTCACTCACCCTCACACCTGCTCACTCACCCTCACCTCCTCACTCACACACCTCCTCACTCACACACCTCCTCACTCACCCTCACCTCCTCACTCACCCTCACCTTCTCACTCACCCTCAACTCCTCACTCACCCTCACCTCTTCACTCACCCTCACACCTCCTCACTCACCCTCACACCTTCTCACTCACCCTCACCTCCTCACTCACCCTCACTGCCTCACTCACCCTCACTCCTCCTCACTCACCCTCACACGTCCTCACTCACCGTCACCTGCTCACTCACCCTCACCTCACTCACACACCTCCTCACTCACCCACACCTCCTCACTCACCCACACCTCCTCACTCACCCTCACCTCCTCCCTCACCCTCACCTCCTCACTCATTCCCCCCCCCCCCCACCGCTGGCTACGGATGGCGGTTGGTGATATCGCGTGTACAAAAAAAGTTACATCTTCTAAAAAGAAGAACACGAAGTAAAACGTTAACGTAGCCAGTTAACAACAAACAAACAAAAAATAGAACGCTCGTAAACGTTTCCCCTACTCGTTCGTTTTATTTTTTAATCACCAGTCAAATAAAGTGTACAAAGTTGTCAGCCTTCACATCTGCGTGGCCCAACCACGCCGATACAAATCAAGGCGAGCGGCTCCTCGTGGCCAGCAAAGCACCCGCGCGGTAAATGGATTGAGCTCCTTCCGCGGGCTCACGGCATTCTGAGTCACAACACAGCCCCACATCACCAACACCACCACCATCATTACCATCATCCCCCTCCCGAGGTCGACAGAAATGAATAATACTATTTGTGTTGAGGCTGAACCGCATTGGGCCGTAGCCGACCCAACATGAACGACTGAACCCGCATACATTTTGATTTAAAGCTTTCGTGACTGCAGTAATTCATATTCTTAGCTCTTTCGGTAAAGTCACGTTGAAGGGAAACAATAAAACAATAAAATATATATAAAAAAACAATAAAAAAAATTCTCACGACGTTTCGACCATAACACAAACCGACACACCTGATGACGACCGTTTGTGTTATGGTCAAAACGTCGTGAGAATTTTTTTATTGTTTTATATATATTTTATTGTTTCCCTTCAACGTGACTTTACCGAAAGAGCTAAGAATATGAACCCGCATAGTTTGGAATTGCACGCGCGAGCCCGGGAGAGGAGCACGTGGCCCAGGAGCCGCTGGTTATTCTCAACCTTGTTGTGTTGGTCGCGGCTCTAACCTCCCACCCTCCCATCCCCTCGCCTTACCCAACATGGCTCTGATAAATATAACAATGATGAACACCGTCGCGACATTATAGCCGATTGTCAATTTTGCGAGGTTATATCCCCGACCCCCCGCAACTTAGCTGAGCAACTGCCGAGCGAATTCCATGGAGGGGAATTGAACGGACGTAATGTGTTCACGCTCGCTGGTTACCCTTGGTAACCCGCACCGATTACGATCGCTGATTTTTACGTCTCTTATATCGTTCTCGGTGACCATGTGGATCAAAGTAAAAAAAAATAAAAAAAATCGGAGTTATTTTTCTATCACAAGATTCGCACGTTTTGGTTATTTACCGATGACTCTCACGTGCGATTTAACTTCACACGTTTGTATGACTCACCTTGCGTACCTCCTGGGACATTGCCACGTGTTGGCCCCAGGGGTCCACGTAAGAACCACTGGATTAGAGGGTGTGCTCAGGTTATAGAAGCCGGCATTCGATGTCGCAAGCGCAGGAGAAGCCGCTCTTAAAGACGGCGATTTGTTTATAGGAAACCGGTCGTTCAGCGATTTGGTTGTTAAGCGAGTACAGGAAATACACGTTCGGTCCGATAGCGTCGAAAGTTACCCCTCTTTCACCCCCAAAAAAGTACTTTATCATATTTTTACAATGGATTTTAACACCTAAAGATACTAACAGCATTATAAACACATGTCAAATTAAACACGGTTAATCAATGCATTAATATCTACTGTAGCTACAACAGCCCGTCGTTAACAAGGGAATGGTCGGTAAGCGAACACATTGGGCTCTATGGAGGCACTACACTACTATACACTACACTATACACTACACTACTATACACTACACTATATGCTACACTACTATACACTACACTATATACTACACTACTATACACTACACTACTATAAACTACACTATACACTACACTACTATAAACTACACTATACACTACACTACTATACACTACACTACTATAAACTACACTACTTTACACTACACTATACACTACTATACACTACACTATACTACTATACACTACACTACTATAAACTACACTATACACTACACTACTATACACTACACTACTATACACTACACTACTATACACTACACTATACACTACACATTGGGCTCTATGGAGGTCCGTCGTGAGGCGATTAGTCATTAACTGGTGGTCATTAAGAGGGGTTCTACTATACACTACACTATACACTACTATATCAACTACACTATACACTACTCTACACTACTCTACACTACACTATACACTACACTATACTATACACTACTCTACACTACCATTCACTACACTACTATACACTACTATACACTACACTATACACTACACAGCTATTCACTACCATTCACTATACTACCATACACTACACTACTCTACACTACACTATACACTACTATACACTACACAGCTATACACTATCATTCACTACACAACTATACACTACACTACTATACACTACACATTGGGCTCTATGGAGGCCCGTCGTGTAGCGATTAGTCGTGAAGAGGGGTGCTCGTTAAAGAGGGGCTTCGACTGCCATTGGGGCTATGGGCACGACGCGCCACGGCCACCAAGGGATGACGACCGACGGTCAACGATGACCACGGAGTGACGGCCCGGGGAGACGGAGCGACGAAATCGTCGCGTGTGCCGGTGCCGGGAGGATTTAGTTCATCGGAGGAATCGCGATGGAAGCCGTGGAAGGTTCGACGGGCCTTGATCCAGCGTGCGGATTTGCCCGTGGCCGCGACGGTGATGGTGCTGAAGAAGGCTGGACGGACTCTGTAAGGTGTCAACGTTTTTTTCTTTCCACTGCAGATGCACTCTGCTGGTTCCTGCCCAGAGGAACGTGGAATTTCCACCAAGGGATAAGGAGACCTGCGCCAGGCTCGTTTGAAGGCGCGGGAGGAGACTGGATTGTTGTAAAGTGCCCTCTCGTCGACCCACTGTTGGATGAAGGCCTCTCCCTGCCGCGTCGGCCGTGGGCGTCGTCCGAGCGACCGTACTTCACCACGCTGGCGAAGGCGAACGGGGGGGGGAGGCCCAGAACCGGTTCGGATATCCCATTGATATTAGCTGTGGCCGGGAATCGTACTCGGGGGGGGGGGGGGAGGGCCAGGTTAGTAGGATAGTAGCGCTGCACCACCGCTCCCACCAATATATGCATTATATGTTCAGAGTATATACAGGAACAATAACCTTGCACAAGTTAAACATAACAACACGCCGGCGAGAGGACGGAGTACTATGTCCGTTAAACATTGCGGTAATGGTGTAATGGGTTACAGAGCGCCTGGATGGCACCACTGAGATCCTGGTCTCGCAGAGGTAGGAGGGAGCGTGGAGGGGAGTAGAGTGGGATGAGAGGGGAGAGGTAGGAGAGTGCGTGGAGGGGAGTAGAGTGAGATGGGAGGGGAGGAGCAGGTAGGAGTGTGGTCCACAGAGGATCTTGAAGGCAGCAAATCAAATCTTCAAATAGATCAGGGATTGGATTGGGAGCCAGTGGAGGGATTGGATTGGGAGCCAGTGGAGGGATTGGATTGGGAGCCAGTGGAGGGATTGGATTGGGAGCCAGTGAAGGGATCGGAGTATCAGGCGATCTTACACTACAAGAACTTCCCAATGAGTACGTCCTCCCATCTCGTGACACAACCCCAACAACCCATTTAGAGTATACTTGGAAATAAACGTTTAAAATCACATTAACAATGAATCGAAAAAATCCATTACGATCCTGTGCGTCACCTTATGCGGACTCTCCGACGAGCAGGGAGCAATGCTCCACATTAAATAAAAAACGTCGCCAATCAGCGAAGTTGGCGAGCCACGTATTTTAAAAAAATATAAACTGTTGCAGCACGATGTCCAACGTTTTGCTCCACGAGGCTAGGCCCTTCTAGGGGAACCGAATCCGAACACTCATGGGAGAGCTAAATAGCCAAGCCTAGTTAAGGCAGCCAAGCCTAGCCGAGGCAGCCAAGCTTAGTTCAGGCAGCTAGTCGTAGCCAAGGCAGCAAGGCCTAGTCGTGGCAGCCACGCCTAGCCAACACAGCCAGGCCTAGCCAACACAGCCAGGCCTAGCCAAGGCAGCGAAGCCTGGTCAAGGCAGCCAAGGTTACGTTAAGAACAAGAACAATTACAACAAGCTGTTAAAAATATGATACGCTTCCGGTGCTTATCATTTGACCGGTTGTGCAGCCAGTAGATTTCACACAATCCGGCCAGTTAGCACAGGGGTAGTGACTGTATTCCCGGTTAACGGCCACCATCCGCCCGGTGTTTAAAAACTTGGCTCCAAATGCCTTTGTGGCGTCATCGCTCGCTGCGACGTCATCGCTCGCTGCAAGGCCACTGGCGCCCCCCCCCCCCTCCCCTCGACAATACACAAAGGGTGAAAACACCCCTCATCATCATCATCATCGTGCTGCTGTCAAACACCCAGTGGGTTTCATGTGTGGCGGCCTTCACACTCCTCCAACTGGGTGTTGGGGGAGAGAAAATGGGTGTGAGGTCACTGTGTGTGTGTGTGTATGAAGGAAGTCGGGTCAATCAACATCTATGGAAATATTACAGTGGAGGGCAGGGGGGGGGGGGGCAGCTAATTGGTCCGGGCGGACATGTGCCGGTCAGTCGGATACGCGACGTTGTACCGTACACGTGTTTGTTTTCTATCGCCCCTCCTCCCCCGCCCCCCTCCAACGTTGAGACAAATAAGAAAACGAAAACGGCCCTTGTTAAATTTTGGTGGCAAAATCCGCAGGCGCTTCGGCGTGGCTCTCATCGGTGCTGCCATGACCGCCGCCGTCGCCGCCAACACCGGCACCACCGTCACCATCGCCACCGCTGGTACGGAACTCGCAAGCGTCCGCGTAATCCTTGTCCCGGTTGCCCGGGGATCTTCGCAACGGCGGGGACGCTGGACCGCCACCGCCACCGCCGTTGTCTTTGCACCGCTGGCTCATCGTGCGCACCTTGGTGTACATCGCCTCGATCTGCAAACGAGCGAGTGGGGGGGGGGGGGGGGGGTCAGCGAATCTGGGGTGCCGTGGTGGCTGAGAGATGTTGACTACCTCGCCTGGTATGCAAGGAGGTCGTGGCTTCGATGCCAACCCTGACACCCGCTGTATATTTGGCGTTTGCATGCGTGCCTCTCTCCCTCTGGCCCCGTGGTCGCGTGGATTTTTGTCCGGGCCCCCACGGGTTTTTGCCCTTCCACATTTATGAATCGACGTCACGCGCTTCGGAGTATTTGGCCGCTGCAAGAGATTTCACACGATGATGAGGAGCCGCTTTCGTTGAGCTGTCATTCCTGCGGAACAGGTCGCTTCTGAAAATGGGAGCTACGCAGCTCAGTGGGGGGCCTCTCATCTGGTAAGATAAAAATTGTTCGGTGAGCGCGGAAAAATCCGGTTCGCGATTGCTTTCTCTTGGATTGGGTCACCGCGTGAAAATGTTGCGTCGTAAAATCCTCCCCCCCCCCTCCACCCCCTCCACCCGACACGGCTGACTTTTATTTATTCATATTTAATATTTATTTTCCTTGATGCAATGGCGCAGGCCCGTGGCATCCACGTAGTGACGCACGCGTACGCACCGTCAACATCGGCCAAAAGCAGGGGGTAGAGAAAAGTGGTGCGACAGGGCCAATTTTAATAAATGCGTCGGGAGTGAGTGGGCGCATGCCCGAATGTATTATCAGTGCTGTAGCAAGAGCAGCAGCAGCAGCACCACCGGTGGTCGTTTGTAGTTTGTCGTTGTTGACGGAGGGCGACCTCGCAACGTTTTGAACGTGTGACGACGCTTCGCTGGAGGTTAAAATCCAGCGCTCGGATGTCGAGTTCAAGGGTCAAATGAACGCTCGACTAGACTCGCAGGAGCTTTCAAAATCCGGCTTCCTTACCCGCGCGCGATGCACCCCAACGTAATCGAGGGCCAGCCTATTTTCACCGATCGCTCAATAGATTCACCCAATTGCACTGACCTAACCTGGCGCACGTCACAAATGGGATCACTGCTTCCTCGCACAGAGCCACAGAGGCGCGTCAAGTTACATGGAGACCCATAGAGATACGTAGAGACACACAGGGGCCCATAGAGATACACTGAGACACAGAGGCCCGGAGAGATATGTAGAGACTTGTACAGATACACAGAGACATCGAGACACATTAAATGATAAGCCACACAGCAGTGCAGTTGTGCCATGCAAGCCATACTAAAAACCAACCCCGTGTAATAGACCACTGTAGTCAGCACTCCTTCAATGGAGGCGGAACAGCAATGAATGTACATACGTTGAAGTTCTTTCGCACCGCACGTAACCAAACGCGCTAATACGGATACAACTAGGCACAAAAAGCAGTTCTAAAGAAATGAGCTTGTCAATCTAGATGACGATTTTAAAGTTCATGGATCCAGTGGCTACCTAATCACAGAAGGGAGGGCGTTCCAGACGGCCGCAGAAGCGAGGTTGAACGCGCGCGATGCGGTGAAAAGGACGAGACGAAGTCTCTCTTTCTCGTGAAGCCCTCTCGTCACGGCCAGCAGACGTTAGCGTGGAGTTTTTCATTCTTTAGGACTGCCTTTTGTGTTTAGTTTGGCGTCCTTCCCCCGCACATCGGCTTAGCGTGGTTGGCTACGTACAGTGCAAAACAACTTCAACGTGCATACACTATACACTACAATACACGATACACGATATACACCAAAAAGACAAAGGCCCCCCCGTATAGCCTTAACAGACTGTTGGGGCAAGTGCTGTTAGCGAGCGCCTATAAAGGCCGGCATGACACACGAGGGGGTGGGTGGCCAACACCACGCCCGGCCACCTTTGTTTCCCCAGTGGCGATGTTTACACACCGCACCAGGTACTCATTTGAGGCTGAATCGACCTAGGGGAGGCCCAGGACCGGTTCAGATAATCGTCACCGGTTGTTGGCCGTGAGCGGGAATCGAACCCGGGTCGCCAGGTTTGTAGCGCAGCGTAGCGCTAACCGCTACACTACGATACACACTACATTATACACTACACTGCCATACACTACACCACTATGCTAAATTGAGAATTATTATTAGTTAGAACTGCCTTTTGTGTTTAGTTTGTTGTCTTTAGCACGGTTGGCTGTCTCTAGCACGGTTGGCTGTCAAAGGTGCAAAACAAGTTCAACGTGTGTACAAGTTCACTCATACATCCTGAACCGCATTGCTGATGCGGTCTTGCGCAAGAATAGAATGCAAACGAAATTAGCTTTTTTTTTAAACGACTCGTTTACACCGTAGCTTTGTGGCAAAATATACAGCAGGTGACGTTTTGGGATATGGTCCTACTTCATCGCACGCATCTAGACGACACAAGTGGAGGACTGAGCTATTGACCATAGGGCCGTGATGACGATTGCATTTTTTTTTATATCTTTAACGATTCAAGTTAAAAAAAAAAATAGGCATTTGAACAGTAAAGTGTGAGTAGCTCTTGCGTAACAAGACGGACCGGACCGGTCACAGATGGGGTCAACCGAGAAGCATCATAAGCCTGGAATGTTGAGTATGTTCGTACGCTGAACTTCTTTTGCACCATACGTAGCTAACCGTGCCAATCGGAGGTGTGCGGGGGGAATGCCACAAAACTATAACACAACAACAACAACAACAATCAGTTCTGAAGACACGCGTGCTCTTATCGAGGCGCCTGCCAACGCCCGGCACAGCACCCGTCCACGTGAAACCGCTGAACTTTTGCACCGGCACCGCCGTCGCCGTCAGAACAGTACTGACCTCTTCGGGGGTCAGAAATGGGTCCTGTTCCACGGTGCGGTAGTTCACCTCGTCCGTCACCTCCTGCAACGCGCACGCGACAATAATCGGGTCGGGAGGTGAGGACGAGGGTCTTCGGGGTAGGGCGCGTAGAATGACGCTTGTTTGAACCCCCCAGAGAAGGGATGGGCTGATGCGGTTAACAGGACGGCGTGCGCCAGAGTGGACTTGCCGGTGACCGGTACCAGGGGTGTCAAGGTCGGCCTCTGTGGAGGAGGGGGCTCGTGAAGGACGCTGCTGCTGGGCAGCGGTCAGGCTGGCTGCACGGTGAGGCGACTGGGGTGAGCCGGAGGCGGCCGCCCTCCAGCAACAACGGAGGGCGGAGATGAGCGACGCTCGCCAACAACGAGCGGATAAAACGCAGCGAGTTGGCGCGGCAGGGAGCACAGGCGGTGAATCTGCCGGTCATCTCGGTCAGTCAAGCCATGGCACCCGAGTCTCCCCCGTGACCTCCTGCCAGCAGCTAGCCCTCGACGCTTCACGTGGCTTTACAACTGCACCCAGCCTGGTGTGAATACTTTGGCGATGTCACCAGTCGGTGGCGAATGGCAGCTGTTGATTGCTGCTGCCGTTTAAATTTCCTGAGCAGCTCAACGCACCGCTTGTCTCATCTCATCTCAGGCATTCCATTGGGTTGTTGCAGTCTTACCCTCGGGGACCCCCGCACCCCCCCGCACCCCCCCGCACCCCCCCGCACCCCCCCCGCACCCCCCCGCACCCCCCCGCACCCCCCCGCACCCCCCCGCACCCCCCCGCACCCCCCCGCACCCCCCCGCACCCCCCCGCACCCCCCCCGCACTCCAGTAGCAGCTGTCCCTGAGCAGCACTCGGTGTGCACGCAGCACCAGCGGTGGCGTTTCGGCGTCTTCGTCACGATCAAATGCGATCCTCGCCGAGATGACATCAACGACATCAACGACATCAACGACATCAACGACATCAACGACGGCGGCGGCGGTGGCAGCGGTGCCCAGTGATGGACCAGGAAAGCGTCAACGATGGATGGTGCGATGTTAACTACCTCGCCTGGTGTGCCGGAGTCTTCCTGTTCTCCCTGTGGTTTCGTGGATTCTTCTCCGGGTCCTCCGGCTTTACCCTCCTGGGTAAACAGGGGTAATGGTAAAAGATAATAAATATATATCGTTACTCATTAGCTCGTTAGATGAAACATGAAGACAGCCGGTTCAGCACGTAGACATGCAAGAGACACCGGGGGGGGAGGGGGTGACCTAGTGGTCTTAGAAAAGTGCTTATGGAGTATTTGGCCGCTATAAATGTCCACGTGGTGATGAGCCACTTTCGTAATTATTTGTGATAGCCAGGTCGCTTGTGAAAAATAAAATGTCTTAGCGTCAACACAAATTTGAGGATCAGGGGGTTGGGGGGTGGCAGGGGTGGTGGGGGGGGTGAGGGGGTGGGGGTTCATTGCCCGCCCCCTCACCCCCCGCCACCGCCACCGCCCACGAGGCAGCACCTGTGAGTCGCTGCATCCCGCACGCACGGTGAACCGGTGCAGGAAGTCGGAGGCAGTTCCACCCTGGGGACACGGAGACACGGAGACACGGGGACATGGGGACATGCAGGGTCACAGAGACACGGAGACACGGGGACACGGGGACATGGGGACACTGGCATGGACATGCAGGGTCACAGAGACACGGAGACACGGAGACACGGGGACACAGAGACACAGGGACATGGGGACACAGGCATGGACATGCAGGGTCACAGAGACATGGGGACACAGAGACACGGGGACACAGAGACACGGGGTCACAGAGACACGGGGTCACAGAGACACGGGGACACAGAGACACGGGGACACAGAGACACGGGGACACAGAGACACGGGGACACAGAGACACGGGGACACCTGCCTCTGCTCGTCTATCTGCGCGTGCGTGTGTGTTTGTCTCTCTGACTAACAACACTTGCCCCGACAGTCTATTGAAGGCTATACGGGGGATCTTTGTCTTTGTCTCTCTACTCACAGTGGCTTCTTTGCTCTTCCCGTTCGGAGTGCCGACGCCGCTTTCATATCCACCGCCACCTTTTTTTCTGCTGCCGCCGCCCCCCCCGACACCACCAACACCGCCGCCACCAACACCACCAACACCGCCGCCACCACCACCGCCAATGCCACCACCAACATCACCACCAACGCCACCACCAACTCCGCCATCCCCAGGAGCGCCCTCCTCCGTGACAGCATCGTACACCGAATATTCGGCAACTTGCTCGTACAGCTGCTCATCAGCTGCACCGACGCTCGGCTGCCCGGTGGCACTGTTCGCCGACGGCATTGGTAATGCCGCCGACGGTGGTGACTGGCGAACCAGCGTACTGCTCTGCTTCTTGTTCCCCGGTGCTGTACACACGGACACACACACACACGCAGATACACATGCAGACACAATAACAACAACCGCCATTCGCCAGTAAGTGACGGTGACGTCACCACGACGCTTGTGCCAGGCCATGTGCACCTTCAGGCCACGTGAAGTGTCGAACGCCCGCTGGTAGGAGGTCACGGGGCAGACTCAAGTGCCACGAGTCGACTGACTGAGATGACTGAGATGACTGGCTGATGCACCACCTGTGCCCCCTACTGTGCCAACCTGCTGTGCTTTAGCCACCCGGTGCTCCGCTCGTTGTTGTGAGCGTCGCTCCTTCACCCTCTGTTGTTGTTGGAGGGCGACTACCTCCAACTGCCCAGTAGCGTCCTTCACGAGCCTCCTCCACAGAGGCCGATCTTGACACTGCTGGTACCAGTCATCGGCAAGTCCACTCAGCTCCACGTCCTCCTGTACCACACCACTCCATCTCTTCTCTAGCCCGTGCCACGCCCGTTTAGCCCCCTCGATCCGGTCGAACAAAAGCTGCTTCGGCATGTGGTGGCTGGGCATGCGGGCTACATGACCCAGCCAACGCAGCCTTGCCTGCCGGAGGAGCTCACCGATGGGACCTTGCCCAGATCTTTCAAGCATTTGTGAGCTCCTCGCACAATCCAGCCTGGTTAAACCCAGGATGGATCGTAAGCAGGCTAGCCTAAATGTTTCTAACCGGCGAAGATGTTCCATTAGGGGGATCCACGTTTTGCAAGCGTAGAGAAGGGAGGGAATGACCATGGCCGAGAAGACCTGAAGCTTAGTGCGGAGCGATAGACCAGGTAGCTTCCACACAGCGTTAAGCAACCGATGAAAAGATATTGCCGCTCGACTGATTCGGAGTGAGACCTCTGCTGTTAAACTGGAGCCAGTCATAAGCACACTTCCCAGGTATGGGAAACTCTCCACAACTGCCCCATCACCGATTGGGAGTTGTGGGGGTGGAGTGTCCGATGGTACAAAATACCCAGGCAGGTGCTTAGTTTTGGTGGGGCTGATGGTAAGGCCCCATCTCTTAGTGGCACGCTCCAGTCTCATCAGCAGCATCTCCAACTCCTCCTCTGAATGAGCAGCTATTACCAAATCATCGGCATACATAACGTGGTTGAGCAATAGGGAACCATCCCTTGACCGCACCTGGGCATCGATCAGCCTCCCATTATATCTGTACCATATGGAGATTCCCCCGGTACAGCTATTGAAGGCTTCACGAATTACGTGGTCAAAATAGATGTTAAATAATGTGGGAGCCAGAGGACATCCCCGTCGCACCCCAAGGTGTACAGGGAATGGCTCTGACTCCCGGCCACGTAGTTTTACCCGGGCCCGCTCACCATCATGAAGGTCCTTAATGATCGTGAGCAGAGGGTCAGGGACTCCAAAAGCACGAAGAACAACCCAGAGCCCAGGTCTACTGATGGTATCATAGGCCTTGACCAGGTCAATAAAGCAGAGGTGTAGGTCTTGCTGAAATTCCCTACACCTCTGCTGTTGCAAACGGACAGAAAATATGGCATCTGTGCAGGACCACCCTTTCCTGAAACTGCATTGGGGCTCCGCAAGCCTCTCCTCAGCGTGCCTAGCAAGGAGATGTTGAATAATCCTTGCCAGGACCTTTCCCGACACACTGAGGAGTGAGATGCCCCTGTAGTTGTTACAGTTTGTGCGGTCCCCCTTCTTAAAGAGGGGGACCACCAGGACATCCTTCCAATCCTGCGGAACCCGTCCAGTGGTCCAGACTGTTGTTATGATGTCATATAGGGCAGTCTGTGCACAAACGCCACCCTCCTTCAGCATTTCGCTTGGGAGATCATCTCTGCCCACTGCCTTTCCTGGTCTCAGACTCCGGATCGGCTTCAGTACTTCCTCAACAGATGGCACCTCAGCCAGCCACTCACAGGGGGTGACTTCTTCCAATATTTGAGGCACTGCAGCCTCAGCAGGGTCATCCCCACTTTGTGCCACGATGTTTTCCTGGCTGAGGGATTTTCCCTCCCCCAGGACCTCACAGAAATGCTCAGCAAATCTGCAAACACGCAGACACACACACGCACACAGACACACGCACGCAGACACACATGCACGCAAGCACACGCAGACACACGCGCTAACACGCAAACACACGCACGCACACATGCACGCAAACACACACGCAGACACACGCACTAAGACACACGCAGACACACGCACGCACACAGACACACACGCAGACACACACGCATGCAAACACACGCAGACACAAGCGCAAACACACGCAGACACACACGCAAACACACGCAGACACACGCAAACACGCACGCAAGCACATGCAGACACACGCAGACAGACACACACGCAGACACACGCACGCACATACGTACACACGCACGCAAACACATGCAGACACACACGCACACAGACACGCAGACGCACGCGCACACACACGCACGTAGACACACGCACGCAGACATGAAGACACACCACCAACTCCGCCATCCCCAGGAGCGCCCTCCTCCGTGACAGCATCGTACACCGATTCTTCGGCAACTTGCTCGTACAGCTGCTCATCAGCTGCACCGACGCTCGGCTGCCCAGTGGCACTGTTCGCTGATGGCATTGGCAATGCCGCCGACGGTGGTGACTGGCGAACCAGCATACTGCTCTGCTTCTTGTTCCCCGGTGCTGTACACACGGAGACACACACACACGCAGACACAACAACAACAACAACCGCCATTCGCCACTAAGTGGCGGTGACGTCACCACGACGCTTGTTCCAGGCCATGTGCACCTTGAGGCCACGTGAAGTGTCGAACGCCCGCTGGCAGGAGGTCACGGGGCAGACCCAGGTGCCACGGGTCGACTGACTGAGATGACTGGCTGATGCACCACCTGTGCCCCCTACTGTGCCAACCTGCTGTGCTTTAGCCACCCGGCACTCCGCTCGTTGTTGTGAGCGTCGCTCCTCCGCCCTCCGTTGTTGTTGGAGGGCGACTGCCTCCAACTGCCCAGTAGCGTCCTTCACGAGCCTCCTCCACAGAGGCCGATCTTGACACCGCTGGTACCAGTCATCGGCAAGTCCACTCAGCTCCACGTCTTCCTGTACCACGTCACTCCATCTCTTCTCTAGCCCGTGCCGCGCCCGTTTAGCCCCCTCGATCCGGCCGAACAAAAGCTGTTTCGGCATGCGGTGGCTGGGCATGCGGGCTACATGACCCAGCCAATGCAGCCTTGCCTGCTGGAGGAGCTCACCGATGGGACCATGCCCAGATCTTTCAAGGATTTGTGAGCTCCTCACACAATCCAGTCTGGTTAAACCCAGGATGGATCGTAGGCAGGCTGGCCTATATGTTTCTAACCGGCGAAGATGTTCCATTAGGGGGGTCCACGTTTCGCAAGCGTAGAGAAGGGAGGGAATGACCGTGGCCGAGAAGACCTGAAGCTTTGTGCAGAGCGACAGACCAGGTAGCTTCCACACAGCGTTACGCAACCGATGAAAAGAAATTGCCGCTCGACTGATTCGGAGTGAGACCTCTGCTGTTAAACTGGAGCCGGCCAGGCACACACGCAGACACACACACGCAGACACGCACGAAGACACGCGCAGACACACACGCACGCAGACATACGCAGACATGCGCAAACACGCAGACACACGCACGCGCACATGCAGACACACGCAGACACACGCACGCACACACGTACACACGCAAACACACGCAGACGCACGCACACACACACACGCACGCAGACACACGCACGCACGCAGACATGCAGACACACGCAGAGGCGCACAAAAGATCCCCCGTGTAGCCTTCAAGAGACCGTAGGGCGAGGGATGTTAGCGAGCAGCACCTATGAAGGCCGGCACGGCGCACGACAGGGCGGTGTGGCCAGCACCACCCTGCTCGGTGCTGATACTGTTTACACACCGCACCAGGGTGCATGTCTTCGCAGCCCAAGGGGAAAGGCCCAGGACCGCTTCAGATAATCGTCAGTGACATTGGCCGTGAGCGGGTATCGAACTCGGCCCGCCGGGTTGGTAGCGCGGCGCGATAGCCGCTGCACTGCCGCTCCCCGCCGTGCCCCGCCACTGCGCACAAAGGCAAAGATCCCCCGTATAGCCTTGAAGAGTTCGACGGCGGGGGCAAGTGCTGTTAAGCGAGCAGCACCTGTTAAGGCCGGCGACGGCACGTGACGGGGCGGGTGCGGCCAGCGCGACGCAGCGCCCGGCCGCCCTTTGTGCCCTTCCCCGGTGTCGACGTTTTACACAACCGTAGCAGCTCCCCATTGTATTTAAGGCTGAGCTGACCTAGGGGACGCCCAGGGACAGGCATGGCTGGCGTCATCGTGTTTGGTCCCGGCCGCTTTGCGTCTCCGAGTCCCAGGGTCTCCGAGTAACAAGGGGGGCGGGGGGGGCGGTGGTTACCTCTCCGTTCAACGATGCTGTTTGTGACTCGATGCTGGGTCACTTTTGGGCCTCATGGGGACCGGAGCTCGGCGTTGGCCGTGAAAAATGCAATGTAACGTAATGTCACGTAACGCTCTCGACGATAACCACCATCGCTCACTCGCTCACCCACCGGTCCCTCTCTGCGAGGCGCTTCCGTCTCCTCTGTGTGGCTGCTGCTGCTGCTGCTGACGATCAAGCTGCTGCTGCTGCTGACGCTCCTGCTGCTGCTGCTGACGATCCTGCTGCTGCTGCTGCTGACGCTGACGATCCTGCTGCTGCTGCTGACGCTGACGATCCTGCTGCTGCTGCTGCTGCGGCTGCTGACTCTGATGAACCGTGCCGTTCTTCGCCGGCCTCTGCAGTTTGGGTGCCTATTACAGACATGAGCGATTGTTGATGGTGATGATGGTGGCAATGATGATGATGGTGGTGGTGATGATGATGATGCTGCTGATGATGATGATCATGATGATGATGACAATGCTGCTGCCAAGGATGATGATTAAGATGAAGCAGCTGCTGCTGATGATAATGCTGATGCTTATGATGATGAAGAAGCTTAGATGACACTGCTTCTGCTGCTGATGATGATTATGATGATGAAGAAGATGATGGCAGCTGATGCTGCTGCTGATGATGACCCTGCCGTTGCTGCTGCTGATAATTATGATTATGTTCAAGCAAGCAATGCGGTGGTGGGGGTACCCTCGTGTAATTTTGACAGTTTTGAAACCAGTCGTGGAAATTCCACATTCCTATGGCAGGGGACGAGTCGTCCGTAGTCAACCCATGACATGCTGGGCGGATCGTTACGTCACAGGATTGGGAGAGGTGGCAGCGGTGGCTTTAGAGAAGGCCCTCATCCAGCAGTGGATTGACCATGGCTGCTGATGATGATGAAGAAAAAGATAAATGGACGATGATGATGATGATGGTAAGTGATGTACACACTGCATCTCCGTACCCTTAGGGTGATCCGGTCCGAATTGCCATCATCGTCCCTGCGCGAGACAGAGGTGGGACACACGCACGCATCTCACCAGGGGGCGTCGCCACGGTGGCTGGGAGATGTTAACTACCTCGCCCGGTGTGCAGGGGGTCGTGGGTTCGATCTCGACCCCGACGCCTGCCGCTGCTGCTGCTGCTGTATATTTGGAGTCTGCGGTGTCTCTCTCCCCGGGGTCGCGTGGATCGTTCCAAGGTTCTCCGTTTCCCCCCCCCGCCCTCCACATTCGGCATCGACATCGCGCGTTCAGAGTATGTGGCGACTGCCTTAAATGTCCACGTGGTAAGCCACATCGTTGAGCTATCGATTGTGGCCAGGTCGCTGCTAAAAAAAAGATGCTTCATAGCTCAGTGGGCCCTTATCTGGTAAAAATAAAACAATATATTGTAGTTTATAACCGCTTCAAAAGACAAAATCCCCCGTATATAGCCTTAACAGACTGTTGGGGGCAAGTGCTTTCACACGAGGGGGTGGGTGGCCAGCACCACGCCCGGCCGGCCTTTGCCTCCCCAGTGGTGATGTTGACACAGTCACTCATTTGAGGCCGAGTCGATCTAGGGGAGGCCCAGGACCGGTTCACATATCGTCACTGATGGTGGTGTTGGCCGTGAGCGGGAATCGAACTCGGATCACCGGGTTCGATGCGCAGCGCGCTAACCGCTTGCACTACAACTCCCCACACAAACACGTACAAACACGTCCATATATACAAACATTCAAATGCATACAAGTACATACACGTACATACACATACAGTGAAACCTTGGATTGCCAGCATAATTCGTTCCGGAAACGTGCTCGTAATCCAAAGCACTCGTATATCAAAGCAAATTTCCCCGTAAGAAATCATGGAAACTCAGATGATTCGTTCCACAACCCAAAAATACTGTGTTCATATAAAAATGATTAATACAAAATAACTTTTATTTCTTTTTATTATCTAAATTTAATATAAAGTAATCAAATTTATTAATTACATTTAATCGTGGCTGGTGTGAGGGAGACGAGAGAGAGGAGGGTTATTGTGTAGGACGACTTTCACTTGCAGTATAGTTGCTAAACAAGTCACTACACTTGGACACAAAATAAAAACATGCTTTACGCACACACACGTGGTCACAACACTATAGTACTGTAGTAAACAGTATACACGTGGTCACAACACTATAGTACTGTAGTAAACAGTATACACGTGGTCACAACACTATAGTACTGTAGTAAACAGTATACACGTGGTCACAACACTATAGTAAACAGTATACACGTGGTCACAACACTATAGTACTATAGTAAACAGTATACACGTGGTCACAACACTATAGTACTATAGTAAACAGTATACACGTGGTCACAACACTATAGTAAACAGTATACACGTGGTCACAACACTATAGTACTATAGTAAACAGTATACACGTGGTCACAACACTATAGTACTGTAGTAAACAGTATACACGTGGTCACAACACTATAGTAAACAGTATACACGTGGTCACAACACTATAGCACTATAGTAAACAGTATACACGTGGTCACAACACTATAGTACTGTAGTAAACAGTATACACGTGGTCACAACACTATAGTACTGTAGTAAACAGTATACACGTGGTCACAACACTATAGTACTGTAGTAAACAGTATACACGTGGTCACAATACTATAGTACTATAGTAAACAGTATACACGTGGTCACGACACTATAGTAAACAGTATACACGTGGTCACAACACTATAGTACTGTAGTAAACAGTATACACGTGGTCACAACACTATAGTACTATAGTAAACAGTATACAGGTGGTCACAACACTATAGTAAACAGTATACACGTGGTCACAACACTATAGCACTATAGTAAACAGTATACACGTGGTCACAACACTATAGTACTGTAGTAAACAGTATACACGTGGTCACAACACTGTAGTAAACAGTATACACGTGGTCACAACACTATAGTAAACAGTATACACGTGGTCACAACACTATAGTACTATAGTAAACAGTATACACGTGGTCACAACACTATAGTACTGTAGTAAACAGTATACACGTGGTCACAACACTATAGTAAACAGTATACACGTGGTCACAACACTATAGCACTATAGTAAACAGTATACACGTGGTCACAACACTATAGTACTGTAGTAAACAGTATACACGTGGTCACAACACTATAGTACTGTAGTAAACAGTATACACGTGGTCACAACACTATAGTACTGTAGTAAACAGTATACACGTGGTCACAATACTATAGTACTATAGTAAACAGTATACACGTGGTCACGACACTATAGTAAACAGTATACACGTGGTCACAACACTATAGTACTGTAGTAAACAGTATACACGTGGTCACAACACTATAGTACTATAGTAAACAGTATACAGGTGGTCACAACACTATAGTAAACAGTATACACGTGGTCACAACACTATAGCACTATAGTAAACAGTATACACGTGGTCACAACACTATAGTACTGTAGTAAACAGTATACACGTGGTCACAACACTGTAGTAAACAGTATACACGTGGTCACAACACTATAGTACTATAGTAAACAGTATACACGTGGTCACAACACTATAGCACTATAGTAAACAGTATACACGTGGTCACAACACTATAGTACTGTAGTAAACAGTATACACGTGGTCACAACACTGTAGTAAACGGTATACACGTGGTCACAACACTATAGTACTGTAGTAAACAGTATACACGTGGTCACAACACTATAGTACTGTAGTAAACAGTATACACGTGGTCACAACACTATAGTACTGTAGTAAACAGTATACACGTGGTCACGACACTATAGTACTATAGTAAACAGTATACACGTGGTCACAACACTATAGTACTATAGTAAACAGTATACACGTGGTCACAACACTATAGTAAACAGTACACACGTGGTCACAACACTATAGTACTTAGTAAACAGCATACACGTGGTCACAACACTATAGTACTGTAGTAAACAGTATACACGTGGTCACAACACTATAGTACTGTAGTAAACAGTATACACGTGGTCACAAAACTATAGTACTGTAGTAAACAGTATACACGTGGTCACAACACTATAGTACTGTAGTAAACAGTATACACGTGGTCACAACATTATAGTACTGTAGTAAACAGTATACACGTGGTCACAACACTATAGTAAACAGTATACACGTGGTCACAACACTATAGTAAACAGTATACACGTGGTCACAACACTATAGTACTATAGTAAACAGTATACACGTGGTCACAGCACTATAGTACTATAGTAAACAGTATACGCTCGCATGGATGTTGACTATACGAGTGAGGCACGCCAACTGAGACCGAGCATGCGAGACGATTACCCACAATCCCGCAGCGAAAGAGAGAGAAGAACCATTGGCTCAGTTGTAATCACGTGACGCTCGGCAGACAAAGCGTGTCCTGTGTACGTACTGCTCGTATTGCAAGACATCGCTCGTTTATCAAATTATTATTTATTTAAAAAAATTTGCTCGTCTTGCAAAACACAATCGTAGACCAAGTTACTCGCAATCCAAGGTTTTCACTGTACATACACGTACGTACATACATGTAAAGGAAGGCTATTCTATCACACGCGCCTCGTCATTCTCCTTACTGTCAATCGGGGATTCACGTTCCACACAAATATATATTTGCTGGGTCGATGTGTCGACTGTAGCCGGTGGGCCGTGGATTCGGAGTCTTCGTCTCCCTACGTGTAATAAGTAAATACATTTTATATATATATATAAAATTACACATCCCAACAGCTGCACCACCTTCTCGGAGTGTGTATGCACGATGCCAATGATTTTGTGTTGTGTATAATGTTGTGGGGGTTTGCGTAGAACTGGGGACCAATGTCTAACACACAGCAAGGGCCCTTCCCTATAAACATCTGGGCAGTTCGCCAGCTTTGAGTCAAGCAAGTCTGACTGCTGATGAGACACTGAATGTTGAAAAGCAGTCCAGAGTTTTTCTTGCATTGAACCAATTCTGCTGAAATGATGCACTCCCACAATTAAGGCCGTGCACGCGTGTCTGATGGGATGTGTAAAGATACATTAATTAAATAGGTTTTTTTTCTTTCCCAAACGTGAAGGACACTGCAATAGGAATGGAGGTGATCGGCTCACGATTTTGTTTTCCGATGATCTCCCCAATGGCGCGAATGATGACATCGGCTGAAATCAACTCTGTTCTGTATTTAAGTCGCAGAGCCACCAAGATAGCGTCTCTCTCCGCCAACACTCGCCTGAAAAACCACTCACTCAGCCCACACCCACAGAAACACTCGCCCGCAAAACCACTCACTCAGCCCACACCCACAGAAACACTCGCCTACAGAAACACTCGCCCGTAAAACCACTCACTCAGCCCACACCCACAGAAACACTCGCCCACAGAAACACTCGCCCGCAAAACCACTCACTCAGCCCACACCCACAGAAACACTCGCCCACAGTAACACTCACTCAGCCCACACCCACAGAAACACTCGCCCACAGAAACACTCGCCCGTAAAACCACTCACTCAGCCCACACCCACAGAAACACTCGCCCACAGAAACACTCGCCCGCAAAACCACTCACTCAGCCCACACCCACAGAAACACTCGCCCGCAAAACCACTCACTCAGCTCACACCCACAGAAACACTCGCCCACAGAAACACTCGCCTGAAAAACAACTCACTCAGCCCACACCCACAGAAACACTCGCCCACAGAAACACTCGCCCACAGAAACACTCGCCTGCAAAACCACTCATTCAGCCCACACCCACAGAAACACTCGCCCGCAAAACCACTCACTCAGCCCACACCCACAGAAACACTCGCCCACAGAAACACTCGCCCGTAAAACCACTCACTCAGCCCACACCCACAGAAACACTCGCCCACAGAAACACTCACTCAGCCCACACCCACAGAAACACTCGCCCGCAAAACCACTCACTCAGCCCACACCCACAGAAACACTCGCCCACAGCGCCGCTCGCCCACAGCACCGCTCACCTTAAGCAGTCAATGCACGCAAACAGCACAACCCCCAGAGATGCCAGCGCTCCCAGCAGCGCAACCACCGTCACCCAGGGCTCGAACTGGGCTCCTCCAACTCCGAGGAGCACGGGCGCCATGGTCCACGGTGGGGCACGTGGAGGAACCGGTCCGGGTGCTCTCGCTGCTCGCTCCGAGCGTCACGCGGGAGACCTGCAGGGGACATCGGGGGGAGGGAGGAGGAGAGGGAGAGGGACAGAGGGAGGAGGACGAGGTGAGGGAGGAGGACGAGGTGAGGAAGGAGGAGCGGTATGAGGAGGTGGAGGAGAGCAAGGAAGAGAATATAGAATGGAGGGGAAGCAGGAGGAAGGGGAGGGGGGAGGGATGAGCAGGAAGAGGAGGAGGGATAGGAGGATGAGTGGTAGAAGGAGGAATAAAGGAAGAGGTGGCAAGCAAGTTTCAAGTTTCATTTATTAGGTATAGCCCTGTGAGCCAAGCAGAGGTTGGGAGCGAAAGAGGAGGAAGAGGATGTAGAGCGTGATGAGGTGGTGGTGGTGGAGTGGGAAGAGAGGGACCAAGAGGGAGTCGACGGAGAGCTTCTTCAGCAATCCCGACTTTGAGTTGGGGGCCACGCTGCCGCTGTGGGATTGGTGGCCGTGCCGTGCCAGCATACGGTCGGTGGCATTCGTAGCGATCGCTGCAGCTCGACTCGTAGCGTGTGAGACGGAAGCCGTAGAGAGAGAGAGACACACACACAGAGAGAGACACACACAGAGAGAGAGACACACAGAGAGAGAGAGAGACACACACAGAGAGAGAGACACACACAGAGAGAGAGAGAGACACACAGAGAGAGAGAGAGACACACACAGAGAGAGAGACACAGAGAGAGAGAGAGACACACAGAGAGAGACACACAGAGAGAGAGACACACACAGAGAGAGACACACAGAGAGAGAGAGACACACAGAGAGAGACACACAGAGAGAGAGAGACACACAGAGAGAGAGACACAGAGAGACACACAGAGAGAGAGACACACACAGAGAGAGACACACACACAGAGAGAGACACACACACAGAGAGAGACACACACACAGAGAGAGACACACAGAGAGAGACACACACAGAGAGAGACACACAGAGAGAGAGAGACACAGAGAGAGAGAGAGAGACACACACAGAGAGAGACACACACAGAGAGAGACACACACACACAGAGAGAGACACACAGAGAGAGAGACACACAGAGAGAGAGACACACAGAGAGAGAGACACACACAGAGAGAGACACACACAGAGAGAGACACGGAGACACGCCAATACCAATACCCGACATTCGCCACTAAGTGTCGGTGACGACTGTGCCAGGCCAGGTGCACTTTGAGAGACGTGCAGATGCATTTTGTGTTTATTTGGCCAGGGTAAGGCCCCACTAAGTTATGTAGATATTTGTTTTATTACAGGCTTTTATTTAACTCACTCTGTCTGTTGTTGTTGTTGTCGTATACTCAAATCTTGTACAGTCATACCTCGGTATACGACCGCTTTGGAATACGGCGAATTTGGTATACGTCGTGTTTTGACGAGAAAAAAATGTCTTGGGATACGACGTCTTGCTTGGGATACGACGTCTTGGGATACGACGTCTTGGGATACGACGTCTTGGGGTACGACGTCTTGCTTGGGATATGACGTCTTGGGGTACGACGTCTTGCTTGTGACACGACGTCTTGGGATACGACGTCTTGGGATACGACGTCTTGGGATACGACGTCTTGGGGTACGACGTCTTGCTTGGGATATGACGTCTTGGGGTACGACGTCTTGCTTGTGACACGACGTCTTGGGGTACGACGTCTTGGGATACGACGTCTTGTGATATGACGTCTTGTGATATGACGTCTTGCTTGGGGTACGACGTCTTGCTTGGGGTACGAGGCGCTTGCTAAAACTTGTATGGGTCGGGATGAGTCACCGCGTACCCGCGTAGACCCCGTTCACGACCGAGACAAAGCGCCGCTCCTCAGTCTGCCTGTAGATCTCGTTCAGTGCACAACCCTTGCTAGAACTGTGAATTTGCACGTGTTTTTTGCCATTTATTTAATTTATTTATGCATTTATTCTAATGTGTGTATGCATTTTAGTAATAAGTAGTGTCTACATTATGTTATACAACCCCCATTAATGTTTAATATGCCATATAAAATAAAATTTCTTATACTCTGGAACGAATTGTTTCCTTTCCATTTATTTCTTATGGGAACTAAAAAAGTTTGGTATATTCGTCATTTTCGGTACAAGTCCTCCTACCTTCTGGAATGAATAAACGACATATACCGAGGTACCGCTGTAACTCAATTGTAACCCACTTCCCAATGTGGTATCGACTGCAAACCTGGTATACTTGTGCCATACTGATGACAATACTGTATTCTGTCATTTAAAATTAAAAACACATCTTTCAACCATCTTCTTTTTATATATGTTACGTTGGCTGTAAGTCACCACGGGCCCCCTTACGTTGTGCCAAGCTTCGGGGCCACTTCCTGGACTCGTGGAGTTTTGCCATTACGAGTACGGTACGTTTAATGAAAGCGTGGTTTTTAAAAAAATATATTTTAAAATATTACTCATTTCAGAAGCGACCACCTTGGCTATCGCAAACGACAGCTCGAGGAAGTGGACTCATCATCGTGTGGACATGTGTAGCAGCCGAATTCTCTAAATGCGCGACGTTGATTCTCAATGTGGGGATGGGAGAAACCGGAGGAGCCGGATAGAAATCCACGGGACCAAAGGGGAGAGAGACATTGTACAAATGAGCAGCAGGCGTCAGTGGTCGGGATCGAACCCACGACCTCCTGTATGCCAGGTGAGGTAGCGTACATCTTGCCTCTGTGGCGCCAAATACAAGACAAAGATCTTTCGATTTTAAGCTTTCGTGACTGCAAGGATTAATCTTTTTTGGTTCTTTCGGTAAAGTCATCAGGTGAAAGAACAGAACTGTCGTGAAAATGTTATTGTCTTATTTGATTTTATTTTATTATTTTATTCTCATTCTACGTGACTTTACCGAAAGAACCAAAGAAGACAAAGATCCCCCGTATTGCCTTAACAGACTGTTGGGGCAAGTGCTGTTAGCGAGCACCTATGAAGGCCGGCACGGCACGCGAGCGGGTGGGTGGCCAGCAACCACGCCCGGCCGCCTTTGTCTCCCCAGTGGCGATGTTTACTACACACGCACCAGGTACTCATTTGAGGCCGAGTCGACCGAGGGGAGGCCCAGGACCGGTTCAGATAATCTTTACCGGTGTTGACCGTGAGCTGAAATCGAACTTTGGTCGCCGGGTTTGCAGCGCAGCGTAGCTGACTGCCACGCCACCGTTCCCCACGCACACACACAGACACACACAGACACACACAGACACACACAGACACACACAGACACACACAGACACGCAGCACACACAGACACACACAGACACACACAGACACGCAGCACACACAGACACACACAGACACACACACAGACACACACAGACACACACAGACACACACAGACACACACAGACACACACAGACACACACACACAGACACACACAGACACACACAGACACACACACACAGACACACACAGACACACACAGACACACACAGACACACACAGACACGCAGCACACACAGACACACACAGACACACACAGACACGCAGCACACACAGACACACACAGACACACACACAGACACACACAGACACACACAGACACACACAGACACACACAGACACACACAGACACACACACACAGACACACACAGACACACACAGACACACACAGACACACACACACAGACACACACACAGACACACACAGACACACACACAGACACACACAGACACACACAGACACACACAGACACACACACACACGCACACACACAGACACACACACGCACACACACAGACACACACAGACACACACAGACACACACAGACACACACACAGACACACACAGACACACACACAGACACACACACAGACACACACAGACACACACAGACACACACAGACACACACGCACACACACAGACACACACAGACACACACAGACACACACAGACGACACGTGCGACGCCCATTGTTTGAATTCCACGGTGAGCCGGGGGGCAGGATAGCAATGACTCGGAGTGCCGCAGGAATTCGAGCCATGCGCGGTAGCTGGTGGGTCAGGGTGGGGTGGGGTCGGGGGGGTCAGTCTCGGCAACCCACGCAGGCCACCTTAATTTCAAGCGGGGGTTCTCGATCGTAGCGAGGTTTCAGTGACGGGTCTCTTGCCAGTGACCGTTGACTTGCGTGGAGACCACCCCCCCCCCAAAAGGTGCTCGCCACAGATGAACCACGGTTACTGCAACAGCTCGATCATCTCGTCAAGGAGCAGAAACCATCATCACACCAACTACGGTTATCATCCTCGCAGCAGCCACAGTCGCTTTTGACTGCTAACCATCGAATAAGTAATATTTTTTGAAAACTTTTTTTTTTTAAACCACGCTTTAATGAAATGTACCGTACTAGTAATGGCAGAACTCCACGACTTCAGGAAGTGGCCCCGAAGCTTGGCCACAACGCAAGGGGACCCGTGGTGATTTACAGCCAACGTCAGTTGAGCGTGGACAATTAAAACCCAAGCCGAAACATAATAAATAAATAAAGATTGTTTAAAAATAATTGGCTTATTTTATAGAATATAGTATTGTCATCAGTAAGACATAAGTATACCAAGTTTGCAGTCGATACCACATTGGGAAAGTGGGTTAAAATTGAGTTACAAGATTTGAGGATACAACAACAACAGACAGTGATACATATGCTTAGTTCTTTCGGTAAAGTCACGTTGAAGGGAAGCAATAAAATAATAAAGTTTTTTTAAACAATAAAAATTCTCACGACGTTTCGACCATATCACAAACGGTCGTCATCAGGTGACCGTTTGTGTTATGGTCGAAACGTCGTGAGAATTTTTATTGTTTTATATATATTTTATTATTTTATTGCTTCCCTTCAACGTGACTTTACCGAAAGAACCAAGAATATGAATCACTGCAGTCACGAAAGCTTTAAATCAAAATTGAACAGAAAGTGAGTTAAATAAAAGCGTGTAATAATAATAAAAAGACAGTTACCGCATCGCACACGTTCAGATGCGCTTCTGCGGCCGTCTGGAACGCTCCTCCTCCTGATATTAGAAAGCCGCCGGAGCTCTGCACTTTTAAATCATCTCGATTGACAAACTCATTTCCTGAGAACTGCTTTTTGCGTTTAGTTTGCTGTCCGTCCTCCGCACCTCCCATGAGCACGATTGGCTACGTACGGTGTAAAAGAAGTTAAAAATACTGAACATACATAGAGACCAATAGACTCGCATAGAGACCCATAGACTCATATAGACATCCATATACGCACGCAGAGCCCAGTTTACTTATACAGGTAGTCCCCGACTTACGACAGAGATGCGTTACGACGACCCCATCGTAAGTCGAAAATATCGTAAGTCGAAAATATCGTAAGTCGAAAATATCGTAAGTCGAAGATGGCCTAGCCTACCCAGGAGTCTTAAAGAATGGTGATAATTTAGCAAAACAGAGCAAATTTACAGTACCGTACTGTATAAACTATAGACCGTATGTATTTATTAATTACAATCCTGTTTTGCACAGTAAAATGTAAAGTAAAAAAACAAGGTCAATTCTTAGCCTACCTATATGAACTGCAATTTCATGGAAAGTTTTTTTCAGGAAACAATCCTATCTGCTATGAAAACAAAAACTTTTAACATGCATTGACGTATGTATAGTATCGTGGTAACCCTAAAATTAAATCGCTAAAGCTATGTTATCATACATGCATTGAACGCATCTTAACGTATCATATTGAAACTGTTCTCACCAACTTCTTCTTTGGTTATTTCGGTAAAGTCACGTAGAATGAGAATAAAATAATAAATTGATAAAATAAAATAACAATGATATTCTCACGACGTTTCGGCCACAACACAAGCGGCCTTCATCAGGTGAAGGGACGAGACTGTCTGGTAGGACAGCGCTGGAATGAAAGAGCCACGTTCAGATTACGGCCTTTAAGCTGTGTGAGAGGAACAAAGCGCCTTGACAAAGGAATTAGCATAAAATTTAGCATTGAAATGGCTGAATGATTAGCTTGTGACTGGTCACAGAAATAGCTATGTTAAAAGTTAAAGCATACACATCCGCAGATGCACCCCTTGATAAAGGAATTAGCATAGAATTTAGCATTGAAATAGCTAAGTTAAAGCATACACATCCGCAGAGGCACCCCTTGACAATGGAATTAGCATTGAATTTAGCATTGAAATAGCTGAGTGATTAGCTTGTAACTGCTCACAGAAAAAGCTACGTTAAAGTCAGAGCATACACATTCACCGAGGCACTTAGTACAAATCAAACAGGAGAATTTAGCATTGAAATAACTAGGCGAATTTAGCATTGAAATAACTGAGTGATTAGCTAGTGACTGGTCACAGAAATGACTATGTTGAAGTCAAGGCCTACACAGCTTAAAGGCCGTGATCTGAACGTGGCTCTTTCACTCCAGCGCTGTCCTACCAGACAGTCTCGTCCCTTCACCTGATGAAGGCCGCTTGTGTTGTGGCCGAAACGTCGTGAGAATATTATTGTGTTATTTTATTTTATCAATTTATTATTTTATTCTCATTCTACGTGACTTTACCGAAAGAACCATAGAAGATGAATCATTGCAGTCACGAAAGCTTTAAATCGAAATTTAACCGCCTCTACGGGGAGGGATTCCACACATCCTTAAGATCATTCAACAGACTCCGGGATAAGAAGGCTCAACTAATCGAGTCTCTCACCTTTCTGAAGAGATGCCGTGACTCTAAGGTAATACCAACCGCATTTACACTAACCTCTGCTGTTGCAACTTCTCTCAATGCAAAACGAATTCTAGCTAGAACTAGCTTCGCTCTTATCTCGGAAAAAATCAGACTTACACGCACCGAACTCGATCAGTTAGACAAGACACTCTACAAATCACACTTAAAATTGACAGCAACAATGTCTACATCGGATTGGGAACATGTAGACAATATGACTACCTCTTCGGCTGCCACTATGTCGAACAAATGTAGGGACAATTTGATTTCCAAATTCAATCACCTCTCCAGCAAAAAATCGGATCCACACACCGAAAAGATAGACGTCAACAAAGTCGTAATTAATCGCAGTAACAGTTCCATTTCTGATGGTCTGAAATCCGTTTTAGCTAAAGGTCTAAACTTTGCTGTCACACCGAGACACTTACCGGTTAATGATATCATTGCCCATGTCGACGTTGCACTCAAGGGCTTGAGTCACATCTCTGCAGACGTAGCAAGATCTGAAATCGCTGCAACCCTCAAAAACACTAAGTTGCCACCCAGCAACATCAGCAAAGACGAACGTTTTTAATTATCTCAATTAAAAAAGAGGGATGATATTGTCGTCCTCTCAGCCGACAAAGGCAATGCCACTGTCATCATGGACAAAACAGAATATAACAACAAAATTCAAGAACTACTCAACGATGGCAGCTATACAAAAATAAAAAGAGATCCCACCAACAGCCTGGTCACCAAAACGAACAAAATCATCTCTGATTCAACAGCATTAATTGATGAGATCAAACAGTTCTCGTTGAAACCCTCTGCTGCCAGACCACCAAGATTATATGGCCTTCCAAAGATACACAAAGAAGATACACCCCTTCGTCCCATCGTCTCTACTATCAACTCCCCCACCTACAAACTGGCACGTTTTCTTGCTGATATACTGCGACCTTTCACTGGAAAAACCACCTCTGCGGTACTAAATTCTACTCACCTGGTATCGACAATCAAAGGCATTTCCCTGTCCCCAAACGACCTGCTTGTCAGTTTTGATGTGGTGTCCTTGTTCACCAAAGTCCCGGTACCTGACACCATCGCTATCATTGAAGACCTGGTTCATCAAGGACTGCATACTGATGTACCCCCCCTGGTGAGACATTGCTTAACCAACACATACTTCACCTGGAATGGAACTTTCTACAAACAAACTGAGGGCACCCCAATGGGCTCCCCCCTATCTCCGGTTGTAGCCAACGTATTCATGGAAAAATTTGAAACTGACGCCATCCACCCTGCCACTCTACGCCCGACCTTATGGAAGAGGTACGTTGATGACACCTTTGTCATCTGGCCACATGGCCAGCCTGCTCTAGACCAATTCCGCGACCACATCAATTCCATACACCCAGCCATCAGATTTACCATGGAGGTCGAAAAAGATGGCAAACTACCCTTTTTGGATGTCTTAATTAAAAGGAGACCTGATGGTTCAATGAGCCACTCTGTCTACAGGAAAGCTACCCATACAGATGTTTACTTGAAACCGGATTCCCACCACCATCCATCCCAGAAGAACTCCCTCATCAAGACTCTATACCATAGAGCCCAATGCATTTCCGACCAGGAACACATTACCAGTGAACTCAAGCACGTACACCAGGCTCTCAGGGCTAATGGCTACTCCGACTACACAATCCGCAAAGCCATCACTCCAGTCATGAAGAAGGATCCTCTTGTGGAGCCACTCAAAACCATCACCTTACCCTACATTGCAGGGGTCACTAAAAAGATCTCTAAAATTCTGAATAAACACAAGATCCAGGTCCGATTCAACACAGTACATAAAATCCGTGATTTAGTTCCATCTGTAAAAGATGCTGTTCCAGACATACAGTACCCGGGCATTTACAAACTAAAGTGCCTCTGTGGTAGTAGCTACATTGGAGAAACCAAAAGACATATCTCGGACCGCATCCGCGAACATAAAGCAGACTTGAAACACGGTAGGACGAACTCCTCTGCCGTGGCAGATCACTGTTATAATTCAGTGGGCTCACATGACATTGACTTCTCCAAGACGGAGGTTCTTTGCAAACCAACCGGCTACCATGAGAGATTCGTTCATGAGGCCATTCACATATACAAGCACAGAGACAATTTCAACCGAGAAGATGGATTCTGGCTTAGTAACCACTGGAAAGATGTTTTAAATCATTTCTGTTCTTAATTAATTGTATTTTTACGATGACCTTCAGACCGCAGCTCTTTCGCCAGCATTGACTCTTAATACCTCTCACACCACGGTTAATGGTATGGTTTTACAACATGGAGTATAATAGCGCCTCGCAGCTGTCTCTCTCCCCCTCCTCTGTTCCGACCATGGACGAACTCGTCCGTCTGAACGGGGCCCGTAGCTATCCGTGGTGCTAAAGTTGAGGGTAAGAATCCACCCATTTTTTCGCCATATAGCATTGTGATATATAGCGACTTATTGTTGGTAGCTTAGCTGATTGGAGAATATAGAGTTTATTGATAACATTAAGGTAATTTATATTTTAGTTTTTTATTGGTTCACTATATAGTACTGTGAATAGCTCAGATGTGTAGGCCTTGACTTCAACATAGTCATTTCTGTGACCAGTCACTATCTAATCACTCAGTCATTTCAATGCTAAATTCGCCTAGTTATTTCAATGCTAAATTCTCCTGTTTGATTTGTACTAAGTGCCTCGGTGAATGTGTATGCTCTGACTTTAACGTAGCTATTTCTGTGAGCAGTTACAAGCTAATCACTCAGCTATTTCAATGCTAAATTCTATGCTAATTCCATTGTCAAGGGGTGCCTCTGCGGATGTGTATGCTTTAACTTTTAACATAGCTATTTCTGTGACCAGTCACAAGCTAATCATTCAGCCATTTCAATGCTAAATTATATGCTAATTCCTTTGTCAAGGCGCTTTGTTCCTCTCACACAGCTTAAAGGCCGTGATCTGAACGTGGCTCTTTCACTCCAGCGCTGTCCTACCAGACAGTCTCGTCCCTTCACCTGATGAAGGCCGCTTGTGTTGTGGTCGAAACGTCGTGAGAATATTATTGTGTTATTTTATTTTATCAATTTATTATTGTATTCTCATTCTACGTGACTTTACCGAAAGAACCAAAGAAGGTGAATCATTGCAGTCACGAAAGCTTTAAATCGAAATGTTCTCACCAAGATTCTGTCCGTCGTCTGCATACTTGAACGATGTTAGGTTGTTGATGGCTACATGAACTTAGTTGTCAGAAGAGGAGGATGGCGATGATAAAGTACAGTATCGTACATCGTAGTACGCTGCTGCGTTTGCCTGCCGCGCGAAATTAAAAGTATTTAACAATTTTGTCACATCGCTAATCGCCATCATAAGATCGAAATATCGTAAGTCGGGGACCACCGTAAGTCGGGGACCGTCGTAAGTCGGGGACCGTCGTAAGTCGGGGACCGTCGTAAGTCGGGGACTGTCTGTACTGCATATAAATCCACTGTCTGCCATAGAGATCCACAGACTGACACATGGACGTGAGTTGTGATTAGCCCGAGTTTGCAAGTGTGCCAAGTTCATTGTCTCTAACCCTCATCACATGCAGTTTGGCTCTGCACATGAGGATAATATCCAGCTCTGAGATTTAAAACGATACCGAAATGAATAAATAGAGTTCGTTCCTTGCTCAGTCCGCTTGTCCTGGCGAGGGTTGTGGCGGTCCACACCTCCCTTTCCCTGGCAATGGACTCTAGCACTACTACACTACACTATATACTACTACTCTATATACTACTACACTACACTATACACTACTATACACTACACTATATACTACTACACTATATACTACTACACTATACACTACTACACTATACTATACACTACTACACTCTACACATACTACTACACTATATACTACTACACTATACACTACTACACTATACACTACTACACTATACACTACTACACTACACTATATACTACTGCACTAGACTATACACTACACTATATACTACTACACTATACACTACTACACTAGACTATATACTACTATACACTACACTATATACTACTACACTATACACTACGACACTATACACTGCTACACTACACTATACACTACTACACTACAATACACTAAACTATATGCTACTACACTATACACTACTACACTACACTATACACTACACTATACACCACTACACTCTACACTATTTACTACTACACTATATACTACACTACTACACTACACTATATACTACTACACTAGACTATACACTACTATACACTACACTATATACTACTACACTATACACTACGACACTATACACTGCTACACTACACTATACACTACTACACTGCAATACACTAAACTATATGCTACTACACTATACACTACTACACTACACTATACACTACACTATACACTACACTATACACTACTACACTCTACACTATATACTACTACACTATACACTACTACACAACACTATACACTACTACACTATACACGACTACACTACACTATACACTACACTATATACTACTACACTAGACTATACACTACTATACACTACACTATATACTACTACACTATACACTACTACACTACACTATGTACTACTACACTATGTACTACTACACTATGTACTACTACACTATGTACTACTACACTATACACTACACTATAAACTACTACACTACACTATACACTAATATACACTACATTATATACTACTACACACTAACTACTACACTACACTATACACTACACTATACACTACTACACTACACTATACACTACTACACTATACACTACTTTACACTACTACACTATACACTACTACACTACACTATACACTACTATACACTACACCACTATATACACCATACACTACTATACACAGACTCTAGCTCTTCCTGGGAAATTCCCAGGCGTTACACTTCTATACACTACACTACTATACACTACACACTACTATACACTGCTATACACTATACACGACTATACACTACTATACACTACACTACTAGACACTACACACTACTGCACACTACTACTATATGCAGTGAGGGAAAAAAGTATTTGATCCCCTGCTGATTTTGTACGTTTGCCCACTAACAAAGAAATGATCAGTCTATAATTTTAATGGGAGGTTTATTTGAACAATGAGAGACAGAATAACAACAAAATCCAGAAAAACGCATGTCAAAAATGTTGTTAATTGATTTGCATTTTAATGAGGGAAATAAGTATTTGACCCCCTCTCAATCAGAAAGATTTCTGGCTCCCAGGTGTCTTTTATACAGGTAACGAGCTGAGATTAGGAGCACACTCTTAAAGGGAGTGCTCCTCATCTCAGCTTGTTACCTGTATAAAAGGCACCTGTCCACAGAAGCAATCAATCAATCAGATTCCAAACTCTCCACCATGGCCAAGACCAAAGAGCTCTCCAAGGATGTCAGGGACAAGATTGTAGACCTACACAAGGCTGGAATGGGCTACAAGACCATTGCCAAGCAGCTTGGTGAGAAGGTGACAACAGTTTGTGCGATTATTCGCAAATGGAAGGCTCCATGCAAGATCTCACCTTGTGGAGTTGCAATGATCATGAGAACGATGTGGAATCAGCCCAGAACTACACGAGAGGATCTTGTCAATGATCTCAAGGCAGCTGGGACCATAGTCACCAAGAAAACAATTGGTAAGACACTACGCTGTGAAGGACTGAAATCCTGCAGCGCCCACAAGGTCCCCCTGCTCAAGAAAGCACATACATGCCCATCTGAAGTTTGCCAATGAACATCTGAATGATTCAGAGGACAACTGGGTGAAAGTGTTGTGGTCAGATGAGACCAAAATGGAGCTCTTTGGCATCAACTCAACTTGCCGTGTTTGGAGGAGGAGGAATGCTGCCTATGATGCCAAGAACACCATCCCCACCGTCAAACATGGAGGTGGAAACATGCTTTGGGGGTGTTTTTCTGCTAAGGGGACAGGACAACTTCACCGCATCAAAGGGACGAGGGACGGGGCCATGTACCGTCAAATATTGGGTGAGAACTCCTTTCCTCAGCCAGGGCATTGAAAATGGGTCGTGGATGGGTATTCCAGCATGACAATGACCCAAAACACATGGCCAAGGCAACAAAGGAGTGGCTCAAGAAGAAGCACATTAAGGTCCTGGAGTGGCCTAGCCAGTCTTCAGACCTTAATCCCATAGAAAATCTGTGGAGGGAGCTGAAGGTTCGAGTTGCCAAACGTCAGCCTCGAAACCTTAATGACTTGGAGAAGATCTGTAAAGAGGAGTGGGACAAAATCCCTCCTGAGATATGTGCAAACCTGGTGGCCAACTACTATAAACGTCTGACCTCTGTGATTGCCAACAAGGGTTTTGCCACCAAGTACTAAGTCATGTTTTTCAGAGGGGTCAAATACTTATTTCCCTCATTAAAATGCAAATCAATTTATAACATTTTTGACATGCGTTTTTCTGGATTTTGTTGCTATTCTGTCTATCACTGTTCAAATAAACCTACCATTAAAATTATAGACTGATCATTTCTTTGTCAGTGGGCAAACGTACAAAATCAGCAGGGGATCAAATACTTTTTTCCCTCACTGTACTACACTACTATACACTACTATATACTACACTACTATACACTACAACACACTACTATACACTATACACGACTATACACTACTATACACTACACACTACTACACACTACTATACACGACTATACACTACAAGACTATACACTACACTACTATACACTACACACTACTATATACAACACTACTATACACTACACTACTACAACTACTATACACTACACACTACTATACACTATACACGACTATACACTACTATACACTACACACTAATATACACTATACACGACTATACACTATACACTACACTACTATACACTCCTATATACTACACACTACTATACACTACTATATACTACACTACTATACACTACACACTACTATACACTACACACTACTATACACTACTATATACTACACTACTATACACTACTATACACTACTATATACTACACTACTATACACTACTATACACTACACACTACTATACACTACTATACACTACTATACACTACACACTACTATACACTACTATATACTACACTACTACTATACACTACACACTACTATACACTACTATATACTACACTACTATACACTACACACTACTATACACTACTATACACTACTATACACTACTATATACTACACTACTACTATACACTACTATACACTACTATACACTACTATATACTACACTACTACTATACACTACACACTACTATACACTACACACTACTATACACTACTATATACTACACTACTATACACTACACACTACTATACACTACTATACACTACTATACACTACACACTACTATACACTACTATATACTACACTACTACTATACACTACACACTACTATACACTACTATATACTACACTACTATACACTACACACTACTATACACTACTATATACTACACTACTACTATACACTATACACTACTTTACAGACTCTGGCTCTTCCCAGGGACTTCCCAGGCGTTCCCAGGCCAGCCTTGCGACATCATCCCACCTCCGGCAGCGTGCTCCTCGACCCAGTGGGATGTTGCTGCTGCCCGGTAGAGACCCAGTGGGGGGGGGGGGGGGTGGTGAGATCCTTACTGGGTGCCCACACCGCCTCAACTGGCTCCTCTCGAGCCGCAGGAGGAGGCGGCTGGACTCTGAGGCTCTCCCGGATTACTGAGCAGCTCCTCGCTCCGGCTACGGCGAGAATTCCCGGCGATCCTGCGGGGAAAAAAACCTCATTTAGGGCCCCTTGTAAGCCGCCACAAAATCAAAAAGAAACTAAGCAAAAATCCGTTGAATTTAGATTTAAAGCTTTCCCGACTGCAGGGATTCATATTCTTGGTTCTTTCGGTAAAGTCACCGCCACGTAGATGGGAAACAATAAAATAACAAAACGCCACTTTTTTCAAATTTTCTTGCTGCGGTTGTCACACCTGATGATGATTGCTTGTGCTGCAGTCGAAACGTCGTGAGGATTTTATTGTTTTATATAAATATTTTTTAAAATTATTATTTTATTGTTTCCCTTCTATGTGACTTTACCGAAAGAACCAAGAATATAAAAATCCGTTGGTCCGGCTGTCAGCTGTGAACCACTGCGAGTGGGGAAAGTGCAGTCCCCTCAGACGACGGTGGGACCAGGGGTCGTGTGAACTTTGACAGGGGGTTCTCAAAGCTAGCTCTGTGATAACCACTTCCACGGCTCCTCGGGATTTCGTCAATCCTCCTGACGTCACACCAATGCTATGCAAATTGTGGGGAAGGGATGGTGGTTGGATCCTACATTTTTTTGAGCTGTAAAAACGTGCTGAGAATGTGATGAAAACATCGTGCAAAAATGTGGTTATGCAATAACTTTGGCCGGAGTACAGCGAATAAAATTTAAAAATATCTGCTCGACTGTTATGTGACGAAGCTGTGCGTGGTGGTGTCCCGGGGAGCGGTGGCGCAGCGGTGACCCGAGTACGATTTCAACTCATGGCCAATTGACACCAGTGACGATTATCCGAACCTGTCCTGGGCCTCCCCTATGGCGACTCAGACTGAAATGACCACCTGGTGCGGGGTGTAAGACATCAGCACAGGGGAGACAAAGGCTGCCGGGTCTGGTGCTGCTGTTCTGCAGAATGTGAGTGGAGTTTGTGTGATCTCCCCCTGTTCTAGAGAGTGAGTGAGTGGAGTTTGTGTGATCTCCCCCTGTTCTACAGAGGGAGTGAGTGGAGTTTGTGTGATCTCCCCCTGTTCTACAGAGAGAGTGGAGTTTGTATGATCTCCCCCTGTTCTACAGAGGGAGTGAGTGGAGTTTGTGTGATCTCCTCCTGTTCTACAGAGTGATTGGGTGGAGTTTGTGTGATCTCCTCCTGTTCTACAGAGTGAGTGAGTGTAGTTTGTATGATCTCCCCCTGTTCTACAGAGTGAGTGAGTGGAGTTTGTGTGATCTCCCCCTGTTCTACAGAGAGAGTGGAGTTTGTATGATCTCCCCCTGTTCTACACAGAGAGTGAGTGGAGTTTGTATGATCTCCCCCTGTTCTACTGAGTGAGTGAGTGGAGTTTGTATGATCTCCCCCTGTTCTAGAGTGAGTGAGTGGAGTTTGTGTGATCTCCCCCTGTTCTACAGAGTGAGTGAGTGGAGTTTGTGTGATCTCCTCCTGTTCTACAGAGTGAGTGGAGTTTATGTGATCTCCTCCTGTTCTACAGAGTGAGTGAGTGGAGTTTGTGTGATCTCCCCCTGTTCTACAGAGTGAGTGAGTGGAGTTTGTGTGATCTCCTCCTGTTCTACAGAGTGAGTGAGTGTAGTTTGTATGATCTCCCCCTGTTCTACAGAGTGAGTGAGTGGAGTTTGTGTGATCTCCCCCTGTTCTACAGAGAGAGTGGAGTTTGTATGATCTCCCCCTGTTCTACACAGAGAGTGAGTGGAGTTTGTATGATCTCCCCCTGTTCTACTGAGTGAGTGAGTGGAGTTTGTATGATCTCCCCCTGTTCTACAGAGTGAGTGAGTGGAGTTTGTGTGATCTCCCCCTGTTCTACAGAGTGAGTGAGTGGAGTTTGTGTGATCTCCTCCTGTTCTACAGAGTGAGTGGAGTTTATGTGATCTCCTCCTGTTCTACAGAGTGAGTGAGTGGAGTTTGTGTGATCTCCCCCTGTTCTACAGAGTGAGTGAGTGGAGTTTGTGTGATCTCCTCCTGTTCTACAGAGTGAGTGGAGTTTATGTGGTCTCCTCCTGTTCTACAGAGTGAGCGAGTGTAGTTTGTATGATCTCCTCCTGTTCTACAGAGTGAGTGAGTGGAGTTTGTATGATCTCCCCCTGTTCTACAGAGTGAGTGAGTGGAGTTTGTGTGATCTCCCCCTGTTCTACAGAGTGAGTGGAGTTTGTATGATCTCCCCCTGTTCTACAGAGTGAGTGAGTGGAGTTTGTATGATCTCCCCCTGTTCTACAGAGTGAGTGAGTGGAGTTTGTGTGATCTCCCCCTGTTCTACAGAGTGAGTGGAGTTTGTATGATCTCCCCCTGTTCTACAGAGTGTGTGAGTGGAGTTTGTATGATCTCCCCCTGTTCTACAGAGGGAGTGAGTGGAATTTGTATGATCTCCCCCTGTTCTACAGAGTGAGTGAGTGGAGTTTGTGTGATCTCCCCCTGTTCTACAGAGTGAGTGGAGTTTGTATGATCTCCCCCTGTTCTACAGAGTGTGTGAGTGGAGTTTGTATGATCTCCCCCTGTTCTACAGAGGGAGTGAGTGGAGTTTGTATGATCTCCCCCTGTTCTACAGAGTGAGTGAATATAGTTCGTATGATCTCCCCCTGTTCTACAGAGTGAGTGGAGTTTGTATGATCTCCCCCTGTTCTACAGAGTGAGTGAGTGGAGTTTGTGTGATCTCCCCCTGTTCTACAGAGTGAGTGAGTGGAGTTTGTATGATCTCCCCCTGTTCTACAGAGTGAGTGGAGTTTGTATGATCTCCCCCTGTTCTACAGAGTGAGTGAGTGGAGTTTGTATGATCTCCCCCTGTTCTACAGAGTGAGTGAGTGGAGTTTGTATGATCTCCCCCTGTTCTACACAGTGAGTGAGTGGAGTTTGTATGATCTCCCCCTGTTCTACAGAGTGAGTGGAGTTTGTATGATCTCCCCCTGTTCTACAGAGTGAGTGGAGTTTGTATGATCTCCCCCTGTTCTACAGAGTGAGTGAGTGGAGTTTGTATGATCTCCCCCTGTTCTACAGAGTGAGTGAGTGGAGTTTGTATGATCTCCCCCTGTTCTACACAGTAAGTGAGTGGAGTTTGTATGATCTCCCCCTGTTCTACAGAGTGAGTGCAGTTTGTATGATCTCCCCCTGTTCTACAGAGTGAGTGGAGTTTGTATGATCTCCCCCTGTTCTACACAGTGAGTGAGTGGAGTTTGTGTGATCTCCCCCTGTTCTACAGAGTGAGTGAGTGGAGTTTGTATGATCTCCCCGTGTTCTACAGAGTGAGTGACTGAGTGAAGTTTGTATGATCTCCCCCTGTTCTACAGAGTGAGTGGAGTTTGTATGATCTCCCCCTGTTCTACAGAGTGAGTGAGTGGAGTTTGTATGATCTCCCCCTGTTCTACAGAGTGAGTGGAGTTTGTATGATCTCCCCCTGTTCTACAGAGTGAGTGTAGTTTGTATGATCTCCCCCTGTTCTACAGAGTGAGTGGAGTTTGTATGATCTCCCCCTGTTCTACAGAGTGAGTGTAGTTTGTATGATCTCCCCCTGTTCTACAGAGTGAGTGAGTGGAGTTTGTATGATCTCCCCCTGTTCTACAGAGTGAGTGGAGTTTGTGTGATCTCCCCCTGTTCTACAGAGTGAGTGGAGTTTGTATGATATCCCCCTGTTCTACAGAGTGAGTGAGTGGAGTTTGTATGATCTCCCCCTGTTCTACAGAGTGAGTGAGTGGAGTTTGTGTGATCTCCCCCTGTTCTACACAGTGAGTGAGTGGAGTTTGTATGATCTCCCCGTGTTCTACAGAGTGAGTGACTGAGTGAAGTTTGTATGATCTCCCCCTGTTCTACAGAGTGAGTGGAGTTTGTATGATCTCCCCCTGTTCTACAGAGTGAGTGAGTGGAGTTTGTATGATCTCCCCCTGTTCTACAGAGTGAGTGTAGTTTGTATGATCTCCCCCTGTTCTACAGAGTGAGTGAGTGGAGTTTGTATGATCTCCCCCTGTTCTACAGAGTGAGTGGAGTTTGTGTGATCTCCCCCTGTTCTACAGAGTGAGTGGAGTTTGTATGATATCCCCCTGTTCTACAGAGTGAGTGAGTGGAGTTTGTATGATCTCCCCCTGTTCTACAGAGTGAGTGAGTGGAGTTTGTGTGATCTCCCCCTGTTCTACAGAGTGAGTGAGTGGAGTTTGTGTGATCTCCCCCTGTTCTACACAGTGAGTGGAGTTTGTGTGCAGCTAGGCGAATGTTTCGTGCGGATACTCCGCATAGGCGACTCTGCCGTGCTATTTCCTTTGACCTCTCTTATCGGAGGCATCGTCTCCCCTGTGCGTCCTCTGCTAGCCAGCCCTTCGTGGTCTACAGATGCCGGTGTGGTTCCACTATTCTTGCCTTTGAACGCAAGAGGAATGTGGCCTGCTACATCCTACAAAGACAAAGGTCCCCAGTGTAGCCTGTAACAGACTGTTGGGGCAAGTGCTGTTAGCGAGGCCGGAACGGCACACGAGGCTGGTTGGGGGTGGCTGGCAGCACGCCCGGCCGCCTTTGTCTCCCCAGCGCACCGGTTACTCATTTGAGGCCGAGTCAACCTAGTGAAAGGCCCCGGTCCGGTTCAGATAATCGTCACTGGCGTTGGCAGTGAGCGGGAATCGAACTTGGGTCGCCAGGTTCGTAGCCGAGTTCAAGTTTAATTTATTAGGTGTAGGCCTGTGAGCCATGCGGCTCCTGAGTTCGGGTGCAACCACAACAAACAGAAACATGAACAGAGAAACATCTTAAAGCGACGACGCGCTACAGAAACATCCTGGGATAAACCAGCAGCGACTACACACGGACTGCACGCCTGCCTTCTCATAGCGCATAATTACAACGATAAGACAAAACCAACTCTCATCACACAACTCGCCAGTCACTTTGTTGCCTTGGTAACAACATTACCGGCTGGAATCACCCAGAAATGTCTGTCCGTCCCGCGCGTGACGTCACTCCACGTGAGGCCCACCCCCCCCCGCGCGTGACGTCACTCCACGTGAGGCCCACCCCCCCGCGTGACGTCAATTCCACATGAGGCCCACCCCCCCTCCCCTCATGAATATTCATTAGTGGGTGGATTTTTCCACGAACGCAGAGGAAGGTCGAGCTGAATTAAATAATTTATTAGGCAAAGTCGCTTCAAATATGACGTTTCTTCGCAGAAAATAAATATACGCAGCACAGTGCTACATCCGTGCGTGACGTCACTGCAAAAGAGCCCCCCTCTCATTAATATTCATGCCCGCGTGGAAATTTACACGAACGCACAAGAAGGTCGTGCACTCCACATGCTGCACCCCTCCACAATAACCATGAGGGGGTGACGTCACTCCACATGCCGCACTCCTCCCCTCATTAATAATCATGAGGGGGTGACGTCACTCCACATGCCGCACCCCTCCACAATAACCATGAGCGGGTGACGTCACTCCACATGCCGCACCCCTCCACAACCATGAGGGGGTGACGTCACTCCACATGCCGCACTCCTCCCCTCATTAATAATCATGAGCAGATGATGTCACTCCACATGCCGCACCCCTCCACAATAACCATGAGCGGGTGACATCACTCCACATGCTGCACCCCTCCACAATAGCCATGAGGGGGTGACGTCACTCCACATGCTGCACCCCTCCACAATAATCATGAGGGGGTGCCGTCACTCCACATGCCGCACCCCTCCACAATAATGAGCGGATGACGTCACTCCACATGCCGCACCCCTCCACAATAACCATGAGTGGGTGACGTCACTCCACATGCTGCACCCCCCCCCCCCCCCCCCGCATTAATTATCACGAGCTGAACAATGTTTCTATTTAATATTTCAGATTTACTGCAATGTACACCCATCTTTGGACGGGCAAACAAGCTGGTTATTACATAATAGGCGACATTTCGGAGTAACAGCCCTTCGACAGTACTGTAGTGTTTATAATGACGAATAACTTCTTATGAGGCACGCTCTGTTTATTGTAATACTTCTCTTTACACAGTCCTTAACACACAGAGGGGTTTACGGTCCCCTCACCCGATACCCTAAGAAGGCACAGCCTCTGGACTTGGTGGGACCTACACACAGGTCTCTTGATACCCTAATAAGGTACAGCCTCCGGACTTAGCGGAACCTACACACAGATCTCTTGATACCTAAGGAGGTACAGCCTCCGGACTTAGCGGGACCTACACACAGGTCTCTTGATACCCTAAGGAGGTACAGCCTCCTATCTTGGCGGGACTTACTCACACAACTACCACTATCCTAGAGTCCTCCGGCTGGGACCTAGGGGAGGCTATATGACCCACCGCTGGCCCAGCGGGTCTTGACCGCTGGATGCGCCAAGCCTTAGCCCTCAGAAGGGCTGGAAGGCTGGGTCCAGGGTCCTGGCTATCTTCAGCCCGGGCTTCGGTCTTCATGTAGGGAGAGAACTCCCCGCGCTCTGCGTGGTCACCCTTCTTATACCCGTTTGTGGCCAGGTGTAACCAATCCCACATTCCCACGTGGAACTGTCTGATTGGTTCTTACCAAACTGTGGCTACGATCCACTTCACCTCGTCTGACCCCAACCGTTATGTACACAGAGAGGTAATGCTGCACTGCCCCTTTGATACCCAGTGGCAATGCAGGTTACCGAACAGTGAGTAGTTAACACATCTACAGTACCATAACAAGGGTGGTAATCAGTCTCTTGTGTGAGTCCGAGGGTCTTGCATGAGTCTGTAAATATCTCTGAGTCCATGTGTTTGTGTGAGTCTCTGTGTCTCTGTGTGAGTCTGTATCTCTGTCTGAGTCTGTGTGAGTATGTGTCTGTGTGTGAGTATGTGTCTCTGTGTGAGTCTGTGTCTGTGCGAGTCTCTGTATCTGTGTGAGTCTTTGTGTCTGTGTGAATCGTTGTGCATCTGTGTGAGTCTGTGTATCTGCGTGAGTCTTTGTGTCTCTGTGTGAGTTTATGTGAGTCTCTGGATCGCTGTGTGAGTCTCTGTATCTCTGTGTGAGTCTCTGTATCTCTGTGTGAGTCTGTCTCTCTGTGTGAGTGTCTCTGTGTGAGGCTGTGTCTTTGTGTGAGTCTGTGACTCTGTGTGAGTCTCTGGATCTCTGTGTGAGTGTCTCTGTGTGTGGCTGTGTGTCTTTGTGTGAGTCGTTGTCTCTGTGTGAGTGTCTCTGTGTGAGTCTGTGTGTCTGTGTGAGTGTCTCTGTGTGAGGCTGTGTGTATTTGTGTGAGTTTGTGTGTCTGTGTGAGTGTCTCTGTGTGAGTCTGTGTGTCTTTGTGTGAGTGTCTCTGTGTGAGTGTCTCTGTGTGAGGCTGTGTCTCTGTGTGAGTCTGTGTGTCTGTGTGAATGTCTCTGTATGAGGCTGTGTGTATTTGTATGACTGTGTGTCTGTGTGAGTGTCTCTGTGTGAGTGTATTTGTGTGAGGATGTGTATTTGTGTGAGTCTGTGTCTCTGTTGTATTCGCACCTTACGGAGCCAACCGTGCAAATCAGAGGTACGGGGGGGGTAGGGAGGGGGAGCTCAGCTCCGTTTCCGTTTCTATTTTGAGCAGCCCTCGGCTGAAAAGAGGTCGAGGGCGGTCCAGGGAGCATCGAAGAGGAAGGAACGAGACCGGCGGGACCCCCCCCACCACCATCGGGGGGCGAGACCGGTCCCACCGGTGGGACCGGTCTCCCCCCCCCCCCCTCCGAGCCGGTGATGGACATTCCACATTCCTATGGCGGTTTGGCGAGACGAACAAAGACGGTGGTGGCCACTGCATCGCGCGGCGCTTTCAGATGTGCCTCTGCGGCCGTCTGGAACGCTCTTTCTTCAGATATGAGGAAGCCACTGGAGCTATGCACTTTTAAATCATCATCACCATCTAGACTGACACTCATTTCTTTAGAACTTATTTTTGTGTTGCGTTTCTTGTCCGTACCCCGTACCTCCGATTTGCACGGTTGGCTCCGTACAGTACGAATACAACAGACACACAGAGTCATACAAATACACAGCCTCACACAGAGACACACAGCCTCACACAGATACACTCACACAGACTCACACAAATACACAGCCTCACACAGAGACACTCACACAGAGACACTCACACAGACACACAGCCTCACCGAGACACTCACACAGAGACACAGACTCACACAGAGACACTCACACAGACACCGACTCACACACAGACTCACAGCCTCACACAGAGACACTCACACAGACACACAGCCTCACACAAATACACAGCCTCACACAGAGACGCTCACACAGAGACACTCACACAGACACACAGACTCACACAAATACACAGCCTCACACAGAGACACAGACTCACACAAAGACAGAGACACTCACACAGACTCACACAAATACACACAGCCTCACACAGAGACACTCATACAGACACAGCCTCACACAGAGACACTCACGCAAATACACAGCCTCACACAGAGACACTCACACAGAGACACAGACTCACACACATACACAGCCTCACACAGAGACACTCACACAGACACACAGACTCACACAGAGACACTCACACAGACACACAGACTCACAAAGAGATACTCACACAGAGACACTGACTCACACAAAGACACGGACTCACACAAATACACAGCCTCACACAGAGACACTCACACAGAGACACTCACACAGACACACACAAATTCACAGCCTCACACAGAGACACTCACACAGACACACAGACTCACACAAATACACACAGCCTCACACAGAGACACTCACACAGAGACACTCACACAGACACACAGCCTCACCGAGACACTCACACAGAGACACAGACTCACACAGAGACACTCACACAGACACCGATTCACACACAGACTCACAGCCTCACACAGAGACACTCACACAGACACACAGCCTCACACAAATACACAGCCTCACACAGAGACGCTCACACAGAGACACTCACACAGACACACAGACTCACACAAATACACACAGCCTCACACAGAGACACTCATACAGACACAGCCTCACACAGAGACACTCACGCAAATACACAGCCTCACACAGAGACACTCACACAGAGACACAGACTCACACACATACACAGGCTCACACAGAGACACTCACACAGAGACACTCACACAGAGACACTCACACAGACACACAGACTCACAAAGAGATACTCACACAGAGACACTGACTCACACAAAGACACGGACTCACACAAATACACAGCCTCACACAGAGACACTCACACAGAGACACTCACACAGAGACACTCACACAGACACACACAAATTCACAGCCTCACACAGAGACACTCACACAGACACACAGACTCACACAAATACACACAGCCTCACACAGAGACACTCACACAGAGACACAGACTGACACAAAGACACAGACTCACACACAGACACATAGCCTCAAACAGAGACACTCACACAGAGATACTCACACAGGCACAGACTCACATACAGACACAGCCTCACACAGAGAGACAGACTCACACACAGACACATAGCCTCAAACAGAGAGACTCACACAGAGATACACACACAGGCACAGACTCACATACAGACACAGCCTCAAACAGAGAGACTCACATAGAGAGACAGACTCACACAGATACAGAGACTCACACAGAGGCACACAGGCTCGCACAGATGCGGACTCAAAGATCCCCCATATAGCCTTAACAGACTGTAGGGGCAAGTGCTGTTAGCGAGCACCTATGAAGGCCGGAACGGTACACGAGGGGGTGGGTGGCCAGCACCACGCCCGACCGCCTTTGTCTCCCCTAGTGGCAATGTTTACACACCGCACCAGGTACTCATTTGAGGCTGAGTCGACCTAGGGGAGGCCCGGGACCGGTTCAGATAATCGTCACTGGTGTTGGCCGTGAGCAAGAATCGAACCCGGGCCGCCAGGTTCATAGCGCAGCGCGCTAACCGCTACACTATGTTACTGATGATGATGTTACTAGTAATGTTACTGCTGCTGATGATGATGTTACTAGTAATGTTACTGCTGCTGATGATGATGTTACTGGTAATGATACTGCTGCTGATGATGATGTTACTGGTAATGATACTGCTGCTGATGATGATGTTACTGGTAATGATACTGCTGCTGATGATGATGTTACTAGTAATGTTACTGCTGCTGATGATGTTACTAGTAATGTTACTGCTGCTGCTGATGATGTTACTAGTAATGTTACTGCTGCTGATGATGTTACTAGTAATGTTACTGCTGCTGCTGATGATGTTACTAGTAATGATACTGCTGCTGCTGCTGATGATGTTACCGGTAATGTTACTGCTGCTAATGATGCTACTGGTAATGATACTGCTGCTGATGATGATGTTACTGGTAATGATTGATGATGATGATGTTACTGGTAATGATACTGCTGCTGATGATGATGTTACTGGTAATGATACTGCTGCTGATGATGATGTTACTGGTAATGTTACTGCTGCTGCTGATGATGTTACTGGTAATGATACTGCTGCTGATGATGATGTTACTGGTAATGATACTGTTGCTGATGATAATGTTACTGGTAATGTTACTGCTGCTGATGATGTTACTGGTAATGATACTGCTGCTGATGATGTTACTAGTAATCTTGCTGCTGATGATGATGATGTTACTGGCAATCGTACTGCTGGTGCTGCTGATGATGTTACTGGTAATGATGCTGCTGCTGATGATGTTACTGGTAATGCGACTGCTGATGACGATGTTACTGGTAATGCGACTGCTGATGACGATGACACTTGTGATGATGCTGCTGCTGCTGCTGCCCGCTCCTCGACTCATCGGGATGCCCCCCCCCCCCCGCGTAAAGTTGCCGAAGCCGGGAGACATCCGGGCTCTGATTTATCAAAAAATCTCTCTCTAGAGTCCAAGGCGAAACGGGCCTTGGGTGGCTCACATCTCTTTACAGGCAGTAGACTATTAAGTAACGCACGTAGAGGGGTGCCAGTGAAACGTAGGGGTGCCAGTGAAACGTAGGGGTGCCAGTGAAACGTAGGGGTGCCAGTGAAACAACGCGAACGGCCCAACTGAAATGTCTATCATCGGTCGCAGAAATCACAGCAACAGCAGCAGCAGCAGTAACATCAGGATCAGTTCCAAGAGCAGCAGCAGCAACATCATCAGCAGTAGAGGCAACACCGCTGTCGCAGCTTTACTCGAATTCTTGTGCAGGGAAATTGAGTCCCAAAAATGTTTGCTTTATGATTCTCTCCCATGCGACGGGACTTTGTAGGATGAACGTTGACATTTATAATGGGCCACGGGGGGTGACCAATACGATCTGAATTGGTCTGTAATAAGGTAGGGGGCGCTGACGAGAGGTTGACAGCTTTGCGACAATGTCATCATCAGTAGCATTACAGGCAGCAGCGTGATAGTGCAGACGCAGCATTCGTACCAGGAGAAATATAATCACCGGTATCCGCAGCGGCAGCGTCATTAAGATCAGTAGCGCCAATCTGAACATCATCGGCGTGAGCAGCAATATCGATCAGCAATTAGAATGATCTTCAGAAGCAGACGTATTACAATCGTCGTCGTCAGCATCGTCGTCATCATGAATCGCATCATCGCAGTCGTCTCAATGATCGCAGTTGATCTCTGTACCCCCCCCCCACCACAGCCCCAAAACCCAGACTCTTAACCCTCTTGCCGACTCCGAGGAGTCAAGGGGCACAGCGCACAATGCCATAATCACGGGTTGGACTGCGTACGGAAGTTCGATGTACGTGCATGAAGTCAGCGTCTCTCTCACGGCGTCAACAATAGCAGCAAGGCGCAAGCAACAACAATCATGAGTAGGCTAGAGTCAAGATTAGAGTCAAGGGTAGCGTGAAGGATAGAGAGTCAGGGGTAGAGTTATGGGTATGTGCAACGTTAGAATCGCGAGTAGCATTAGGCTGAGCGTTACGGTCTATCTTGAATGTGAAGCTTCACTTACAAGAGAGACTTCCCCCACCCACCCACCGTCTCCTTGGTCGACGCGCAGTTGCAGATGACAACGCTTGGGTTGTAGTCGCGGTTCGGGCGTTTGATTGCGACCCGTTCTCGCGCAAGGTAAATCGCTTACGCGAGACGCTCACTCTCTCGCACTCTCTCGCACTCTCTCTCACCTGTGAGCAAACACTCACCTGGGCACGGCGGCTCGAGGCGAGCAACTGGGTGAGAGCCAACCGTATGGGGTTTAATCGGCGCACCAAGGTTACCCTTCACGATGGCAGCCGGGTAAACCCCACGCGGCTCGCCTGTACGGCACTTCACGAGGAAGTTGTGTGGATGTCGAACAGGCGTTTGTGTGTGTACCTGTGTGTGTACCTGTGTGTGTGTGTACCTGTGTGTGTGTATGCGCGCCCCCTACAGATGAGTGTACCTATGTCCCGATGCAGGTGTGCATGTGTACTGCAGTGTGTGTGTGTGTGCCCCTACAGGTGAGAGCGTGTCTGTGCGTCCCACTCTATAGGCCTGTGTACCTGTGCGTGTATGCTGGCCACCCACCTCCTCGTGTGCCGTGCCGGCATTCATCAGGGCTCGCTCACAGCACTTGGTCCAACCGTCTGTTAAGACTATACGGGGAATCTTTGCCTTTATACAGGTGGGTATGTGTACCTGTGTGTCCCCCTACAGGTGCGAGCGTATGCGCCCTATACAGGCGAAAGCGTGTACCCGTGTGTGTACATACAGGTCGGTGTGTGTGTGTGTGCACCACCCTACCGGTGTGTACAGTACCAGTGTGTGTGTGCACACCACCCTACCGGTGTGTACAGTACCTGTGTGTGTGTGTGCGTGCACCACCCTACCGGTGTGTACAGTACCTGTGTGTGCGTGCACCACCCTACCGGTGTGTACAGTACCTGTGTGTGTGTGCGCGCACCTCTGCAGGTGAGGTGAGAAGCGGTGGTGGAGCGGCCAGCCTGCTGCGCTCCGAACCTGGCGACCCGAGTTCGATTCCCTCGGTCTATCTCAGCCTCGAACGAGTACCCAGTGCCACTGGGGAGACAAAGGCGGACGGGCGTGGTGCTGGCCACCCACCCTCCTCGTGTGCCGTTCGGGCCTCGAGTGCAACGATCCGAGCGCAAGAGCGCTGCGGTGACGTCCCTTGCCATGTCGTGCCGAGTTCCGGCTGTCGTGTGTCTTGTCTCTTATGGGGAACGGTGGCGCAGTGGTGAGCGCACCGTCCAAGGTTCAAGCTAAACCACAGCCCGCTGAGCGGCGTAGCTCGTTTTGTTTTTTAGAAGCGACCTGGCGAATCGCAAATGACAGCTCAACGGAAGTGGCTTAGCCACGTGGGAATTGATGGTAGCAGCCAAATACTCTGGACGCGTGGACCTTGATTCTAAATGTGGAGGGAACAAAAAAAAAACCGGGGGACCCGGAGAAAAATCCACAGGCGGGAGAGACACGCGGACTCCAAATATAGAGCAGGCGTCAGGGTCGAACTCACGACCTCCTGTATACGGGGCGAGGTAGTTAACATCTCCTAGCCACCGTGGTGATGATGAGACACGTGGACTCCAAATATAGAGCAGGCGTCAGAGTCGGGGTCGAACCCACGACCTCCTGTGAGGTAGTTAACATCTCCTAGCCACCGTGATGATGAGACACGCGGACTCCAAATATAGAGCAGGCGTCGGGGTCCAACTCACGACCTCCTGTATACCCGGCGAGGTAGTTAACATCTAACCACCGTGGTGATGATGAGACACGCGGACTCCAAATATAGAGCAGGCGTCAGGGTCGGGGTCCAACTCACGACCTCCTGTATACCAGGCGAGGTAGTTAACATCTCATAGCCACCGCGACGCCCCAAAAAGCCAAAAGGGGCACGGAGCCGTGGTGATGAATATCGAGACCCTGGTGGAACACACCCCAGACAACAAATATCCCCCGTATAGCCTCAAGACTTTTGGGGGCAAGTGCTGCTAGCGAGCGCCTACGAAGGCCGGCACGTTGTCAACGGGGGACAGGGTTTGTGGAGGTAGTACCACGCCCGGCCGCCTTTGTCTTCCCGATGTTTACCCACCGCAGCAGGAACACGTGCACCGAGCCAGGCGGTGGGTGGCGCACGCGACTGACCCAGAACTCTGGAGGCAGCAGCAAGGGGTTGGTGGATCACCACACAGATCATTATGATGATGATGTGAAACTCTCCCTTTCCTGTGGGCATGGAGAATGAGGAGCCGCCGTACCCTGGCGACTCGCCAGGAGAAAGTGGCACAGCAAAAATGTGGACTCTACAGGTTTACGTCTGTATGGGATAGTGTATAAAAAGTGTTTAGGATAGTCTATGCCCTATGGGATTGTCTATTGGATAGTCTATGGGATAGCGTATGGGATAGCGTATGGGATAGTGCTTCCGTCTTCCGCAGGTGTATTTCCTCCCGCACGTATAATAAACACCCGTCATTAATCGGCTGATAACACCTTAATAGAGGACTGCCAGCGCTTGGGCGACCTTTGGGAGCGCCGCCTCACTATGTAGCAGCTGCTGCCTTTCCACTTGTCTGTGGTTCATCCTCCTGGTGCCTCAGGAGTCTCTACGAGTCGTCCTCCAAGTCGTCCTCTCTCCCAGAGTCGTCCTCTCTCCCCCTCCAAGTCGTCTCCTCTCTCTCCTCTCCCTCCGAGTCGTCTTCCGACTCAAGAGTCCTCTCCCTACGGGGAGTCCTCCTTCCACGAGAGCGAGGAGCGGATAACGTGAAGCAGCGATGTGGCGTTTCGGAGCTCACATCGCTCCCCTTCCTCACAAAGACAAAGATCCCCCGTATAGCCGTACCAGACTGTTGGGGCAAGTGCTGTTAGTGAGCACCTATGGAGCCCGGAACGGCACACGAGGGGGTGGGTGGCCAACACCACGCCCGGCCGCCTTTGTCTCCCCAGTGACGATGTTTACACGCCGCACCAGGTACTCATTTGAGGCCGAGTCTACCTAGGGGAGGCCCAGGACCAGTTCAGATAATCGTCACTGGTGTTGGCCGTGAGCGGGAATCGAACTCGGGCCGCTCATAAACGTACGCACACGCGGGCACACACACACACACACGCACCCCTTTTACAAACTCGCACGGCGATGAACAGCGAACACTTTATTTTACTTTCCGAAATCAGCATTGTATTCAAAGCGTGCTCCTGTACCGCACCGGGACGACGAAGTACTCGTGACAGCACAGCGTCGTCAACTCGCCGTACCCACCGATTACTAAGAACTCCCCAAGTGATCATAACAAAGCAATGCACACACAACAAAACAGCGGATAGCATCGTGTACAGGGTACAGACAAGGAGTGGTGCAAGTACAGGCAGTCATGTACTCACAAAATTCGACTTACGAACTTTGAGAGACACGAACAAACCCGTCCGTATGTCCAGTTGCCTGTTCGGACTAAGAGTCGTAAGTTCAACCGCCGTGCAATAGATGGCGGCGGTGGTATCTACATCTACAGAACGTGAAGAACCAGTGGCATCTACATCTACAGAACGTGAAGAACCAGTGGCATCTACATCTGCAGAACGTGAAGAACCAGTGGCATCTGCAAGAACGTGAAGAACCAGTGGCATCTACATCTACAGAACGTGAAGAACCAGTGGCATCTACATCTACATAACGTTTAGAACCAGTGGCATCTACATCTGCAGTACGTGAAGAACCAGTGACATCTACATCTGCAGAACGTGAAGAACCAGTGGCATCTACATCTGCAGAACGTGAAGAACCAGTGGCATCTACATCTGTAGAACGTGAAGAACCAGTGGCATCTACATCTTCAGAACGTGAAGAACCAGTGGCATCTACATCTGCAGAACGTGAAGAACCAGTGGCATCTGCAAGAACGTGAAGAACCAGTGGCATCTACATCTACAGAACGTGAAGAACCAGTGGCATCTACATCTACATAACGTTTAGAACCAGTGGCATCTACATCTGCAGTACGTGAAGAACCAGTGGCATCTACATCTACAGAACGTGAAGAACCAGTGGCATCTACATCTACAGAACGTGAAGAACCAGTGGCATCTACATCTGCAAGAACGTGAAGAACCAGTGGCATCTACATCTGCAAGAACGTGAAGAACCAGTGGCATCTACATCTACAGAACGTGAAGAACCAGTGGCATCTACATCTGCAAGAACGTGAAGAACCAGTGGCATCTACATCTACAGAACGTGAAGAACCAGTGGCATCTACATCTGCAGAACGTGAAGAACCAGTGGCATCTACATCTACAGAACGTGAAGAACCAGCGGCATCTACATCTGCAGAACGTGAAGAACCAGTGGCATCTACATCTACAGAACGTGAAGAACCAGTGGCATCTACATCTACAGGAGATTATAAAACTTTTAAAGCCATCCCCCCCCCCCGTGTTTAGTGTACACGCCGTACAACACGTTTCTGAATCGACGGGAGTAAAGTTGGACTTGTGAACAAATCGACTTACGAACAAGACCTCTGGAACCTAACTCGTTCGTAAGTAGACGGCACACCATCGTCATCCCGCCGCGTCCACCAATTACCAACTCCCCAAGCGTGATTATAACAACGCAATGCACATGCAACAGGGCGGATAGCATTGTGTGCAGGGTACAGACCAGGGGTGGTGCATAGTAGTGGTGGTGTTGGCTCATCGTGGGTGGGAGGGGGGTCTAAGCATAAATCAATTAAGGAGGTTACCCCCACGCCCACCCCTCCCCCCTGCCCCCTTAAGTGTATAAACGCCCAGTGAGATGAAAGGGATTTAAGAGAGGAGACAAACGTGGGGCGAAGTCAGAGACACGTAGACAAGGAGATCTATGGTGAGATGACAAGCTGAGAGACACAGCCAAGACAGAGACACGTGAGTGAGAACGAGCACAGAGAGAGAAATGAAGGCAAGCGAAGACAGACGTCGACACGAGAGAGATGAGAGATGTAGCGCGTCTAAGAGAAAAATAGAGAGATGCGCTGTGATGACCAGCGAGATACAGAACGTGCAAGAGAAACTTTTTTTTAATTAGCATTTTTTATTTGAGCTCATTTTACACACCACCTGTTATTTAATATGCAATGGAACCCCCCCCCCCCCCTTCAACCACCACTCGGTGACCACCACCACCTTAGCTCTTACTTGGGGAGTTGCCGATGCCCAGTGCCGGCCACCACCACCACCACTACCGGGTGGTCAAACCTCCCGAGCCTCCGAACCTCCTAGGGCCAAGAGCCACACTGGGGTTGTCATAGTCCACCCCCGGTTTTGTTGAAGCCGGTTGGCTGTAGAGATCTGCGGAAGCGTGCCCCAAGTGCGACCAACCATTGCTTGGCTTCTGCCGCCCGAGCGCGAGTGCCACTGGGACGGCGCTCTAGACGCTTCCGCAGATTTTCTCCCCTCGTATCGAATCAAAGTTACGGTCCTGTCTATTGAAAAAGTTTAGAAATCCGCGGTTGCTTCCTCAGATTTCCCCCCCTCCCCCTCCCCCCCACGTGTCAACTAAAGTTATATTTCAAAGTTAATAATAAGCTGTGTCTCGAAGCAGTGGTATATGAAGTGATCAGGGGGGCATGGTTTCGCCACCCCTGGTATATACTGCGTGTGTGCCCGTGTGTGTGTTTACGTATGTTGAACTTCTTTCGCACCGTACGTAGCCAACCGTGCTAGTCGGAGGTGCGGTGCGGCGTGCGTGCGCACTCACCACGTAGAAAAATATTCACTGCGTTTCCACGCACAAACAAAATGCGCTAATCTCTATCCAGTGGCGCAGAGCCAGTGGTGAAAATTCCACATTCCTATGACGAGGGCCGCACGAACGTACGTTAACGTGTGTGTGTGTGTCGCCGTGTTTGTGTGCGGGTACGAGAACCGCAGGTTGGCGGCGGTCAACCGGGGAAGCCTTCAGCCAGCAGTGGATTGACCATGGCTCCTTCCTTTCACGACGATGCTGGTAGTATACACAAGCGGCTTAAGCTTTTGGACAAAATCTTTCCTGCCATAGGAATGTGGAATATCCAACGTCCCTCTCTGAAACCTGCCGAAACGCTACACACCCAGCCACAAACAAAAAAAGCCCCTTGGTGCAGGGAGACGTGTGTGCGCGAGTGAGCATGTGAATATGTGAGCGCGTGTGTGTGCGTGCACGTGCGTCGAGTGGTAGTGTAGTGGTTAGTGCAAGGCTGCGCTACGAACCCGGCGACAGAAGATCGATTCCCGCTCACTGCCACCAACACCGGTGACGATTATCTGAACCGGTCGTGGGCCTCCCCGAGGTCGACCCAGCCTCAAATGAGTACCCAGTGGCGATGTGCACAAACATCGCCACTGGGGAGACGAAGGAGCTGGCCACCCTAGCCTTGCATGTGCGCGCGCGTGTGTACGCGTGCATGTGTGTGCGTGTACGTGTATGTACGTGCGTGTACGTTTGTGTGCGCGTGAAAAGCATCGGTGCTGACCCCGGGTACAGCCCGTGACCCAGTGACCTGGTGGCGCACCCGGTGACCCGATGACCCATCAGTCGAACTCGCGGTCGGACAGAATGAGCGGGGCGATGAGGGTCCAGGTGTAGAGACCCAGGCAGATCCAGCTGCTGGAGATTTTGACCCAGACGGACGGCCAGGACGTCACCATCGTCTTGCCGTCCACGTCCGGCCTGGTAGAGGCACAGTGGGGGGGGGGGGGAGGGGGGGTGTGGAGAGGAAGGGGAGAGAGATGGAGGGGATAAACAGAGACACAGACAGAGATAGGTATGGGAAGCGGGGAGAGATGGAGGAGAGTCAAGCCAGGCTCCAAACCGTCATATGCTGCTGCTGCTGCTGGTCTCACAAGACGGATGAATCTGGCTCGGGGCCCAGCAGGGCCAGGGCTGGGCCTTTATGACTAGTTCACCACGCGTGACGTCAGTCGGTACGTGGTGAGGACACAGCGTCACTACCATGTCACCCTACACCGCTTCTCCACTCGTTCACCACGGGTGGTTGACAGTTGGTACGTGGCGAGGTCACAGTGTCACTACCGCGTCACCTGCACCGCGCGTCTCCACTCATTCACCGCGCTTGACGTGAATCGGTACGCGGTGAGGACACGGCGTCACTGCCGCGTCACCTGCACCGCGGTCTCCACACCACGGCTCGCGTACCTCACCGGTAAGTAAAGGGGAAAAACCCCAACGTGGCGCCTCCCGGCCCGGCTCGGCTCGGACGTGCACGGCGGAACGGCAGCGGTGCTGGCGGAGCGCTCACCGGTACCAGTTGGTGAGCGTCATCATGATGTAGAGCGAAGCGAGGCACATCAGGAAGTGGAAGAAGCAGTAGCTGTAGGTGACACCGCCGGCCTCGTTGTCTTGGGCTCGACGCACCGCGCCACTCTCCTCGTCGCCCTCCTCGCCCTCCGACCCGCTCCCCGACTTGACGGCGACGCCATCGTCCGCGGCGCCGCCCTCGTTCACCAGCACCGACTCGTCTCCCGACAGCGTCAGCCGCCCCACCTGGCTGTGGCTCGACGTGCGGATGCTGGGGAGGGGGGGGGGGACGCAGGCAGAGACGGGGAGAGAGATGGGGAGACGGGGAAGGATGGTGAGAGAGAGAGAGAGAGCAAGACGGGGAGCAATGTGAGAGATAGAGATGGAGGCAAAAAATGTGAGAGGTGGAAATACAAACAGACATGATCACCACCATCTCTATTAAGACCACCAGCACCACTACCACCTTCATTACCAGTAGCACCTCCATCTCAATTACTGCCACTACCTCCATAAACACCACCACATATTATTGGTCCTTTCGGTAAAGTCACGTAGAAGGGAAACAATAAAATAATAAAAATATAAAATAAAATTATCACGACGTTTCGACTGCAACACAAGCAATCATCATCAGGTGTGAAAACCACAGCAAGAAAATCTAATGATGATTGCTTGTGTTGCAGTCGAAACGTCGTGAGAATATGGTTTTATATTTTTATTATTTTATTGTTTCCCTTCTACGTGACTTTACCGAAAGAACAAAGAATATGAATCCGTGCAGTCACGAAAACTTTAAATAAAAAATACCACCACTATTATCAACAGCACCTCCACGAGCAGCACCACCTCCTATTAGGACCACCAGCACCACCAACAACACCACCCACCAGCACTAACACCACCACCAACACTACCATCAGCACCATCAGCACCACCACCACTAACACCACCATCAGCATCACCAGCACCACCTCCCATTACCATCAGCATCACCACCACCATCAGCACCACTATCAGCACTACCAACTCCAGCACCACCAGCAGCACTACCACCAGCATCACCACCACCACCACCACCACAGCCAGGGTGAGCAGCGGGCGGTGTCTCGGCTCACCTGGAGTAGAGGACGCACAGCAGGTAGACGACCAGGCCGACGATGCTCTGCGCGTCCCACCACTGCGGCGACTGCGGCACGGCGGAGGTCGTGGGGGCCGGGGTCGTGGCGTTCACGTGGCCCCCCGCGCCCCCCGCGATGGTCGTCATCAGCGACATGAGGCTCGGGTTGCAGGTGCGCTCTGCGCGGGGAGGAAAAATGTAAATGCAAGTCGTGCACGGTCTCGTTCCTCGAGAGATTTCAACGGCCGAATCAGGATCGTTATTTAAACGGGAGAAGGAATCCAACGAGCTGTAAAGCTCTTTTTCACAGATGTCCTGTCGGGGCACGGGGTCACAATGTTACGACACAACAAACGCGACAAAAACACCAAGTGCAAAATATAGGAAAAAGTAAACACTTAAAAAAGGAAATTTAACTAAACAATGTTTATCTTTTGATTTAAAGCTTTTGTGACGGCAGTAATTCATATTCTTAGCTCTTTCGGTAAAGTCACGTTGAAGGGAAACAATAAAACATATATAAAACAATAAAAATTCTCACGACGTTTCGACCATAACACAAACGGTCATCATCAGGTCATCAGGTGATGACGACCGTTTGTGTTATGGTCGAAACGTCGTGAGAATTTTTATTGTTTTATATATATTTTATTGTTTTATTGTTTCCCTTCAACGTGACTTTACCGAAAGAGCTAAGAATATGTTTATCTTACCAGGTAAAGCCCACTGAGCTACTAACTTATTTTTCAGAAGCGACCTGGCCACAAATGGTAGCTCAACGAAGCGGCTTATCATCACGTGGAAATTTATCGCAGCAAAATAATCCGAAATAAACTAAAATGCACGTTTCAAAAATGATGAGGGAAAAACCGGAGGACCCGGATAAAAAAATATATATAATTCCACGTGACCACGGCGAGGGAGACCAATGTGGGGCACGTCAAATAAATAAAGCGTACACGTTAACAATTTCGCGCATCGTTCGCAATGGGTACCTGGCTCACTGCTCATCGCCGACCAGGTGAGGTACATGGTGTAGAGGGTGATGATGGAGGACTGCAGCAGGCCCGAACGGGGCTGCCCCTCCTACAAAGACAAAGAGAGAGGCCCCCCCCGTGTAACCCCTTGCGACAAGTGCTGCTCACAAGCAGCAGCACCTATGGAGGCCCGCACGGCGCACGACAGGGTGGCATGGCCACAACCACCATGCTCAGGGCTGATACTGTTTACACACCGCACCAGGTGCATGTCCTTTTGAGCCGGGGTCAGCCGAGGGGTAAGGCCCAGGACCGGTTCAGATAATCGTCAGTGACATTGGCCGTGAGCGGGTATCGAACTCGGCCCGCCGGGTTGGTGGCGCGGCGCGATAGCCGCCGCACTGCCGCTCCCCACCGTGCCCCGCCACTGCGCACAAAGACAAAGATCCCCCGTATAGCCTTGAAGAAAATGACGGGGGGCAGCACCACACAGCGCCCGGCCGCCCTTTGTGTGTTTCCCCGGTGTCGACGATTTACACACCGCAGCAGGTCAGCAGGTACCCATTTTATTTCAGGCCGAGTTGACCGAGGAGAAGCCCAGGGTCAGGCGTGGATGGCGTCATCGTGTTTGGTCCCTCGTAACCTTGCTCCACTTAACAAGGAGGGGGTTTAACCTCTCGTCTAAAGCACCGTCAACGGTGCTGTTTGTGGCTGGACGCTTGGTGCTTTTGGGCCTCATACGGACAGGAGTTGGGTGAAGACCGTGAAAAAAGTAATGCTCTCGACAATTAATAACCAATCGCTCACTCAGCCCTCTGCGAGACGCACGCAAGAGCGGGTTGGGGTGACCAGGACCACGTGCGGCAGCCTTCGTCACCCCAGCGCCGATTGTTTACACACCGCAGCGGGTGCTCACAAAGCGTGACAATCGGACAGGATGTTTCGTTTGAGATTGCGTCAGACGTAATAACAATGTTAACTTGTACCGTTCCATCACACAGTCCTCGCTCATTGCTCTCGTAGAGAGTGCGACTCCCAGAGGCGCCAGGAGGAACCGCAGACGAGGAGGGAGACAGCCACCATGCGGTGGCGAGGAGCCGGCGCTACCAACGATTGCCCAAGCTCTGCGGTCCTCCGGCTATTAAGGCGTTATCGGTCAATTAACGGCGAGCATTTGTATGTGGGAGGAAACGGACCAGCCGGAGAGAAACCCGCGCGTGCGACGGGTAAAACACTCCATCCCGTAAGGATGTACATGAGTCCACACATTTTGCTGCCTTCAGTACTGCCCGTTTAATTTATAGCGAGATGCAGAGGAAAGTCAGAAGCAACGATCCAGGAGGGCAGAACGACTTCCCGGACTGACTTTCTGTACTGAAAGAATAACAATAATTGTACTGGATCGGGACACCGTGCGAACGTGTGTGCGCGAGCGTGTGCGAGCGTGTGCGAGCGTGTGCGAGCGTGCATGTATGAGCACACGTGCGTGTATGTGCATGTTGGGGAGCGATAGTGTAGCGGTTAGCGCGCTGCGCTATGAACCTGGCGACCCGAGTTCGATTCCCGCTCACGGCCAACACTAGTGACGATTATCTGAACCGGTCCCAGGCCTCCCCTAGGTCGACTCAGCCTCAAAATGAGTACCTGGTGCGGTGTGTAAATATCGCCACTGGGGAGACAAAGGCGGTCGGGCGTGGTGCTGGCCACCCACCCCCTCGTGTACCGTTCCGGCCTTCATAGGTGCTCGCTAACAGCACTTGCCCCTACAGTCTGTTAAGGCTATATGGGGGATCTTTGTCTTTGTTTTTTTTGTATGTGCATGTGGGCACGCGTGAGTGTGCGCGAGCGTGCGCGCGCGAGCGTGAGCGTGTGTGACACCACGTGCCTGGATCTTGGGCAGCACGGAGGTGATGGAGATGGCGAGGCAGAGCAGCATGTTGACGGAGACGAAGGCCTTGTTGGCGACGCAGCTCTCGTGGCCGGCGTAGAACAGGAAGAAGAGCACCACGGCCACGAGCGACACGGCGTAGCCCAGCACCGTCACCGTCATGAGCGCTGCGAGGGGGGGCGCCCACTCGCGCCAGTTACGGCACCATGCCAGTCACCGCCCCCCCCCCATCACCACCCCCGCGTCAGGTCGCACACGCGCTGCGCGTTATGGTCTATAGCGTTCACCGTGCGCGCCGAATGGGGGCTGGTTGGTGAGCGGGTAAGCAAAGGAATGACGAGCAGGTGGGCGAGTTGGCGAGTTGGCGAGCGGAGGAATGGGCAGGCGGGTGAGAGGGTAAACAGAAGTGGGCGAGCCGGTGAACGGGAAGGTGAGCAAGCAGGTGAATGGGTGAATGCATTAGTGGGAAAGTGGGTGAAGAGGTGAGCAGGTGAGTGGGTAAGCAGGAGCGAGGTAAAGTGGACAGGTAAGCGGGTAAATGGGCTAGTGGATGAACTAGTGAAGGAGTGAGCGTCAGAGCAGGATGGCAGGTAGGCGAGTGAGCGAGTGGGAAGGGTGAGCGAACGGGCAGGGTGAGCGGGCAGGGTGAGCGAGCGGGCAGGGTGAGCGAGCGGGCGGGTGAGCGAGCGGGCGGGTGAGCGAGTGGGTGAGCGGATGGGCAGGTGAGCGAGCGGGCGGGTGCGAGAGTGGGCGGGTGAGCGAGCGGGTGAGCGGACGGGCAGGTGAGCGAGCGAGCGGGCAGGTGAGCGAGCGGGCGCGATCGACTTACCCGCATACCAACAGCGTGAGTTTCCCTCCTCCATCCTCTCGATCCAGGACTCGTTCCAGGAGTGGGCAAAGTCCACCAGGAGGATGAGCTGCATGAGGATGAAGCAGAACGCTCCGACCATGCCGACGTAAAACCACGCTGGGGGAGGGTGTCACCGGGAGGGGGGTGGGCGGGCGGTGGGGGGGGGGGGGTGGCGGGCGGTGGGGGAATGGTGGGAGGCGGTGGGAGGAGAGACAAAGTTACAATGCTACCACTTTATTGATGGGCGGTACCGTTACGTTTCGAAGGGGTAGAAGTCATTTACTCTCGAAAATGAGAATGATCCCAGAGTTCTCGTCCTGGTTGAACGAAATAACCAACGGCGACGATAATAAACATACGCCCACACCAGAGCAAGTCCTCCGTTTACTTTTGGGATGCGTCCTTGGAAAATGTGACGTCAGGCGAAACAACGTCAATCGAAACCCATTCTACCGTTACATTTAGTGTATGTTCCCGGGAGTAATTTTGTGGTCAAAATTTTGTAGACGAAAATATTAGGTACCAAAATACAATTAAAAAAAGGATACTCAAAAGATATGATAGAACCAGTTTAAATATATAATGTAATAAGAGTACTCTCCAGAGATGGGCTGCAGGAGAGAAGGTCGCACAGTATCCAGTATGGGTATTAGGAAACCACGAGAGCTACGCACTTTTAAATTTCGGTTGAAAACTCATTTATTTAGAGCTGCTTTTTGGGATTAGCTTGTCCTTTCCATGCACCTCCGGTTGGCTACGTACGGCGTGAAACAAATTCAACATAGTACACATACGTGCCGAAGTTGACAAACACCGAGGGGTGATAGCCCACTAGGGGGCGCCGTGGTATAGCGAATCAATGCAGTTTAAATCGAAGTTCACCATACTGCCACTTTTTTTTTATTTTTACCAGGTGAGGCCCACTGAAGAAGCGACCAGGCCATACACAAATTATAGGCTCAATGAAGTGGCCCATCATTATGTGGCAATTTCTAGCAGCCGCCAAATACTCTAAACGCGTGATCTCGATTCTAAACGTGGAGGATAAAAACCTAAAATCCACGCGACCACGGTGAGAGACAGACATGCGCAAACTCCAAATATACATCAGGCATCAAGGGTCGGGATCGAACTCGCGACCCTCTATATACCAGGCGAGGGAGTTAACATCTCCTAGCCACCGCGGCGCCCCTTCTTTACCTTCCCTAACTCATTGGGCGATGTTCTAGCGGAGGCGACGTAAATAGGGGGCGACGTAAACAGAGGACTTCCTGTCGTGGTTTGTTGCGAAGGGTTCAACCCTCTTAGCCACTCACCGGTGGTGAAGCCGCCTTTAGGGATGAAGAAGGACCCGACCAAGATGCCGACGAGCAGGAGGAATTTGAGCAGCCAAAACCTGCAGAAGAACAGACGGCGTAAGTGGGGGGGGGGGGGAAACTGCTGTGTATTTTCAACGCTCTCTCCGACGACGGCTGCAAAAATTCACGTGCGCCGGCTCTGTCCGTCCCTGTCATTCCGTTGCGGTGGGGGGTAAACGGTAATTCTTCAGCCGGATGGCGGTGGCTACGCTGCCTGCAATCCACCGGCACCGTGCCGGAGGCAGCAGCGAGGGGCTGGAGGATCACCGCAACAAATGGTGTGAGAATCCCTTCCCGTGGGTGGGCGCCAAGGAGGAACAGTACTCCTGGCTCGCCAGGAAAAGGCAGTGCGACAGGGTGCGGACTAATATCATTTGGCTAATGGCGATAAACCGAGTGGCGATGGCTACGCTACCCGTGGCCTGTAACCCAGCACTGTGGAGGAGGCAGAGAGGGTTGGTGGATCACACACAGATGTGAAACTCCCTTCCCGTGAGCAGTGTATGAATGTCTGAACTTCTTTCTTGCCGCATGTAACCAACCGTGCAAACCGGAGGTGGCGGGGGAAGGACAACAGACTAAACACAAAAAGCAGCGTTGAGGAGGAGCCGAACCCTGGCTCGCCAGGAGCAAGCGGCATTGGAAAATGTGGAATCCATCTATTCCGTCTGTATGGGATTGGTATATCCCCCCTCCCACACGTGCGTTTTCTCCAGGTACTCCGGAGGAAACCCATTATCGGTGCGGCATCTTCTCCTAGGCAGAGCTAGGGTACCGGCTGCCTACACGGTGCCGGGTCACAGGCATGAGGGCCACCGCACCGCCCCCGGCTACGGGCGCCGCTATGAGGACCGTTCGCCATGATCCACACAACGATTGCTCGGCCGCGGCGCGTGTCTCCCGCCACGGACCCGTTGTGCAGGTAGGCGCGAGGGTCGCGGCTCGTCTTCACGTTGATGGTGATGATCGACAGCAGCAGGAAGAAGACGGAGAGCGAGAAGCACACGCGGTACACGGCCTCGTATCCCACGAGCGCGTCACAGTTCACGTAGCCGTGCACGCCGGGCACCTGCGTGCCGGCGCCGCCATGGCACAGCGCTGGCACCTGCGTGTTGCCGGTGTCGGGGGGGGGGCAGGCAGAGGGCAGGAAGAGGGGGAAGAGATGGGCAAGCGCGCACACACACACACGCGCACTATGAGTGGCAATATACTCACGTGGGGAATACAATGCAACATCATCCACCCGATGCTGAAACTACTGCAGGCTGCGGCCTTGCGCTACGTGAATGATAGCGGAGACACCGAATGTACCGACGATTTAATTTGAAAGACAAGGATCCTCAAATGTCCTTTAACAGGCTGTTGACCCAAGTGCTGTTTATAGCGAGCAGCACCTATGAAGGCCGGCACGGCACACGAAAGGGTGGTGTGGACAACACCACGCCCGGTGGCCTTAGTCTCCCTAGTGGCGATGTTTACACACCTCACCAGGTACTCCTTTGAGTCGACCTAGGCCCGGCTCGGGTATAATCGTAAATGGTGTCGGCCACGAGCGGGACTAAAACTCCGGTCCCCGGGGTTCGTAGCGCAGCGCGCTAACCACTACACTACCGCTCCCCACAGTAACACACGCGCACGCAGTCACATACCTTCTTGAGCTGATTCTCGAGCCCCGGTGCCAGCATCACGGCCGCCATGATGGTACCAAGCAGCAGGAAGAAGGCGTAGACGAGGCGCGTCACCGTCGACGTGCGGCCGCTGGGGCAGCAGCTGCACAGCAAGCAGGACGCACGGCCACACAGGCACGGGATCTGTGGGGGCGAGGAGGGGGGAGGGAGGGAGGGGGGCGAGAGAGGGCGGCGAGGAGGGGGGCAAGGGAGGGGGCGAGTGAGGGGGAGCGAGGGAGGGGGGCGAGTGAGGGGGGCAATAAGGGGGGCGGGGAGGGGGGCGAGGGAGGGGGGCGAGGGAGGGGGGCGAGGAGGGGGCCAGTGAGGGGGGCAATAAGGGGGGCGGGGAGGGGGGCGAGGGAGGGGGGCGAGGGAGGGGGGCGAGTGAGGGGGGCAATAAGGGGGGCGGGGAGGGGGGCGAGGGAGGGGGGCGAGGGAGGCGGGAGAGGGGGGCGGGGAGGGGGGCGGGGAGGGGGGCAATAAGGAGGGCGAGTGAGGGGGAGAGTGAAGGGGGCAATAAGGGGGTCGGGGAGGGGGGCGAGGGAGGGGGGGCGAGGGAGGGGGGGCGAGGGACGGGTGGGCGAGGGACGGGGGGGCGAGGGACGGGGGGCGAGGGAGGGGGGCGAGGGACGGGGGCCAGGGAGGGGGCCAGGGAGGGGGGCCAGGGAGGGGGGCCAGGGAGGGCGCGAGAGGACACAAGGCAGGTACAGACAGCATTAGGCCATTATGAGCCCCGTCTCCAACTAACCACAGAACTCCTCTTACACACGTCCCTATTATCCGTCCCTCCTATTGTCCGCCAATCCTATTATCCATGGCCGATGTAGCGTCCAAAAAAAAAACACCTAACACCGGTGGCCCTATTCCTTGCTGTTGTGTCTAAAAATATCCCCGTAAGTATTTGCGAAATGGCAAATGATAGGACCCGCGCCAAGTTTCATCCTATTACATGCGAACTCAATGACCCGAAAACACTAGAACTTGTGATTAGACCGTATTCTCGAAGTGCAGCGAGTTGATGGTCTCAGCCCTGTACTCTTTGGTTCTATTCGGTAAAGTCACGTAGGTAAAAAAATAAAACAACAAAAATCACGACGTTTCGGCCACAACACAAGCGGCCTTCATCAGGTGAAGGGATCAGGCTGTCTCGAGGACAGCGCTGGAGTGAAACACAGCCACGCTCAGAACGCGGACCTTTAAGCTGTGTGCGAGTAAACAAGGTGCCTTGACAAAGCAATTAGCATAAAAATTAGAATTTGATTGGCCGACTTATCATAGAGGTGGTGTACATGCGGGTGGACTTGCCGTTTGGCGCGGGGGGGAGTTTACCTATTGATGGTGTGAAAAGGGAATTTATAAGAGCTGCGAAAGTTTGGGGTGCCACTACTTGAAAAATATACTGTACCATTGAAATTAGTTTCAATGGTACAGTTCCAATGGTACAGGGGAGGGTCTCAGCCTGGTCACCAGTGGCTTAGATAGAGACCCACCGACTCGTATAGATTCAGAGATAATGAATCAATGACTAAAAATACACGCATTCCGAATACGAGGGCCATCGTGTTTTTGTACAGTTTGTTGCTGTAACGTCCTTACCCCGTGCCCCTCACTCCCGGACACGTGAAAGGACGCTTTATAGCTCATCGGATTCCTCCCGTATAAAATATTGCAGATTTTTTTTTTTTTAATCTGAAACGTGGCCATTATTTGTTGTTAATTTACTCAATTGTCTGTGGCGGGTTTAAAGACGCATTTACATCGAGGCGATCTTACCCAAAACACCTCGCTATCAGGGGACACACGTCTTGAAACGCGGCCACCACGAACACCGTCAAATGCCTCCTCGTGGACCACCACCATTAAGAGGCGAGACGTTCAAGAAGCCCTCCACCCCTCAGACGAGGCCGGCGAGGGGGACCCTTCGGGACGCCGAGTCATGCGGCTCCCTGGAGGAAGGCCTCCCGTAAACCCCCGCACTGGGGAGGGCGCGGCAGAGGCGGGTGGCGTGGACGAGGGAGGCCTTGTTCATACAGCAGCGGATTGACCATGGCTGCCGACGATTATTACGACGAGGACGACGAGGAGGGTGACAATGAGCGCGAGGGAGCTGGCCGTGATGAGCGCGTCCGCCCTGCCTGCCGCCCGCTCATAAAACAAACAAACAACAAAAAAATAACACTAAAATCTCAACTCACCCAGCTCGCAATGGAACAGATGCCAATCGCGGCTCCCATGGCGGCGGGTGGAACGTCGGCTCCTCTTGCGACGACTTCTTAGTTCTAATTTATACTCCTCCTGCTGCTGCTCGTGGTTGTTGTTGTTGTCGCTGCTTGCTGCGTGCGACGCGGGGAAGGGGAATTCCGTAATTGCTCTTCCGAGTTTACGTGCGTGGTGACGTCACGGCGCAGGACCGACGTAATGACGTACGCGACCTCGTGCAGAGTTTACGTGCGTGATGACGTTGCAACGCTGACGGAATGACGTAAGCGACGCGATGACGTACGCGACCTCGTGCCGAGAGTTTCACGTGCGTGATGACGTCGCGACGCTGACGGAATGACGTAAGCGACGCAATGACGTACGCGACCTCGTGCCAAGAGTTCACGTGCGTGATGACGTCACGACGCTGACGGAATGACGTAGGCGACGCAATGACGTACGCGACCTCGAGCCGCGGATACGAAGGTAGTGCGTGTCACGGCGCGGGACTGACGCACTGACGTACGCAACCGTAATGACGCACGCAAACTTTTGCCCGGACAGCCGCGTCTCTCGACAAAGACACGTACGCGGTTGTTGTTACGTCATCACGCACGGCGGTGTTGTTTACATACGTAAAGTTACGGTGACGCCATTACGCACGGCGTCTTCCCCCCCCCCTTCACCACCCAAGGGTTACGGTGACACAATTACGTGCGATTGGCAAGCGAGGTAAACAACGCGATGACGTCATCGCGCATTTATTGCTGTTGTCGCACGTCACGTAATAGTGTTGGTTGACGTCACCGCTGTGACACCAGCTTACACGTCTACGGTGACGTCATCACGCGCGAGCGCCGCTATGGTAACGCCTCGATTGTACCACCTTGTCAATAAAAAACAGGGGACATCAACTGACCGAGATTCAATGAACGTTTTTGCAAATAACATCTTTGCCACGCGAATGCTCGCTTTTATATTGTACAGATAACTTAGACTGAAAATAGTTTCGTAACAAATGGCTGATTTTAGTCCTAAGCGATGTGAATTTAGAAGATTGAGTTTCAAAAACCTCTCCCAGCCCCCCCTCCCCCCTCCTGAGCTCGCAGTTGGTAGGGGCACGATTGTGTAACAGGTCAGGGGTTGCGAGGCGGCTGGACGCGCTGTCACTCCGCGCTGCGGTGATGGTTTGCCCTGCAACTGATCTCGTTCGCATTGTGACGGCGATCGCCTTGTATCGTCAGTCACGTTAGTAAATTGTCGATCGCGTTGTTATCGTCAGTTCACATCGCGGCGGTAACAGCGAGGGCGGGAGCGAGAGCGACGCCGCTTCAACCCGAAGGCCCTCGCCTCAATCGCAGCCCAAAAGGCGGCCCTGTATGTGAGCGGTGAGTCGTACGCAGAACTTTAAAGCTTGCGTGACTGCAGGGAATTAATATTCTTGGTTCTTTCGGTAAAGTCGCGTAGATAGAAAGCAAAAATCGAAATTAAAAGCAAAAATAAAACCCCACGACGTTTCGATGGCAACGCAAGCGGTCTCTGCTTTTCTCTCCACCTGAAGAAGGCCGCTTGTGTTGCGATCGAAACGTCGTGGGGGGGTTTTTTTGTGCTTTTAATTTAGATATTTTTTTGTTTTCTATCTACGTTACCTTTTACCGAAAGAACCAAGATTATGCGTTACACAGTATCTATAATGTGATCACAGCTGACTTTACACAACAGTTATTATTGTTTTGATTTAAAGCTTTCGTGACTGCAGTAATTTATATTCTTAGCTCTTTCGGTAAAGTCACGTTGAAGGGAAGCAATAAAATAATAAAATATATCTAAAACAATAAAAATTCTCACGACGTTTCGACCATAACACAAACGGTCGTCATCAGTTTGTGTTATGGTCGAAACGTCGTGAGAATTTTTATTGTTTTATATATTTTTTATTATTTTATTGTTTCCCTTCAACGTGACTTTACCGAAAGAGCTAAGAAAATAGTTATTATTGTTAAATAATTGGCGAGAATGCTGTTGTTACTCACTAGGTGTGACTAAGTTTATGTTGATTACGGTACCGCATTGACATTGTTAATGCATTAACATTGTTAATGCGGTACCATATTAACATTAGCTTTATATTGTTCGTATCAATAATGGCTTTTGTTCGGATTCTATTTACTCGCTTTGACGGAATTGCTGCTATGATTTGCACGTTCGCTCTGCTCCGTAAGTGATCAAATAAACGTGGTTTCATCTTCTTTGGTTCTTTCGGTAAAGTCACGTAGAATGAGAATAAAATAATAAATTGATAAAATAAAATAACAATGATATTCTCACGACGTTGCGGCCACAACACAAGCGGCCTTCATCAGGTTGTGTTGTGGCCGAAACGTCGTGAGAATTTTTATTGTGTTATTTTATTTTATCAATTTATTATTTTATTCTCATTCTACGTGACTTTACCGAAAGAACCAAAGAAGACGAATCCTTGCAGTCACGAAAGCTTTAAATCGAAATTTAAACGTGGTTTCGTTTCGTCTGCACCGTGTTTGCGTGTTGAACTTTGACGAAGCCGCCGACCGTGATAATCGGTGGTGCCGGATGGAAGGACAACTAACACGAACACAGTTCTAAAGAGTTTGTTAATCTAGACGAGGATGATTTAAAAGTTGCCCCGCTCCCGGTGGCTTCCTATAACATCGGAAGGGGAGAGCGTTCCAGACGGCCCGCAGAAGCGCGTCTGAAAGAACGCGATGCTGTAAGTTTTCATTTATTTGGTATAGCCCCTGTGAGCCATTCGGCTCTTGAATCGTGTGCAACCGCAAAAAAAAACATGAACAAGAAAAACATCTTAAAGCGACCATCATTTGTGGCAAGCGCTTGTGTTTGTGGCCGAAACGTCGTGAGAATTTTTATTGTGTTATTTTATTTTATCAAGTTATTATTTTATTCTCATTCTACGTGACTTTACCGAAAGAACCAAAGAAGGTGAATCCTTGCGGTCACGAAAGCTTTAAATCGAAATCTTAAAGCGACTTCCAGGGAGAAATAAAAAAAACCCAGCAAAGTCTTCCAGAAAAAGCACCGGACATGAACGCTGTGTGCAAAAAAACTCCCAGTGGGATGCCGTGACCAGCGGAGTTTGCGTGATGGTTTACGCTCCTCGGACGAGATCAGCAAGGTTACACATGTGTGTTTGTTGAACTTATTTCGCGCCGATAAAAGAGCGTTATAACTCAGTGGGCCTCACCTGGTAAAATTAAAAAAGTGGTAGTATTGTAGAGTGTACTTCCATTTGAACTGCATTGATTCGCTATGCAACGGCGCCCCCTAGCGGGCTACCACCACTCGGGTGTTTAAAACTTCGGCACGTATGTACGTACGTACTCTTGTTGAGCTTCTTTCGCCACCGTACGTAGCCAATCGCGTTCATCGGAGGTGCGGCTGAAGGACAATAGACTAAACACAACAAGCAGTTATAAAGAAATTAGTTTGTCAATCTAGATGATGATGACGATTTAAAAGTCTCGCAGCTCCCAGTGTCTTCCTAATATCGGAAGGAAAGAGCGTTCCAGACGGCCGCAGAATCGCCATCCGAAAGTGCGCTATGGGGTGACCACCGTCTTTCTGCGATGGTTAGCAGCCGCTGCTGCTGCTGCTGCGAGGATGAGCAGAGTTCGCGTGATGGTTTGTGCCCCTTGACGAGATCGGGGAGGGGGGGGAGGGTGTTGTGGTTCATTTGTGGCAAGCGCTATGTGTGTGTGCAATGCGTGCGAACCTTGTAAGGTATTCGTTCGGCAACCGGAAGCCAATGCAGCTCGGCGAGCAGTGGACGGTACACGTTCGAACCCTACAGTACCCGTCGCGACCCTTGACATCGTCCCTCCACTCAAGTCCATCGCCCCGTGTGTCTTCCTTGTTTGACTCCGCCTGGGCCCATGTGTCTCCAAGTCCGTGTCACTGCGTGTGTCCATGCGTTTGTCCATGTGTCTCTCTTGTCTCCCGCTGGCCCCATGATGCATCTCTAAGTCTCTCTGTCCTTATGTGTGTCAATGTGTTTGTCCCATTGTGTTCCCATCTGAAACTATCATGTGTACCAATATGCTTGTCTGTCTGTCTCGATATGTCTCTATGTATTGCCGTGTCTCTATGTATGTCCCTATGTATGTGTGTTTATGTCATGTGAATCAATCCTTATGTATCTCCATGTGTCTCCCTATTTATGTGTCCCTGTGTCTTTGTTGCTATTTGTCCTCGTGTGTCTCCGTGTATATGCCTTCAATTGTCAGTGTACATGTCTCTGCTTTTATGTGTCCCCATGTATCTCTGTTTGCCTCTGACCCCATTCCTCCCCATTTATTTTTGCCCCTATATGCTACCATGTGTCTCCAGCTATATGCCTCCCCATGTGTGTGCCTGTCCATGTGTGTGTGTGTCCATGTGTGTGTGTCCCTGTCCATGTGTGTCTGTCCCTCTGTATTCCCACATCTCTTTGTCCATATGTTTCAAATTCTATCCTGTGTGTATGTTTGGAGGAGCGGTAGTCTAGTGGTTTGCTCGCTAGCAATACGAACCCGGTGACCCGAGTTCGATTCCCGCTCATGGCCAACACCAGTGACGATTATATGTGAACCGATCCTGGGCCTCCCCTAGGTCGACTCAGCCTCAAATTAATACCTGGTGCGGTGTGTAGACATCGACACTGGGGAGACGAAGCAGGCCGGGAGTGGTGCTGGCCACCCACCCCCTTGTGTGCCGTGCCGGCCTTCATAGGTGCTACTCGGTAACATCACTTGCCCCAACCGTCTGTTGAGGCTATACGGGGGGATCTTTGTCTTTTGTGTTCTCATCACCACCACCACCACCACCACCCCTACCGTGTCTCCACAGAGACGCCGGGGCGTGCCACGAATCCTGCCATCTCCCTCGATGTCCCGTCGTCCTCCCGCGCACCACCACCGTCGTCACCACTAATCCTCCTCCTCTTCCACTTCACCATCCGCCTCCTCTGCCCAGCGGCCCCCCCCCCCTCTGCCCCCCCCCCCCCTCCTCTGCCCCCCGCGGTGCCGATGAGCGCGTACGAGCGTTCGCTGTGCCGCTTCGTGGACGCCGGTCGCTCGGGCCGGCGGAACGCGTTGCCCGACATCATGGCGGCGCCGTCCTCGGTGGGCACGGCGGGCCTCTCGGAGCAGCTGGCGCACGCCCTCACGCTGCTGGGGCCCGGTACGCTCTCGGCACCGCGGCGTCGGCGAGCGTGGGACGCGCGCAACCGCAACAGGGCGGGCGCAGGCGGGGGAGCGCACGCGCGCGACCGGCGCCAGAGCGAAACGGCGACGCGGGATGCTCAGCGCTCCAAAGCGCACGGTGACAGAGCGAGCGACTCGCCGTGGGGAAGGTTTGCGAGTTCAAACTCTGGTTTTGGGGTTGGCCTCGGCTTATCGTCCCGCCGGGGTCGTGAGAATTGGTACTGCTCTTTGGGGAAGCCAGCGATGGTCGTGCCATGGATAGGCTTTCACCCCCGCCACAGGAACGTGAATTTTCCACGACTGGCTCTGCAGGGCTGCACACGGGAGATGGGCCATGATGTCTCAATGCTCACTTTGAGTGCCTACTGAAGGCTGCGCCTGCAGTGATAGCAACGGCAGCAGCCAGACAGCCACACCTAACCCAACGGATGCACCTACTGCAACAGCAGTACTAGCAAGCAAGAGCCAACAAAAAACCAGCAGTAACGCACTCACAGCAGCGCTAACAGCGGTAGCACCATTTACTCTTATCATAGCAACAGCAGCTCCAACAGTTACGTAGTCGGCCTCAACATTTGCTTTTTGATAGGCCCACATGGTACGCATGCATTTGTGTCTGTGTACATGCGTGGGGATCGGTAGTGTAGCGGTGAGCTCACTCTGCTACGAACCTGGCGACCCCATTTCGAATCCCGCTCGCAGCCGACATCGGTGACGATTTATCTGAACTGGTCCTGGACCACCCCTAGGTTGACTCAGCCTCAAATGAGTAGTTGGTACAGTGTGTAAAGATCACCGCTCAGGAGACCAAGGCCTGGTGCTGGCCACACAACCCTGTCGTGTGCCATGCCAAACACTTGCCCCAACAGTTTGTTTCGGCCATACGGGGGATTTTTGTCTTTGTTGTATGTCTTCATGTGTGTCTTCGCATGTGTGTGTCTATATGTGTCTTGGTGTGTGCTTGTTGTTCTAGGAGAGCCACCGACTGGCCTGACTCAGGGTTGTCTTCAGAGCGATGGCTCGGCGGCCAGGCTCGGAGACGGAACGGAACCCAAGCGATGAGGGTTTCTCCACCGGCCCCTTTGCACAAGTCTAGGGAACACTGAACACTAGTCACACTGAACACAAGTCACACTGAACACTAGTCACACTGAACACTAGTCACACTGAACACAAGTCACACTGAACACTAGTCACACTGAACACAAGTCACACTGAACACAAGTCACACTGAACACTAGTCACACTGAACACTAGTCACACTGAACACAAGTCACACTGAACACTAGTCACACTGAACACTAGTCACACTGAACACTAGTCACACTATTCACACTGAACACTAGTCACACTAGTCACACTGAACACTAGTCACACTGAACACTAGTCACACTGAACACTAGTCACACTGAACACTAGTCACACTGAACACCAGTCACACTGAACACTAGTTACACTGAACACCAGTCACACTGAACACCAGTCACACTGAACACGAGTCACACTGAACACCAGTCACACTGAACACTAGTTACACTGAACACCAGTCACACTGAACACTAGTTACACTGAACACCAGTCACACTGAACACCAGTCACACTGAACACGAGTCACACTGAACACCAGTCACACTGAACACTAGTTACACTGCACACTAGTTACACTGCACACTAGTCACACTGAACACTAGTCACACTAGTCACACTGAACACCAGTCACACTGAACACTAGTCACACTGAACACTAGTCACACTGAACACTAGTCACACTAGTCACACTGAACACTAGTTACACTGCACACTAGTCACACTGAACACTAGTCACACTATTCACACTGAACACTAGTCACACTAGTCACACTGAACACTAGTCACACTGAACACTAGTCACACTGAACACTAGTCACACTGAACACAAGTCACACTAGTTACACTGAACACCAGTCACACTGAACACCAGTCACACTGAACACGAGTCACACTGAACACCAGTCACACTGAACACTAGTCACACTGAACACTAGTTACACTGAACACTAGTCACACTGAACACTAGTCACACTCGTCACACCAGTCACACAGAACACTCAATCGAACATAAAATGCACACACTCGTCACAGGCATACTGGACACGACTCGATAGCACATTGACCACGATGCAGGTACACAATTAACACTAGGCAATGTAATACTGAACACTTACCCAAGTGTCTTTAGAAAACTATTCAAGTTCTTACTGACCACGAGTCAAAATGAATGCTATTCAGCTACACATTGAACAATGCTGAACACTATGCAGATGTATACTGCACACTGGTCAAACTGTGCATACATAACACTATTCAACAGCATACTGAACAGCGTTCACATGGCATATTGAACAGTGTTCATGAGCTTACTGAACACTTCGGTTGCATAAGCATACTGAACTAATGCAAACTGAACACTACCTATAATCAACATTATGCAGGTGTGTACTTAACACAAATGATACCGAACACTACTCACTGGCAAACGGAACAATCAAACTGGCGTATACGGAACTCTATTCAATAGCATGCTGAGCACTATGCAGTTGCTGATTGAACACTAATCACATGGCACACAAAAGCCATATTGAACACTAGTCAACTAGCCAAGTGCACAGTGACCACTAGTTAAGTGCATGCTGACCACCACTAGTCATGCTGAACGCTTGTCCAGCGCACACTTTCGGTTGGGAATTGGCCAAAAATCCCGAGCCTCGAGACTTGGTGAGGCTTTTGCTGGGTAAAACAGCGCAGGAGCCACTGTTGTTTTGGGCGGTCATTCACGGGAGCAAAACTTGCACAGAGCTCCGGTCGAACCTCTCCCGCGCACAGAGAGACCCTACGATTGATCTTTCGTACGGGATCGACGGCATTGTTAGCGAGCACCTTTCAAAGCCGGAATGGCACGCGAGGGCGCCAGCATTTAAGGCTAGGTCCACCTAGGGGAGGCCCAAAATAGCTTGCCGGTGATGTTTGCCACGGCCAGGAATCAAACCCGGGTCGCTGGGAAAATGCAGCGCAGCGTGAAACCCACTGCCCTACAGCTTAAGACAAAGACCCCCGTATAGCCTTAACAGGCATTTGGGGCAAGTGCTGTTCGCGAGTACCCATGGTGGCCGGCATTGCACACCAGGGGGTGAGTAGCCAGCACCACGTCTCCCTAGTGGCGATCTTGACACACCGCACCAGGTCCCCATTTGAGGTTGAGTCGACCTTGGGGAGGCCCAGAAACGTTTTCAGATAATTATCGTGACCGGTGTTGGCTGTGAGCACGAATCAAACGCGGGTTCGCTGGGTTCATCGCGTAGCACGCTTGCCACTATGCCACCGCTCCCCGGGCTTAACGCAGACAAATATTCCCCTTGTAGCCTGAGCAGACTTTGGGGAAAGTGCCGTTAGCGAGCACCTCAGCTTAACACGCGCACGCGCACAACGCGCCTCGCGTACGCACAATAGCACGTGCTCATCTCATGCGTAGAAGGTACGCGCATCTGCACACAGCTCTTAACTGGACGAATAACACACAAGCACGTAGCTGCACACGTGACACGCGCTAACTGGAAGGGAACAACAGAACAGGGGCCATAGTTTCGCCTTTTGTCTCGCGGCCTCTGCAAATATTTATTTTGTTTGCCGATCGGAGATAACGTTTTGGCAACATTTTCCAACGAGCAGTAGAGGCTACTGCGATCGATTCTCTCGCCTTGTGCTCTGCCTCGGAAATTTACCGTCGCAGCCACTTAGTCAATTCGCTGCTGGGGGTTGGGGTTCTCGCCCCCCCCCCCCACTGCCTGCCGCACAACTCGTGCGGGTTGTCTGACCATACTTCACCACCCTGGGTCGGTGTGTGCGGCTGGTGGAGGCTGAGGGGGTGGGGGGGGGTCGGGGAGCACCCGCGGGTGATGGGAGCACAGAAGCACTGCGCAGCGATTGACTTTTGCCGGCGTTTTTCTTCCATTTCCCACCCGTAAGAGCCTATAGCAACTTGTTTTGGTGCGCGGGGGTCGCCCATCCAATCACTGTCCAGGCTCAAACCCCCGCTTAGCTTCTGATGTTAAATGCTTTTTAAAAAAAAAAAATTGTTCGCTTGGTATTTCTGTCGTCATGGCAACGCGAGGCTATCGCGAAGGTGAGGCGTTTGGGTTACGTGACGTGTTGGCGCCTCACAAAATATAGTCGTGTAAAGTCACGGATTGATATAGTCGGCTAGTACAGGGGGTGTGATGTTTGCGATGTGGCGTTTACGCTCCTGGGCGAATCTTTTTCAAACTCGGAAAATATGATCTCTTAAGTGTCCATCGTGAAGGATAACTCGGCGTAGTATTTAACGGTTAGTCACACCAGCGGTATTGACCAGGGCAGCCGCTGGGCTTGAGCCACGGACCTCCGGCGACTGGTGATGGCGCGGTTTTGCGAGCTTGTGGTGAACGTTGGCAGTGCCGAGTGATCTCCCGCATTAGAGAGGCTCAAGCAGAGGCTATGGATGCTTGTTGCACCAACTTCAAAGCACCGACCATGCATCGCACGCACATGCTCCCAGGGGCTGTGGGGAGTGGGAGCAGGGGCTGTGAAATGGGGGGCAGGGGCTGTGGGGAGGGAGGGCAGCGGTTGTGGGTAGCAGGGTCAGGGGCTGTGGGGAGCGGGAGCAGCATCTGTGGGCAGGGAGGGCAGGGGCTGTGGGTAGTGGGGGCAAGGGCTGTGAGAAGTGGGGGCAGCGGCTGTGGGGAGGAAAGGCAAGGGTTGTAGGGAGTAGGGGCAGGGGCTGTGGGGAGCGGTTGGCAGGGGCGCTGAGGAGGGGGGGGGGGGGGGGCAGCGGCCAGGGCAGCGGCTTCGTTGTCCTCTGGATACACTCGCCCCCACCATAGCAATGTGGAACTTCCAACCGCAGGCTCATGGCTGTGTGTGCAAAAAAAACCGAGATGGCCACCAACTCCTCCAACCTTCATTCGAGCGAGAGGCATCGCCGTGAGCGAGCGAGCGATGCGAACCCGCGATACGAGGAAACGGGGACATCCCCCCCCCCCCCCCCCCCCCCCCCCCCGCTGGGCGGCTTGCGTCCCCATGCCATTATTGTTCCCGCTCGGCGAAAACCCCGCACCGATCGGTTTCTCGACGGCCGTGGCTCGAGGCTCGTGGTGGCCGTGCCGGAACCGGCGAGGGCCGCGGTGGGGGGGGGGGGGCCCGGTCCCGGTCCGAGCGGCCTCTTGTCGACGACGAATATTTATTTACAAACGAACGCTTCCCCCCGTGTAGACGACGGAGGACGCTTTTGCTTTTTTTGCTTCGAGTTCGGTCGAGCACGGCTTGGGAGGGAGTTGTTTGCGGATACGGGACGCGGAGTGGCCACCCGTCCACTTGAATGGCGGTGCCGCTGGTGGTAAGGGAGAGCCCTCCCATGCGGTCGTCAGGCGAGGGGGGCACACCGACGCTCCGAGCGTTTAGCAGGGGCGCAGCCACCGGCAGGCGTCGTCGGGGTTCCAGATACACCCAACATGTTCCAGATGTGGCACAGAGACACGGCGGGTTTAGACGTGGCTAGGTGTCACAACAGATGTAGATGTGGCTGAGAGACACGACTGGTTTAGACGTGGCTAGGTGTCACAACAGATGTAGATGTGTCTGAGACACGACTGGTTTAGACGTAGCTAGGAGACACAACAGATTTAGACGTGGCACAGAGACACGGCTGGTTTAGACGTGGCTAGGATAGACAGCAGATGTAGATGTGGCTAAGAGACACGACTGGTTTAGACGTAGCTAGGTGTCACAGCAGATGTAGATGTGGCTGAGAGACACGACTGGTTTAGACGTGGCTAGGTGTCACAACAGATATAGATGTGGCTAAGAGACACGACTGGTTTAGACGTGGCTAGGATACACAGCAGATATAGATGTGGCTAAGAGACACGACTGGTTTAGACGTGGCTAGGTGTCACAACAGATACAGATGTGGCTAAGAGACACAACTGGTTTAGACGTGGCTAGGTGTCACAACAGATATAGATGTGGCTGAGAGACACGACTGGTTTAGACGTGGCTAGGATACACAGCAGATGTAGATGTGGCTAAGAGACACGACAGGTTTAGACGTGGCTAGGTGTCACAACAGATATAGATGTGGCTAAGAGACACGACTGGTTTAGACGTGGCTAGGTGTCACAAGAAATGTAGATGTGGCTGAGAGACACGACTGGTTTAGACGTGGCTAGGTGTCACAACAGTTGTAGATGTGGCTAAGAGACACGACTGGTTTAGACGTAGCTAGGTGTCACAACAGATATAGATGTGGCTGAGAGACACGACTGGTTTAGACGTGGCTAGGATACACAGCAGATGTAGATGTGGCTAACAGACACGACTGGTTTAGATGTGGCTAGGATACACAGCAGATGTGGCTGAGAGACACAACGGGTTTAGACGTGGCTAGGTGTCACAACAGATATAGATGTGGCTAAGAGACACGACTGGTTTAGACGTGGCTAGGATACACAGCAGATATAGATGTGGCTAAGAGACACGACTGGTTTAGACGTGGCTAGGTGTCACAACAGATATAGATGTGGCTAAGAGACACGACTGGTTTAGACGTGGCTAGGAGACACAGCAGATGTAGATGTGGCTGAGAGACACGACTGGTTTAGACGTGGCTAGGATACACAACAAATGTAGATGTGGCTAAGAGACACGACTGGTTTAGACGTGGTTATGATACACAGCAGATGTAGATGTGTATAAGAGACACGACTGGTTTAGACGTGGCTAGGTGTCACAATAGATGTAGATGTGGCTAAGAGACACGACTGGTTTAGACGTAGCTAGGTGTCACAACAGATATAGATGTGGCTAAGAGACACGACTGGTTTAGACGTGGCTAGGTGTCACAACAGATGTAGATGTGGCTGAGAGACACGACTGGTTTAGACGTGGCTAGGTGTCACAACAAATGTAGATGTGGCTGAGAGACACGACTGGTTTAGATGTGGCTAGGTGTCACAACAGATATAGATGTGGCTAAGAGACACGATGGGTTTAGACGTAGCTAGGATACACAGCAGATGTAGATGTGGCTGAGAGACACGACGGGTTTAGACGTGGCTAGGTGTCACAACAGATGTAGATGTGGCTGAAAGACACGGCTGGTTTAGACGTAGCTAGGATACACAGCAGATGTAGATGTGGCTAAGAGACACGACTGGTTTAGACGTGGCTAGGTGTCACAACAGATATAGATGTGGCTGAGAGACACGGCTGGTTTAGACGTGGCTAGGATACACAGCAGATATAGATGTGGCTGAGAGACACGACTGGTTTAGACGTAGCTAGGATACACAGCAGATGTAGATGTGGCTGAGAGACACGACTGGTTTAGACGTGGCTAGGTGTCACAACAAATGTAGATGTGGCACAGAGACACGACTGGTTTAGACGTAGCTAGGAGACACAGCAGATGTAGATGTGGCTAAGAGACACGACTGGTTTAGACGTGGCTAGGATACACAGCAGATGTAGATGTGGCACAGAGACACGACTGGTTTAGACGTGGCTAGGATACACAGCAGATAGATGTGGCTAAGAGACACGACTGGTTTAGACGTGGCTATGATACACAGCAGATGTAGATGTGTATAAGAAACACGACTAGTTTAGACGTGGCTAGGTGTCACAATAGATGTAGATGTGGCTAAGAGACACGACTGGTTTAGACGTAGCTAGGTGTCACAACAGATATAGATGTGGCTAAGAGACACGACTGGTTTAGACGTGGCTAGGTGTCACAACAGATGTAGATGTGGCTGAGAGACACGACTGGTTTAGATGTGGCTAGGTGTCACAACAGATATAGATGTGGCTAAGAGACACGATGGGTTTAGACGTAGCTAGGATACACAGCAGATGTAGATGTGGCTGAGAGACACGACGGGTTTAGACGTAGCTAGGATACACAGCAGATGTAGATGTGGCTGAGAGACACGACTGGTTTAGACGTAACTAGGTGTCACAACAGATATAGATGTGGCTAAGAGACACGACTGGTTTAGACGTAGCTAGGTGTCACAACAGATATAGATGTGGCTAAGAGACACGACTGGTTTAGACGTGGCTAGGTGTCACAACAGATATAGATGTGGCTAACAGACACGACTGGTTTAGACGTGGCTAGGTGTCACAACAGATGTAGATGTGGCTGAGAGACACGACTGGTTTAGACGTGGCTAAGATACACAACAGATATAGATGTGGCTGAGAGACACGACTGGTTTAGACGTAGCTAGGATACACAGCAGATGTAGATGTGGCTAAGAGACACGGCTGGTTTAGACGTGGCTAGGTGTCACAACAGATGTAGATGTGGCTGAGAGACACGACTGGTTTAGACGTGGCTAGGAGACACAGCAGATGTAGATGTGGCTTAGAGACACGACTGGTTTAGACGTGGCTAGGTGTCACAACAGATGTAGATGTGGCTAAGAGACACGACTGGTTTAGACGTGGCTAGGTGTCACAACAGATGTAGATGTGGCTGAAAGACACGGCTGGTTTAGACGTAGCTAGGATACACAGCAGATGTAGATGTGGCTAAGAGACACGACTGGTTTAGACGTGGCTAGGTGTCACAACAGATATAGATGTGGCTGAGAGACACGGCTGGTTTAGACGTGGCTAGGATACACAGCAGATATAGATGTGGCTGAGAGACACGACTGGTTTAGACGCAGCTAGGATACACAGCAGATGTAGATGTGGCTGAGAGACACGACTGGTTTAGACGTGGCTAGGTGTCACAACAAATGTAGATGTGGCACAGAGACACGACTGGTTTAGACGTAGCTAGGAGACACAGCAGATGTAGATGTGGCTAAGAGACACGACTGGTTTAGACGTGGCTAGGATACACAGCAGATGTAGATGTGGCACAGAGACACGACTGGTTTAGACGTGGCTAGGATACACAGCAGATAGATGTGGCTAAGAGACATGACTGGTTTAGACGTGGCTAGGATACACAACAAATGTAGATGTGGCTAAGAGACACGACTGGTTTAGACGTGGCTATGATACACAGCAGATGTAGATGTGTATAAGAGACACGACTGGTTTAGACGTGGCTAGGTGTCACAATAGATGTAGATGTGGCTAAGAGACACGACTGGTTTAGACGTAGCTAGGTGTCACAACAGATGTAGATGTGGCTAAGAGACACGACTGGTTTAGACGTGGCTAGGTGTCACAACAGATGTAGATGTGGCTAAGAGACACGACTGGTTTAGACGTGGCTAGGTGTCACAACAGATGTAGATGTGGCTGAGAGACACGACTGGTTTAGACGTGGCTAGGTGTCACAACAAATGTAGATGTGGCTGAGAGACACGACTGGTTTAGATGTGGCTAGGTGTCACAACAGATATAGATGTGGCTAAGAGACACGATGGGTTTAGACGTAGCTAGGATACACAGCAGATGTAGATTTGGCTGAGAGACACGACTGGTTTAAACGTAACTAGGTGTCACAACAGATATAGATGTGGCTAAGAGACACGACGGGTTTAGACGTAGCTAGGATACACAGCAGATGTAGATGTGGCTGAGAGACACGACTGGTTTAGACGTAACTAGGTGTCACAACAGATATAGATGTGGCTAAGAGACACGACTGGTTTTGACGTGGCTAGGTGTCACAACAGATATAGATGTGGCTAACAGACACGACTGGTTTAGACGTGGCTAAGTGTCACAACAGATGTAGATGTGGCTGAGAGACACGACTGGTTTAGACGTGGCTAGGATACACAGCAGATGTAGATGTGGCTGAGAGACACGACTGGTTTAGACGTGGCTAGGTGACACAACAGATGTAGATGTGGCTAAGAGACACAACGGGTTTAGACGTAGCTAGGATACACAGCAGATGTAGATGTGGCACAGAGACACGACTGGTTTAGACGTGGCTAGGATACACAGCAGATGTAGATGTGGCTGAGAGACACGACTGGTTTAGACGTGGCTAGGAGACACAACAGATATAGATGTGGCTAAGAGACACGACTGGTTTAGACGTGGCTAGGTGTCACAACAGATATAGATGTGGCTAAGAGACACGACGGGTTTAGACGTGGCTAGGATACACAACAGATATAGATGTGGCTGAGAGACACGACTGGTTTAGACGTGGCTAGGATACACAGCAGATGTAGATGTGGCTAAGAGACACGACGGATTTGGGGGGGGGGGGGTGGTTGGTGAACTCTACCGACCCTCTCTGTCGTCTACCCAGCAACCGCCGGGAACTATTTGCCCCCTTGGCGCCTGCTTGGCCTAATCGAATGGGGGCTCTCTGCTAGCTCGTGTTTACCCTTTGCATGTGTCTTGTAAGCAATAACGTTACTGAACGTGAATTTAATAAAGAACATGTGATGCTGACGTTTTGAATTTGTACCCGTGTCCTTACCGTCGAGTTTCAAAGTTGATTTAGCTTCACAATGTACTCCTGTTTGTGTCGCCATGTGTCTCTGACCCCACGCCTCCCCATTTGTCTTTTTCAGTAAAACCTTGGATCGCGAGCATAATTCGTTCCGGAAACGTGTTTGTTATCCAAAGCACTCGTATATCAAAGCACTCGTATATCAGTTCTGATCACGTGACGCTCGGCAGACAAAGCGCATACGTACTGCTCGTATTGCAAGACCCTCGCTCGCTTATCAAATGAATATTTACTTACAATTTTTGCTCGTCTTGCAAAACACTCGCAGACCAAGTTACTCGCAATCCAAGGTTTCACTGTATATGCTTCCATATGTGTGTCTCCATCTACATGTCTTTCCACGTGTGTGGCCTGTCCATGTGTGGGTCTGTCACTCTGTATTCCCACATCTCTCTGTGTGTTTCACATTCTATCCCCGAGTGACCCTATACCTTGTGTGTATCTAAGAAGGAGTGGTCGTGGAGCGCTTTGCTCGAATGACCTCGATTGTCACCAAATTGCAAAAGTCTAATTTGTAAAATGTTATTTACAGCGGTGACACTCGTGTGTAACAGCGAAGAGGACCTGAGTTTGATTCCCGTCTCGGGCGCCGCCTTTGTGTGGAGTTTGTGTGATCTCCCCTGTTCTGTAGAGAGTGAGTGGAGTTTGTGTGATCTCCCCCTGTTCTGTAGAGAGTGAGTGGAGTTTGTGTGATCTCCCCCTGTTCTGTAGAGAGTGAGTGGAGTTTGTATGATCTCCCCCTGTTCTACAGTGAGTGGTGGAGTTTGTATGATCTCACCCTGTTCTACAGAGTGAGTGGAGTTTGTATGATCTCCCCCTGTTCTACAGAGTGAGTGGAGTTTGTGTGATCTCCCCCTGTTCTGTAGAGAGTGAGTGGAGTTTGTATGATCTCCCCCTGTTCTACATAGTGAGTGAGTGGAGTTTGTGTGATCTCCCCCTGTTCTACAGAGTGAGTGAGTGGAGTTTGTATGATCTCCCCCTGTTCTACAGAGTGAGTGAGTGGAGTTTGTATGATCTCCCTCTGCTCTGTATGTGTTTTCTGCCGGGTTCTCAGGTTTCCTCCCACAGCTTATAAAACACACACAATGTCAGTGGTGTCAACCAAACATCCCGATGTAGCGGGATCCCTCCTAAGAAGAGTCTCGGCTAAAAACATAATTATTGTCTGGCCATCGTGTGAAGCTTTGTTTCGCGCGGCCACGTGAGACGTGCTCGACAATCATCGGGCGCGTGCAGCGTGCAACGACGCGTTGACCTGTATTGAAACGCGTTGGAGTAAACGGGTTAAACACGGAAAGCACGTGGTGGGGAGCGGGCGGGGGGGGGGGAACTGGAGCTTAGGGGAAACCGTGTTGTCAAAGTTAAACATGTAAAGACGAAACCAATGCGTGCACAGCGCAATTAATCCCTTGCTTTAAAGCGGCACTTCTCCGGAACGCCATCTGCCGCGTTAAACGAGGAACTGCTCGCTGCACCTGCTCGCTCGCGCCGCTGCACAGGGGAAGGGGCCTCCGCCAGGGGAGAGGTCTGGAACGAGGTCTCCGGTATATTTGGTCGGTGGCAAAGGGGCGAGATGGCCGAGCTCAAGAGGCCACGCGACTGCACGGGAGCGACCGGGGAAAGGATGGGATGGAGAAATAATGACGGAGGCCTTTTCTCGGCAGTGGCAAGTTTAAGACTGACAACACCGAAAATAGTCTCTGGGTCTCTGTGTAAATCTGTGGGTCTCAGTGTGAGTTTGTGGGTATGTGTGAGTTTGTGGGTATGTGAGTCTGTGGGTCTCTGTGAGTTTGTGGGTCTTCGTGTGAGCCTATAGGTCTCTGTGTGAGTTTGTGGGTCTCTGTGTGAGTCTGTGGGTCTGTGTGAGTTTGTGGGTATCTGTGTGAGGCTGTGGATCTCTGTGAGTGTGGGTCTCAGTGTGAGTTTGTGGGTATGTGTGAGTCTGGGTATGTGAGTCTGTGGGTCTTCGTGTGAGCCTATAGGTCTCTGTGTGAGTTTGTGGGTCTGTGTGAGTCTGTGGGTCTCTGTGAGTGTGGGTCTCAGTTTGAGTTTGTAGGTCTCTGTGTGAGTCTGTGGGTCTCTGTGAGTTTGGGGTCTCAGTTTGAGTGTGTAGGTCTCTGTGTGAGTCTGTGGGTCTCTGTGAGTGTGGGTCTCAGTGTGAATTTGTTGGGTCTCTGTGTGAGTCTGTGGGTCTCTGTGAGTTTGGGGGTCTCAGTGTGAGTCTGGATATCTTTGCGTGAACCGATGGGTCTCGTTTCGCTGTTGGGAGTCTGTCGGTCTCTGTGCGAGCCTCTCAGCGATTCTGTGGGGCTCTGCGAATCCGCGGGCCAACGTTTGAGTCTACGAATCTCTGGGAGAATCTGTGGCTCAAAATTGTGCAAGTCTATGGGCCTCTGTGTGGGTCTGCGAATCTCGTTGAGTCGATTAAAAGAGAAAATGTGGCTGACAAAACCACCACCACCACCACAACAGCAACAACAACTACATACAGATATTTTCTTTTTTAAGAAAATCACTTTTAAATTTATTAAAGACTGAGATCACCCTGTTAAATGGCTACAACAATCAGAAACGGAGCATCGGATCAGCTCCAGGATGCGCTAACCAGCGTAGTAGTATAAGCATGTAGTAGTATAAGCATGTACATCGCGTCGTGTTAACAATCGCAACATTCCGCTTATGGTCAGCGTTTAATTACACATTGAATACCGTCAAACGTCTACCTTGCTTGTACAGCTGTGGTCAGAGCACAGGAATAGAGTGGTGGGGATGGATGGTTGGGGTGGAGCGGTGGGGGTGGATGGTGGAGCAGTAGAGGCGGATGGTGGAGCAGGTGGGGGTGGAGCGGTGTGGTTGGATGGTGCAGTGGTGGAGCAGTGGGGATGGAGCGCTGGGGGTGGAGCTGTGGTGAGTTCACTTTGCTACGAACTCAGCCACCTGACGAGTTCGATTCCGGGCCACGGACAATATCGGTGGCTCGGAGTGATAGCCCATCCAGTCCTGAGCAACATCACCACTTACGCTCATCACCACTTACACTCACCACCCACCCCCCATCACCAATTTGCTGCACCAACCTGCACCGACCAGAATGGCGAAGTATGCTTAATGACCTCCATAACCGGCACAGCATGGAGAGGGCATTCATCCAGCAGTGGATTTACTGTACATTACATTTAAAAAAGCAACATTTGCAATTTAATTGTTACAATTTGTTTAAAACATTGATTTTTTTGTTGCATATCAAGTGCTATTAATTAAGCGCTATTACACACGCAGGATCGCCAAAATTGGCCCAAAGTTGGCCCAACGTTGGGCCAACATTAACAACAACAACAACAACAACAAAAAGCCAACGTTGGCCCAACGTTTCCAACAACACACCAACGTTGGACCAAGGTTCTTAACAACAACATGCCATATTGGTCCAATGTTGGGCCAACGTTCCCAACAACACGCCAACGGTTCCAAAAACACTCCCAACGTTGGCCCAACGTTGCCCAACGTTCCCAAAAACACTCCCAACGTTGGCCCAACGTTCCCAACAACACACCAACGTTGGCCCAACGTTCCCAACAACACGCCAACGGTTCTAACAACACGCCAACATTGGCCCAACATTGGCCCAACGTTGGCCCAACGTTGGGCCAACGTTGGGCCAACGTTGGGCCAACGTTGGGCCAATGTTGGGCCAATGTTGGGCCAACGTTGGGCCAACGTTTCCAGCAACACGCCAACGTTGCTCCAACGTGGGCGTGCTTCCTGGTACGGGACCGAGCCAATAAACACGAAATGTTGGGCCAACGGTTCCAAACCACACACTGACGGTGGCCCAGCGTTGGCACGCTTTAGCAAGGGGCGGCGAGCTGTCGTGGACACTCCACGAATGGTGAGCGGTCACGGCAGTAATATCGCGGTAATATCAACGGGGCGGTCACGCGGGGTGGGGGGGGGAGTAAATCGATTTTAAAACACGCCTCGCTGTGCGTTGCGCCCACCCCCCCCCCCCCCCCCCGTTCCTGAAGAAGATCGTAGGGCACGTGAAGCGAAACGTCGGACATCGGGCACGCTGGTGCGCAGCCTGGAATCGCATCAGAGAGCCACAACCGCAGAAAATCTACGCAGTAGTGTTGTTTAAAAAAAAATATCGAATGTATATCGATGTTATTGGCCGAGCCTTTTCACGTAGGCGTACTGTTCATAAACTCGTACACACAGCGGCTAGTGCGTACACCTATCTGCATATACGTGTGTGTGTATACATGCACATGTGCGTATGAAGTTTTACGTGTTTCAATACATTGTGGCCCCATGATCCTCAGGAGGGTAGAGTAGAGATGCAGGCTGCAGGGTAGAGACACAGGCTGCAGGGTAGAGACACGGCTGTGGAGTAGAGACACACGGCTGTGGAGTAGAGACACAGGCTGCAGGGTAGAGACACAGGCTGGGGAGTAGAGACACAGGCTGGGGAGTAGAGGCACAGGCTGCAGAGCAGAGACATGCTGGAGAGAGACAGGCTGGAGAGAGACAGGCTGCAGAGTGAAGACGCAGGTTGAAGAGTGGATATGCAGGCTGGAGAGAGACACGGCTGTGGAGTAGAGACACAGGCTGTGGAGTAGAGACACAGGCTGTGGAGTAGAGACACAGGCTGGGGAGTAGAGACACAGGCTGGGGAGTAGAGACACAGGCTGGGGAGTAGAGACACAGGCTGGGGAGTAGAGACACAGGCTGGGGAGTAGAGACACAGGCTGGGGAGTAGAGACACAGGCTGCAGAGCAGAGACAGACTGGAGAGAGACAGACTGGAGAGAGATAGGCTGCAGAGTGAAGACGCAGGCTGGAGAGAGACACGAGCTGCGGAGTGGAGACACGGGCTGCGGAGTGGAGACACGAGCTGCGGAGTGGAGACACGGGCTGCGGAGTGGAGACACGGGCTGCGGAGTGGAGACACGGGCTGCGGAGTGGAGACACGGGCTACAGAGTGGAGACACGAGCTGCGGAGTGGAGATGCAGCCTCTCACAGGATGGTGTCTTGCTCCATGCCGTACTCCTTGTAGAGTCTCTGCAGGAGCTGCTTCTTGTCGGGCTCCGCCAGGAACCCCGCACGTGCCGCGTTCAGGTTCTACACGGGAACGGGAGAAACATGAACACAGAGCCACAGACTCACGCAGAGAGCCACAGACTCACGCGTAGACCCACAGACTCACGCAGAGACCCACAGACTCACGCATAGACCCACAGACTCACGCAGAGACCCACAGACTCACGCATAGACCCACAGACTCACGCAGAGCCACAGACTCACGCAGAGAGCCACAGACTCACGCAGAGAGCCACAGACTCACGCGTAGATCCACAGACTCACGCAGAGCCACAGACTCACGCAGAGAGCCACAGACTCACGCATAGACCCACAGACTAACGCGTAGACCCACAGACTCACGCAGAAAGCCACAGACTCACGCAGAGAGCCACAGACTCACGCAGAGAGCCACAGACTCACGCAGAGACCCACAGACTCACACAGAGCCACAGACTCACGCAGAGAGCCACAGACTCGCGCAGAGAGCCACAGACTCACACAGAGACGCACAGACTCACGCATAGAACCACAGACTCACACAGAGAGCCACAGACTCACGCATAGACCCACAGACTCACGCATAGACCCACAGACTCACGCAGAGAGCCACAGACTCGCGCAGAGAGCCACAGACTCACACAGAGAGCCACAGACTCATGCATAGACCCACAGACTCACGCAGAGGGCCACAGACTTATGCTGACCCACAGACTCACGCAGAGACCCACAGACTCACGCAGAGAGCCACAGACTCACGCATAGACCCACAGACTCACACAGAGAGCCACAGACTCGTGCAGACCCAGAGACTCACACAGAGACCCACAGACTCACGCAGAGAGCCACAGACTCACGCATAGACCCACAGACTCACGCAGAGACCCACAGACTCATGCAGACCCACAGACTCACACAGAGACCCACAGACTCACGCAGAGACCCACAGACTCACGCAAAGAGCCACAGACTCACGCAGAGACCCACAGACTCACGCAGAGACCCACAGACTCACGCAAAGAGCCACAGACTCACGCAGAGACCTATATACTCAGAGACCTGTAGACTCATGCAGAGACCCGTAGACTCACGTAGAAATCCATAGACTCACAGAAGCCCATAGATCTGCCCTAGCAGTCTCCCACCACCTGGCCTGAGGCCTTCTCTTCCCCCTGGTCGCCGGACTCACGGGGACCACTCCCAATACTGGTCTCTGCAATCGGCCCTCCTCCTCCACCCTGCCCAGTCACGGGCTACATCACTCACCTGCCGCGTCTCCAACCTCCCAAGTCGCTTACCCCATCCTCCCCCCACGCCGCCCAGTCACAGCCACATGGCTCCACCACGTGCTTCTCCCATCTTCTCGACGGGACGTCTGCCTGCGTTCCTCGTTTCTTGCCGCACAGTTCCTGGCATCCCTTCTCAAAGACACCTGGGGCTCAAATGTGCTGCACTTGTGACGAATTGGCCACGTTCTGTTCACGTGACAACCCTTACTAGCTGGCTGTGCCGGGCGGCGATGGGTTTTAACGACACATGTATATATTGTTGCGATCTAACCCAAAAAACACCCCTGTTGTGAACTTCCTCTGGAGCTGCTGCTCAGAGACAGCTGTTGTTGTCGTTGTTGTTGTTGTCGCTGTCACCGTCCACTCACCAGCTCCATGAAGTCCGAGTCCGTGAACCCTCCGTACTTCCGCAGGATTTTGTAGTCGGTGGCGAGCGTGGAGTCGAAGATCAACGGGTCGTCGGTGTTGATCGAGAAGTTGGCCTTGTCCTTGTGGAACCTGCGTGCGGTGCGCGTTCGTCGCAGGACCATGCTCAATCCACTGCTGGACGAAGGCCTCCACCTCCTGCGCCCCGCCCCCCCCTCCCCCCCCCCACCCCCCGGCGTCTCTCGTTCACGTCGCGGTCCGGCCGTCAGAATCAAACGCTCTGAAGAAGGGTCATTTCCCGGAACGCCGCCTGTTACAGCTAATCTAATGTTATGTTCACGTAGAGCGTCTCCTCCGCTCAAGGCGCTTGGCAGACAAAGCAGTGACAGAATGGAATAGTTGAGATGCAAGGGGCAGTGCAAGGGTTGATGAATGGGCAGCACCGTGGCTTGGAGATGTTAACAACCTCGCCTGGTATGCAGGAGGTCGTGGGTTCGATCCCTGACCCCTGACGCCTGCTGCTGTATATTTGGAGTTTGCGTGTCTCTCTCTCTCTCCGTGCAAGCGTCGAATTTTTCTCCGGGTCCTCCGGTTTTTCCACCAGCACATTTAGAATCAACGTCACGTCACGCCTTTTAGAGTAATTTGACCGCTGCAAATGTTCACGCGATGATGATGAACCACTTCGTTGGGCTATCATTTGTGTGCGTCCAAGATCGCATTCTCAACAAAATTGCTGGACATCTCAGTGGGCCTTACCTGTTCCAATAAAAAATAGGTTATGTATAAAAACAAAAACAATAGTTTGAGTTTAAATGAATGACAGCGATAGATTTGCTCGTAGGGGTCACGGAAGGGTAGGGGAGCGATGGGACGGAGTGGAGGGGCGATGGGGAGGAGGCGAGGCTTTAAGAGAGGAACGGAATGAGGTTTGGGGGGGGGGGGTGACTCCCCAATGTCCGGGGAGTCACCCCCCCCCTCCACATTTAGAATCAGCATCCAAGCCCCTTCAGAGTCATTTGGCCTCAGCAATGATGATGATGATGATGATTCCTGTGTGACGGGCCAAGGTTGCATTCTCCGAAGAAAATGTCTATGCAGCTCAGTGGGCCTTACCTGGTAAGATAACAATAACAAGTCTAATATAATGATGGCGGCGGTGGTGATCGCGACGACGACGACGATGCGAGGACCCACCTCACGACGGGGTGTTTCGAGAAGTCTGCCTCCTTCTCGCCGGAGAGGCAGGCTCCCGTCAGGTAGCTGGACCAGGGGCAGATCTGCAAAGCGTGGGAGTGGGGGGAGGGAGGGGAGCAACACAGCGGGTTGTTCGCTCTCCCCGCTTCCGCCACAAGGAGTCCCCGACCACTCGGGGGAGACTCTAGACCATGATAAGGCTCATCATAAGTCTTATCGCGTGAAGAAATGTCAGCTAAGATTTATTTGCGAGCCAGGTGCAGTCATCAAAAGAGCCACATCTGGCTCGCGAGCCACAGGTTGCCGACCCCTGCTCTAAGAGTCTCGAGCAGGGGTGGGGAACGTACGGCCCGCGGGCCGTATAAGGCCCGCGGGCCGTATAAGGCCCGCGGGCCGTATAAGGCACCGCAAAATCATTTGGTGTGGCCCCGCCAAGGCAAACGCAGGCGGGACTCGAAATTCAATAAATCTAGGAGTAGGAAAAGCAGTTGCGAGTAGCAGCAACATCGTCAATACCGGCTAACATCACATCACCAAAGAGAATTAGTTCCTTCCCATCACATTGGGGGCGAGTTAATGAAATGTTTGACACAAATATAAACGGGCTAATTTTTTTTAGTTGATCATTTTGTATGGCCCGCGAATGATGTTACATAAATATCCAAATCGGCCCTTGGCAGAAAAAAAAAAAAGGTTCCCCACCCCTGATCTAGAGGGTCCCAGGTGTTGCTGCCGCCGCTGCTGCTGACAGAGCGGTGAGTGTAGCGTTAAAAGCGGCCGTTGTCGTCGGCTTGTTCTACCTCTATGCTCCCGCACCGAGGCACACCCCACCCCCCCCCACCCTCACCAATCCCGCACTGATAGCCGGCGTGGTGAAGTATGGTCAAATAACCCCCCCCTCCCCCCCCCCCCTGCACGACAGCGTGAGGGGAGGCCCTCACCCAGTGGTTAGCGATCGCTGAGGCTATGAACCCGGCAACCCGGGTTCGATTCCCGCTCGTGGCCAACACCGATAACGATTACCTGAATAGGTACCTGGGCCTCCCCTAGGTCGACTCGGTCTCAAATGAGTACCTGGCGTGATTTACAAAAGCATTTGTCACGAAGGAGACAAAGGCGGCCGGGCGTGGTGCTGGCCACCCACCCCCTCGTGCAGTGCCACCCTTCGCAGGTGCTGCTCGCTAACGGGCTCTTGCCCTAACGGTCTGTTAAGGCTACACGGGGGAACTTTGTCTTTGTGTGTTCGTGCGAAGCGCCAGCTACGAACCCGGCAGCCCGGGTTCGAATCCCGCTCACGGCAACCAACACCAGCGGCTATTATCCGAGCCGGACCGTGGGCCTCCCCCTAGGTCGACTCGGCCTCAAACGAGTACCTGGCGCGGTGTGTGGCAAACATCGCCACTGGGGGAGACAAAGGCGGCCGGGCGCGGATCTGGCCGCACCGCGCCGCCCTCGCCCCGTCGCCTTGACAGTGACTACGCGGGGGAGCTTTCGCTCTGTCTTTGATGGCCCCGCGCTACCTCGAAGTGCATGTTGGCCTTGAGCAGGCGCGCGTAGAGCTCCGGGTCCTCCAGGGTGTGGTAGCCGTGGCCGATCCTCTCCGCCCGCAACACGTCCACCGCCTGCCACCAAAGACAAAGATTACCCCCCCCCACCCACCCACCGTGTAGCCTTGACAGACCGTCGGGGCAAGCGCTGTCAGCGAGGAGCGGGTGCCTGTGAAGGCCCGGCATGGCGGTACACGAGGTGAGCGGGCAGCGCCACGCCCGGCCGCCTTTGTCTCCGCCGGTGGCGATGTTTTATGCATCGCACCGAGCGCTCATTTGAGGTTGAGTCGACCCCGGACGGGTTTAGATCATCGTCAACGGTGTTGGCCGTGAGCGGGAATCGAACTCGGGTCGCCGGGTTCGTAGCGCTGACCGCTACGCTGGACGCGCGCACGCACGCCCGGTAATGATGAATGATGTCATCAGCGAATCAGTGTCCCCGTTAATCATGGGGCAATCACAGGGCTGGACGCTCATTGTCATCATCACCACCCGCGTCATTACCCACTACGCACTCTCATACCTCTCCCCTCTCATCTCACTCCCCACCGCACACTCTCCTACCTCTCATCTCACTCTACTCCCCTCCACGCACTCTCCTACTCTCCCCTCTTATCTCACTCCACTCCCCTCCACGCTCTCTCCTACCTCTCCCATCCCATCTCACACTACTCCCCTCCACGCTCTCTCCTGCCTCTCCCCTCTCATAGAGCCACAGACTCACACAAATATCCACATGATCACACAAAGACCCATAGACTCGCATCCATAGGCTCACACAGAGACGCCCATAGGCTCATCACACACAGACCAATCACATAGAAGTCCATAGGCTCACAGAAATCCACAGTTTCCCAACAGAGGCCTATTCATGACTGCCTCTCGCTCAAATAAACACACCCGCGGTGTCTGCACCGCGTCGAGTTGCTACGCAAATAGCAATTCGTATTTTTTAAATCGATTTATAACAGCATAAAAATCACGATCACCATCGGGCACCTTTGCTACGTTCTCCACAACGACGTTTTGTGCATCAGACTCTGGGGGGTGGGGTGGAGTGGGGGCCATGCGTCACGCAGACACAGGCCCCTGTCTATTAACATCTGGCAGACCGCCAGCTTTGGTTCAAGCAAGGCCCTGACTCTACTGCTGCTGCTGTTGTTGTTGATGCTGGTGAAGATTATGAGACACTGCATGTCCAAACCGGTCCGGAGTGTGTGTCCCCAGCGTTGAACCGATGCTGCCGAGTCACGGGAGACTCCCACAAGGAAGGGCCGTGGGGCTGATGGGATGCGTAGAGGAAAGCATTTATTTCTTTACCAGGACAGATGTGAAGAGGAGGAGGTGTCTATCGGCATGTATCAAACCATCAGGAGGAGGTGTTTTCTTGGTTCTCTCGGTAAAGTCACGTAGATAGAAAATGTAAATAATTAAATAATTAGCCGAAAAAAATATGAAATAAAAACCACAACGTTGCGTTGCGATCGAAACGTCGTGGGTTTTTTGCCTTCATTATTTTCAATAAATTTTCATTTTGAAATTTTTATTTCGCAATTTTTTTTTTTTCAATCTACGTGACTTTACCGAAGGAACCGAGAGTATGAATTCCTGCAGTCACGAAAGTTTCAAGTGAGGAGGAAGGTGTGTTCCTTCTCCACCCCCCCCCTCCACCTTCTCACCCCCCCCCCTCACCTCCTCGACGACCTTTGATGAACCCACCTCCCCGGCGTGGACCGTGCGGTGAACGCCGTCCCTCACCGCCTCCTGGTGACACCGGCAACAAGGAACGACAAAGTACAGGTCCACCCCGCCATACCGCCGTGTAGCCTGCGACGGCTGTAGAGGCAAGTGCAGTGAGCTGCACCCACCGCTCCCGGAAAATTACACATCGGTCGGGGTGTGTCGGGGTGTGTGTGTCGGGGTGTGTGTGTCGGGGTGTGTCGGGGTGTGTGTGTCGGGGGGTGTGTATCGGGGTGTGTGTGTCGGGGTGTGTCGGGGTGTGTCGGGGTGTGTGTGTCGGGGTGTGTGTGTCGGGGTGTGTCGGGGTGTGTGTGTCGGGGTGTGTGTGTCGGGGTGTGTGTGTCGGGGTGTGTCGGGGTGTGTCGGGGTGTGTCGGGGTGTGTCGGGGTGTGTGTGTCGGGGTGTGTGTATCGGGGTGTGTGTGTCGGGGTGTGTCGGGGTGTGTCGGGGTGTGTGTGTCGGGGTGTGTGTTTCGGGGTGTGTCGGGGTGTGTGTGTCGGGGTGTGTGTATCGGGGTGTGTGTGTCGGGGTGTGTCGGGGTGTGTCGGGGTGTGTGTGTCGGGGTGTGTGTGTCGGGGTGTGTCGGGGTGTGTGTGTCGGGGTGTGTGTGTCGGGGTGTGTGTGTCGGGGTGTGTCGGGGTGTGTCGGGGTGTGTGTGTCGGAGTGTGTGTGTTGGGGTGTGTGTGTCGGGGTGTGTGTGTCGGGGTGTGTGTGTTGGGGTGTGTGTGTCGGGGTGTGTGTGTCGGGGTGTGTGTGTCGGGGTGTGTCGGGGTGTGTGTGTTGGGGTGTGTGTGTCGGGGTGTGTCGGGGTGTGTCGGGGTGTGTGTGTCGGGGTGTGTGTGTCGGGGTGTGTCGAGGTGTGTGTGTTGGGGTGTGTCGGGGTGTGTCGGGGCGTGTGTGTCGGGGTGTGTGTGTTGGGGTGTGTCGGGGTGTGTCGGGGCGTGTGTGTCGGGGTGTGTATGTCGGGGTGTGTCGGGGTGTGTCGGGGTGTGTGTGTTGGGGTGTGTGTGTCGGGGTGTGTGTGTCGGGGTGTGTGTGTTGGGGTGTGTGTGTCGGGGTGTGTGTGTCAGGGTGTGTCGGGGTGTGTGTGTTGGGGTGTGTGTGTCGGGGTGTGTCGCGGTGTGTCGGGGTGTGTGTGTCGGGGTGTATCGGGGTGTGTGTGTTGGGGTGTGTCGGGGTGTGTCGGGGCGTGTGTGTCGGGGTGTGTGTGTTGGGGTGTGTCGGGGTGTGTCGGGGCGTGTGTGTCGGGGTGTGTGTGTCGGGGTGTGTCGGGGTGTGTCGGGGTGTGTCGGGGTGTGTGTGTCGGAGTGTGTGTTGGGGTGTGTGTGTTGGGGTGTGTGTGTTGGGGTGTGTGTGTCGGGGTGTGTCGGGGTGTGTCGGGGTGTGTGTGTCGGGGTGTGTGTGTCGGGGTGTGTGTGTCAGGGTGTGTGTGTCGGGGTGTGTCGGGGTGTGTGTGTCGGGGTGTGTCGGGGTGTGTGTGTTGGGGTGTGTCGGGGTGTGTCGGGGCGTGTGTGTCGGGGTGTGTGTGTTGGGGTGTGTCGGGGTGTGTCGGGGCGTGTGTGTCGGGGTGTGTGTGTTGGGGTGTGTCGGGGGTGTCCTTCGAGTGTAGTGGGTTGGTGTGGTGCACCCAGCTACATTCGCTCAGTGTGAGGTGTGGGTGACTTGGGTGGTGTGAGTGGTGTGGGTGCTGTGGGTGGTGTGCGTCGCTTGGGTGGCGTGGGTGGTGTGGGTGGCGTGGGTGGTGTGGGTGGCTTGGGTGGTGTGGGTGGCTTGAGTGGTGTGGGTGGCTTGAGTGGCGTGGGTGGTGTGGGTGGCTTGAGTGGCGTGGGTGGTGTGGGTGGTGTCGGTGGTGTGGGTGGCGTGGATGGCGTGGGTGGTGTGGGTGGTGTGGGTGGCTTGAGTGGCGTGGGTGGTGTAGGTGGCTTGGGTGGTGTGGGTGGCGTGGGTGGTGTGGGTGGTGTAGGTGGCATGGGTGGCGTGGGTGGCGTGGGTGGCGTGGATGGCGTGGGTGGTGTGGGTGGCTTGGGTGGTGTGGGTGGTGTAGGTGGCATGGGTGGCGTGGGTGGCGTGGGTGGCGTGGGTGCTGTGGGTGCTGCGGGTGGTGTGGGTGGCGTGGGTGGCGTCGGTGGTGTGGGTGGCTTGAGTGGCGTGGGTGGCGTGGGTGGTGTGGGTGGCGTGGGTAGCTTGAGTGGCGTGGGTGGCGTGGGTGCTGGGGGTGGCGTGGGTGGCGTGGGTGCTGTGGGTGGTGTGAGTGCTGTGGGTGGTGTGGGTGGCGTGGGTGGCTTGAGTGGTTTGGGTGGCTTGGGTGGTGTGGGTGCTGTGAGTGCTGTGGGCGGTGTGCGTGGTGTGGGTGGTGTGGGTGCTGTGGTGCGATATTGGTGTGGGCGGTGTGGGTGCTGTGGGTGGTGTGGGTGGTGTGGGTGGTGTAGGTGGTGTGGGTGGTGTGGGTGGTGTAGGTGGTGTGGGTGGAGTGGGTAGTGTGGGTGGGTGGGTGCTGTGGGTGTCGTGGGTGTTGTGGGTGGCTTGAGTGGTGTGGGTGGTGTGGGTGGCGTGAGTGGCTTGGGTGGTGTGGGTGGTGTGGGTGGTGTGAGTGCTGTGGGTGCTGTGGGTGGTGTGGGTGGTGTGGGTGGTGTGGGTGGTGTGGGTGGTGTGGGTGGTGTGGGTGGTGTGGGTGGTGTGAGTGGTGTGGGTGGGTGGGTGGTGTGGGTGGTGTGGGTGGTGTGGGTGCTGTGGGTGGTGTGGGTGGTGTGGGTGGTGTGGGCGGTGTGGGTGGTGTGGGTGCTGTGGGTGGTGTGGGTGCTGTGGGTGGTGTGGGTGGTGTGGGTGGTGTGGGTGGTGTGGGTGGTGTGGGCGGTGTGGGTGCTGTGGGTGGTGTGGGTGGTGTGGGCGGTGTGGGTGGTGTGGGTGCTGTGGGTGGTGTGGGTGCTGTGGGTGGTGTGGGTGGTGTGGGTGGTGTGGGTGGTGTGGGTGCTGTGGGTGGTGTGGGTGGTGTGGGTGGTGTGGGTGGTGTGGGTGGGTGGGTGGTGTGGGTGCTGTGGGTGGTGTGGGTGGTGTGGGTGGTGTGGGTGGTGTGAGTTGTGTGGGTGGTGTGGGTGCTGTGGGTGGTGTGGGTGGTGTGGGTGGTGTGGGCGGTGTGGGTGGTGTGGGTGCTGTGGGTGGTGTGGGTGCTGTGGGTGGTGTGGGTGGTGTGGGTGGTGTGGGTGGTGTGGGTGGTGTGGGCGGTGTGGGTGCTGTGGGTGGTGTGGGTGGTGTGGGCGGTGTGGGTGGTGTGGGTGGTGTGGGTGGTGTGGGTGGTGTGGGTGGTGTGGGTGGTGTGGGTGCTGTGGGTGGTGTGGGTGGTGTGGGTGCTGTGGGTGGTGTGGGTGGTGTGGGTGGTGTGGGTGGTGTGAGTTGTGTGGGTGGTGTGGGTGCTGTGGGTGGTGTGGGTGGTGTGGGTGGTGTGGGCGGTGTGGGTGGTGTGGGTGCTGTGGGTGGTGTGGGTGCTGTGGGTGGTGTGGGTGGTGTGGGTGGTGTGGGTGGTGTGGGTGGTGTGGGTGGTGTGGGCGGTGTGGGTGCTGTGGGTGGTGTGGGTGGTGTGGGCGGTGTGGGTGGTGTGGGTGCTGTGGGTGGTGTGGGTGGTGTGGGTGGTGTGGGTGGTGTGGGTGGTGTGAGTGGTGTGGGTGGATGGGTGGTGTGGGTGCTGTGGGTGGTGTGGGTGGTGTGGGTGGTGTGGGTGGTGTGAGTTGTGTGGGTGGTGTGGGTGGTGTGGGTGGTGTGGGTGGTGTGGGCGGTGTGGGTGGTGTGGGTGCTGTGGGTGGTGTGGGTGCTGTGGGTGGTGTGGGTGGTGTGGGTGGTGTGGGTGGTGTGGGTGGTGTGGGTGGTGTGGGCGGTGTGGGTGCTGTGGGTGGTGTGGGTGGTGTGGGCGGTGTGGGTGGTGTGGGTGCTGTAAGTGGTGTGGGTGCTGTGGGTGGTGTGGGTGGTGTGAGTGGTGTGGGTGGTGTGGGTGGTGTGGGCGATGTGGGCGGTGTGGGTGGTGTGGGTGGTGTGAGTGGTGTGGGTGCTGTGGATGGTGTGGGCGATGTGGGCGGTGTGGGCGGTGTGAGTGGTGTGGGTGGTGTGGGTGGTGTGGGTGGTGTGGGTGGTGTGAGTGGTGTGGGTGGTGTGGGTGGTGTGGGTGGTGTGAGTGGTGTGGGTGGTATGGGTGGTGTGGGTGGTGTGAGTGGTGTGGGTGGTGTGGGTGGTGTGGGTGGTGTGGGTGGTGTGGGTGGTGTGAGTGGTGTGGGTGCTGTGGGTGGTGTGAGTGGTGTGGGTGATGTGGGTGGTGTGGGTGGTGTGGGTGGTGTGAGTGGTGTGGGCGGTGTGGGTGGTGTGAGTGGTGTGGGCGGTGTGGGTGGTGTGGGTGCTGTAGTGTGATATCGGTGTGGGCGGTGTGGGTGGTGTGGGTGCTGTAGTGTGATATCGGTGTGGGTGGTGAGGTTGAATGCCGAGTGCGGCGTGGCGCTCACCAGGAAGGCGGTGCGGTGGGGGCCCCCGGCCTCGGCCACCAGGGACTCGTCCCCCGCCAGGTCGATCGCCACCACCCCGGCGTCCCTGTACTTGAGGCACAGCCTCAGCACCTCCGGCGACCAGTCTAGCCACACACACACACACAGATAAAGGTCGCCCGTGTAGCCTCGGCAGGCTGTTGGGGCAAGTGCCCACTAGCAAGCGCCAGTGCCGGATTATCCTAGCAGCACAAGTAGCTACTACACGTGTAGTAGCTACTACACATATGTAGCTACATATGTGTAGTAGCAGCTACTAGTGTAGTACTACTAGTGTAGTAGCTGCTACTACACGTGTAGTAGCTGTTACTACACGTGTAGTAGTAGCTACTACACGAGTAGTAGTAGCTACTACTACACGTGTAGTAGCTACTACTACACGTGTAGTAGTAGCTACATATGTGTAGTAGCTACGTGCCCCGCACTTTCAAGGGCCCCGCGCTAAACGCTTTCAAGCTATCAATTCCGGTTCAGTGATTCTGCACTTGCTCTATCACTACAGTACTATACCGCCTTCAACTTGTATGAACGACCGGGTGTTTAAGGTTAGCGATTTGTCGTATTATCTGGCTGCGTAGCAAATGAAAAAATACAATTTACTATGCAAATAAAAAAATTGTGTTTTAATATTTACGTGTTTTTTTTTAATTTAGGGCCCCTTTATAACATCATGCTACAGACCCCTCACTTGGCTCGGCCCGGCACTGGCAAGCACCTGCGTAGGGCCCGGCACGGCACACGATGGTAGGGGGGGGGGGTGGGCACCACGCCCGGCCGCCTTTGTCTCCCCAGTGCTGACGCTGATTTACCCACTGCATCAGGTACTCGCTTAAGGCTGAGTCGACCTAGGGGAGGGCCCGGGCTGGTTCAGATATTCCGTCACCGATGTTGGCCGTGAGTGGGAATCGGAGCTCGTCGTTTTGTAGCACAGTGGGCCGACTGCCACGCCACCGCTCCCCGCATACAAAGACAAAGATCCCCCGTGTAGCCTCAGCATACTTTTTGGGGCAAGTGCTGTGAGCTCCTTTACAACAACAACAACCTGCCATTTGTCACGAAGTGGCGGTGACGTCACCACGGCGCTTGTGCCAGGCTACGTGCACTTTAAAGTGCTCCTATACACATAGACACACACACATATCCCCCATTCGAGTACCTGGTGCGGTGTGTATAAACAGCAGCGAGGAGACAAAGGCGGCTGGGCGTGGTGCTGACCACCCACCCCCTCGTGTGCCGTGCCGGCCTTCATAGGTGCTCGCTAACAGCACTTGCCCCAATAGTATTTTAAAGGCTTTCTGGGGGATCTTTGTCTTTTTACCAGGCGTGTGTACTGCGCTTGTACTGTGCGTACTGCATGTGTCTGCTGCAAGTGTACTGCGTGTGTACTCTGCGTGTGTCCCATGTGTTCCGTGCATATGTGTATTGTGTGTACTGTGTGTGTACTGTGTGTACTGTGTGTGTACCGTGTGTACTGTGTATGTACCGTGTGTATGTACCGTGTGTACTGTGCGTGTGTATAGTGTGTACTGAGTGTATGTACCGTGTGGACTGTGTGCATGTACCGTGTGTACTGTGTGTGTATAGTGTGTATTGTGTGTATGTACTGTGTGTACTGTGTGTATGTACTGTGTGTACTGTGTGTATGTACTGTGTGTACTGTGTGTATGTACCGTGTGTACTGTGTGTGTATAGTGTGTACTGTGTGTATGTACTGTGTGTACTGTGTGTATGTACCGTGTGTACTGTGTGTATGTACTGTGTGTGTATAGTGTGTACTGTGTGCATAGTGTGTACTGTGTGTATGTGCCGTGTGTACTGTGTGTATGTACTGTGTGTATGTACCGTGTGTACTGTGTGTATGTACCGTGTGTACTGTGTGTATGTACCGTGTGTACTGTGTGTGTATAGTGTGTACTGTGTGTATGTACCGTGTGTACTGTGTGTATGTACCGTGCGTACTGTGTGTATGCACCGTGTGTACTGTGTGTATGTACCGTGTGTACTGTGTGTATGTACCGTGCGTACTATGTGTGTATAGTGTGTACTGTGTGTATGTACCGTGTGTACTGTGTGTATGTACCGTGCGTACTGTGTGTGTACTGTGTGTACTGTGTGTATGTACCGTGCGTACTGTGTGTATGTACCGTGTGTACTGTGTGTACTGTGTGTATGTACCGTGTGTACTGTGTGTATGTACCGTGTGTACTGTGTGTATGTACCGTGTGTACTGTGTGTATGTACTATGTGTACTGTGTGTATGTACTGTGTGTACTGTGTGTATGTACCGTGTGTACTGTGTGTGTACTGTGTGTACTGTGTGTATAGTGTGTACTGTGTGTGTATGTACTGTGTGTACTGTGTGTATGTACCGTGTGTACTGTGTGTATGTACTGTGTGTATAGTGTGTACTGTGTGTATGTACCGTGTGTGCTGTGTGTGTTTCGTGTGTACTGTGTGTATGTACTGTGTATGTACTGTGTGTACTGTGTGTATGTACTGTGTATGTACTGTGTGTACTGTGTGTATTGTATGTACTGTGTGTACTGTATGTACTGTGTGTATGTACTGTGTGTATGTACCGTGTGTACTGTGTGTATGTACTGTGTGTACTGTGTGTGTACTGTGTGTACTGTGTGTGTACTGTATGTGCTGTGTGTATGTACTGTGTGTACTATATGTACTGTGTGTATGTACTGTGTGTACCGTGTGTACTGTGTGTATGTACTGTATGTACTGTGTGTATGTACTGTGTGTACTGTGTGTACTGTATGTACTGTGTGTATGTACTGTGTGTACTGTGTGTACTGTGTGTATGTACTGTGTGTACTGTGTGTATGTACTGTGTGTACTGTGTGTATGTACTGTGTGTACTGTGTGTGCACTGTATGTACTGTATGTACTGTGTGTATGTACTGTGTGTATGTACTGTGTGTACTGTATGTACTGTGTGTATGTACTGTGTGTACTGTGTGTGTACTGTATGTACTGTGTGTATATACTGTATGTACTGTATGTACTGTGTGTATGTACTGTGTGTACTGTGTGTACTGTGTGTATGTACTGTGTGTACTGTGTGTACTGTGTGTACTGTGTGTATGTACTGTGTGTACTGTGTGTATGTACTGTGTGTACTGTGTGTGCACTGTATGTACTGTATGTACTGTGTGTATGTACTGTGTGTATGTACTGTGTGTACTGTATGTACTGTGTGTATGTACTGTGTGTACTGTGTGTGTACTGTATGTACTGTGTGCATATACTGTATGTACTGTATGTACTGTGTGCATGTACTGTGTGTACTGTGTGTACTGTGTGTATGTACCGTGTGTACTGTGTATGTACTGTGTGTGTACTGTATGTACTGTGTGTACTGTGTGTGTACTGTATGCACTGTATGTACTGTGTGCATGTACGGCGCGTACCGGGCATGTGCCGCATGCAGCACAGGATGGAGCGCACTGTGATGCCGAACTCCTTCTCGCCCTCGCGGAAGCCCTGGTTCACCAGCGACACCACCTCGTCCGGCGTGAGGTCCCCGCTGGGCGACAAGGCACAGCCATCGTCATTGTCGTCATCGTCGTCATCACTGTCACCACCATCGTCATCGCTATCGTCGTCACCGTCACTACTGTCATCATCGTTATCACCAACACCATCGTCATCACTAACACCATCGTCATTGTCGTCATCATCGTCATTACCAGCACCATCGTCATCACTATCGTCATCACCGTCACTACTGTCATCATCGTTATCACCACCATCGTCATCGCTATCGTCATCATCGTCATCACCATCGTCATCACCATCGTCATCACCGTCACCGTCGCTACTGTTATCATCGTCATCACCACCATCGTCATCGCTATCGTCATCATCGTCATCACCATCGTCATCACCATCGTCATCACCGTCACTACTGTCATCATCGTTATCACCAACACCATCGTCATCACTAACACCATCGTCATTGTCGTCGTCATCGCCACCATCGTCATCGCTGTCACCATCGTCACCACCACCACCACCACCACCGTCATCACTAACACCATCGCTGACACCGTCGCCACCATCGTCATCGCAGCCAGCCAGCATCATCAGTTCGGACAGCGGCAGACCACTTGTGGGAGGTCACCATCCTCCCCGTTTCGGGTCCTCCTCGAGGCGACGCATCACGCGACCTAGCCCAAAGCACCTCCGCCGTGGCTCACGTCCCGGTCAGCGCAAGCCGCCCACCGGGCGTTGCACACGAACGCCGACCTCCCTGGGGAAGCGACGAAGCCCTCGAGGCAAAGCCTACCCCCGCTGCCCCCAGGGCACGGGCGTCACTTCGGCGTTGGCGAGCAGCTGGGGGCTGTAGCGAGCCTCCAGGTAGACGACGCCCTGCTGAACCTTGTCCGCCACCAGCTCGTACGCCACGCGGCGGATCGCGTTCCGGTCCCCACTGCCAAAGGTGGGAAAGGGGGGGGAAGGCAGGGGGGTGGGGGGCAGGAGAGAGAGACGGTGGTGGTGGTGGTGGGGAGACACGGAGAGGAGACGCGGTAGGGATGGGGGAGGAGAGGGGGTAGAGATGGGGGTGGAGGGGGGGTAGGGGTAGAGGGATACAGGTGGAGGGGTGTGGAAAATGGGGAGAGACACGTGGGTGGGTGGGGGGGGGGGGAAGAGGTTGGAGGAGAAACACGGAGAGAGACGCGTGGGGGGGGGGGATGGAAGAGTTGGTGAGCGGTGTAGGGGGGGGTGCGTCTTATAATCCGGTGTGTGTGTTTGACCACGAACAATAACTTCTGCCCCCCCCCCTCTCATTTTAGCCCCCTGCCCCCTCTTCCATCCACTGGCGCTGCGTGCATGTGCATGTGTGTGCGCGCGTGCGTGTGCGTGCGTGTGTGCGTGTGTGCTGGCCTGCCTACGATCCATCCTGGGTTTAACCAGACTGGATTGTGTGAGGAGCTCACAAATCCTTGAAAGATCTGGGCAAGGTCCCATTGGTGAGCTCCTCCGGCGGGCAAGGCTGCGTTGGCTGGGTCATGTAGCCCGCATGCCCAGCCACCGCATGCCGAAACAGCTTTTGTTCGGCCGGATCGAGGGGGCTAAACGGGCGCGGCACGGGCTAGAGAAGAGATGGAGTGATGTGGTACAGGAGGACGTGGAGCTGAGTGGACTTGCCGATGACTGGTACCAGCGGTGTCAAGATCGGCCTCTGTGGAGGAGGCTCGTGAAGGACGCTACTGGGCAGTTGGAGGTAGTCGCCCTCCAACAACAACGGAGGGCGGAGGAGCGACGCTCACAACAACGAGTGGAGCGCCGGGTGGCTAAAGCACAGCAGGTTGGCACAGTAGGTGGCACAGGTGGTGCATCAGCCAGGCATCTTAGTCAATCGACCCGTGGCACCCGGGTCTGCCCCGTGACCTCCTGCCAGCGGGCGTTCGACACTTCGCGTGGCCTCAGGGTGCACATGGCCTGGCACAAGCGTCGTGGTGACGTCACCGCCACTTAGTGGTGAATGGCGCTTGTTGTTGTTGTGTGCCGTGTGTCGTGTGTGTGTGCGCGTGTGCGCGTGCGAGACTGCTCACGCGATGGCCGGCATGTAGAGGGAGAAGTACTCGAGGAACTTGGTGAGCGATGAGGGCTCCCCGTAGCTCAGGCAGCCGTGGAGCTCCCTCTCCGTGTCCGCCGGCAGCCTCACGCCGCGCTTCCTGCGCACACCGCCACGGGGAGAGGCAGTCCAACGCGTCCCGCGCCAACCCTCCGCCTCATCCTCGCAGCGGCGACGGCGGCGGCAGCGGCCGTCGGCGCTGCCGCCGCCGTCGAACGAGGGCGGCGGTCGCCGCATCGTGAGCGGCGCTTCCGCGGCCGTCTGGAACGCTCTCTTCCTTGCGGTGTGATGAAGAAGCCACTGCGAGCTGTGCAAACTCGTTTCTTTACAAGTGCCTCTTGTGTTTTAGTTTGCTGGCATTTCCCCCGCACGCCTCCCGATTAGCACGGTCGGCTACGTACGGCGCGAAAGAAGTTCGACATGCATACAGCGGCACGCTTTGGTCCGCACGTAAGCCTGACTCGGCTGCTGACGAGACACTGAATGTTGAAACCGGTCCAGAGTTTTGCTTGTGTGTGGACCACTGGTCCAGTGGAGAGAGGCCGATTTGTGAATTGTCCAGTGGAGAGAGGCGGATTTATGAATGAGACTGTCTGCTTGTTCATATCATCGCCCCTTGATTCGCTGTGACCAAAGACAAAGATCCCCCGTATAGCCTTCATAGACTGTTGGGGCAAGTGCTGTTGGCAAGTAGCACCTATGAAGGCCGGCACTGCACACGAGGGGGTGGCTGAGTCGACCTAGGGGTACCCCAAGAGCAGTTCTAATATGTTCGCTGTCACTCTTATTGGTCATGAGCGGGAACAGAACTCGGGACGCCGGGTTCGTAGTGCAGCGCGCTAACCGCTGAGACACAACTCCGCGGCAGCATTGCGTATGGGGCATGTATATACATTTACGAGTTTTTAAATGCGTGACTAATTTTTGTAAGGTTTAAGTGGTACCCATTCGATTGCCTCGTGGTGACGGTGATGATGAAAATGATGACGGTGATGATGATGATGTTGATTAAAATGATGATGATGATGGTGAAGATGATGATGGTGATAACTATGATGGCTGTGATCATGATTTTGATGTTGATGACAACGATGGTGGTGGTGATGATGATTACAATAAATGATGATTACAATGGATGGTAAAGATTATGATGATGACGATGATGATAACTATGATGGCGATGATTATGATGATGATTTTGATGTTGATGATGGCGATGAAGGTGAGGATGATGATAATGATTTTTACTCACTTGGCGAATTCCAGGATGGTTGAGGGTCGAATAGCTCCATCCAAATGGATGTGAAGTTCAACCTGGGATGGGGGTGATGAGGTGGCGGAGAGACAGAAGAGGATATTTAAAAAAAAACATATTCAGCCAAACGATTGCTCAACCACCCCTGGGACCCAATCATCACTCCACGTGTCCACGCAGGGAAGACAAAGACAGAGATCCCCCATATAGCCTTAACAGACTGTAGGGGCAAGTGCTGTTAGCGAGCACCTACGAAGGCCAGAACGGCACACGAGGGGTGGGTGGCCAGCACCACGCCCGACCGCCTTTGTCTCCCCCAGTGGCGATGTTTACACACCGCACCAGGTACTCATTCAAGGCTGAGTCGACCTAGGGAAGGCCCAAGACCGGTTCAGGTAATCGTAACCGGTGTTGGCCACGAGCGGCTATTCTGCTTGCTAACAGCACTTGCCCTTTCCGCCTGTTCAAGGCTATACGGGGGATCTGTGTCTCCGTGCGTGTGTTGATAGGTGGGGAGCGGTAGAGTAGTAGGTCACCGCGCTGCACTACGAACCCGGCAACCCGAGTTCGATTTCCGTTCACGGCCAACACCGGTCGACTCAACCTCAATGAGTACCTGGTGCGGTGTGTAAACATCGCCACTGGGGAGACAAAGGCGGCCGGGCGTGGTGTTGGCCACCCACCCCCTCGTGTGCCGTGTCGGCCTTCATAGCTGCTCGCTAACAGCACTTGCCCCAACAGCCTGTTCAAGGCTATACGGGGGATCTTTGTCTCCGCGTGTGCGTGTGTAGATAAGGTTGTGAGTATTCTTGTTACCCGGCTTGTCTCTCTCAGTGACCCTTGGTCTGGGGTACTAAGGGTCAGTCAGGGTGTGGGTACACCCTTATCCCTCCCCTTGCCACCACCCTCACCACCACCCTCTCACCCCTAACAACACACTCTTGACACATTCCACGTTACACACAAAGTCAACATTATTGGCTAATTATGTCCCCCCCCCCCCCCCCACTTAATATTTATCAGCAAATCGACCGGGTCGCTAAACCACACAACGTAGCGCGGACGTCACGGGCCTAGCTGTCAATCCATCACGGTTCACCCCGTATTCTTGTACAGGGAAATTGAGTGTTTCAGGTCCATACGGCATTCGAACCGTTTCAATACGGGCAATAAAAAAAAATCGTGTTTGTGTCTATGTTTGTGTTTCTCCCTTGCCATGGGACTTTGTAGGATGAACGTTGAGATTTATAAGGTGTACGAAGTGACCAATGAGGTCTGAATTGGTCTGTAATAAGGTAGGGGGGGCACTGCCAAGGGGTTGACAGGTTTGTAGTGGTGAGTGTACTAGTGGTGAGTGTAGTGGTGGTGATTGTCTATGTTTGTGTTTCTCCCTTGCCATGGGACTTTGTAGGATGAACGTTGAGATTTATAAGGTGTACGAAGTGACCAATGAGGTGTGAATTGGTCTGTAATAAGGTAGGGCACTGCCAAGGGATTGACAGGTTTGTAGTGGTGAGTGTACTAGTGGTGAGTGTAGTGGTGGTGATTGTCTATTTGTGTGTTCTCCCTTGCGATGGGACTTTGTAGGATGAACGTTGAGATTTATAAGGTGCACGGGGTGACCAATGAGGTCTGAATTGGTGTGTAATAAGGTAGGGGGGCACTGCCGAGGGGTTGACAGCAGCGCTCGTGTGCCTGGGGGACGATGGTTGAAGGCGGCCCCGGGAGGAAACACAATGAACGCTGTGCGCGGAGGGAGCAGCGAGGGGTTGGTGGATTGCACACGGATGGTTTGGAACTTCCTTCTACCCGTGGGTGGGCGTCGAGGAGGTGGCCGCACCACCGTGGCTCTGCCAGGAGAAGGCGGTGCTACAGCGAAGTGTTTGGCACTAAATCGCCATCTCTTCTAATCAATCTGTACGGGGGGGGGGAGATCGAGCGTTGCTCCCTCGCTTGAGGCATGCACCTTTCTCCAGCCGCCCCGGTTGTTGCTCCTCCCCCCTCCCCCACGTGAATAATAAACACGACTCCGCATCGACATCGTCATCAGTAATTGGCTTTAAACATCTTTAAAATAAAATACGAATAAAGTCGTACAATTGTACTGAAATAGCGCCGGCTGCTGGCGGAAAAGAGTAACTCCGGTGTACGGCGGCACTCGCGTCAGCAGGCCACGATAGACACGAGGGGGGGGGACATCTCGGGGGGAAAGGTCACAGAAGGGGGCCCATCGGGAAGCCCCGGGAACCCGCGAGTAGGTTCCAGAAAGGGGGCGGAGCGAAGCCGCGCTGGGAGTATCAGAGGGGCCCCTGAGCGGGACCTCGTGGCTGCTGCTGGAAGCGGGATGCCCGTCATGCCCACTCAAGTCCATCGTCGTCACCATCCCGGGGCGCCGCTGGTCAGACAGCCTAGCAACTGTTCTAAGTAGTGCCGCCGACGATAGACGGTCTTAATAATAATTATAATAGTGTGCACCCACGTAGGGTGTTTGTGTGTGTTACCCCGATGGTGCTTGTGAAATAAAAGAAGGGCCTCCAGTTATTACTGTCTCCGAGTTAAGTCACTACACAATTCGAATGTAAAAACCCCAATGCAGCACTGAGTCGTAGAGTCCTAATGCCTCGGCGTGACGTATATTTGAAGTTTGTGGTCTCTCACCCGTCCCCCTCTCTCCCCGTGATCGCGTGGATTTTTCTCCAGGTCCCCCAGTTTTTCCCTCCACATTTAGAATCAACATCATGCCTGTTGTATGTCCAGTTGCCTATTCGGACTGAGAGTCGTAAGTTCAACTGCCGTGCAATAGATGGCAGTGGTGGCATCTACATCTGCAGGGCGTGAAGAACCAGTGGCATCTACATCTACAGAACGTGAAGAACCAGTGGCATCTACATCTGCAGAGCGTGAAGAACCAGTGGCATCTACATCTGCAAAACGTGATGAACCAGTGGCATCTACATCTGCAGAGCGTGAAGAACCAGTGGCATCTACATCTGCAGAACGTGAAGAACCAGTGGCATCTACATCTGCAGAACGTGAAGAACCAGTGGCATCTACATCTACAGAAGGTGAAGAACCAGTGGCATCTACATCTACAGAACGTGAAGAACCAGTGGCATCTACATCTGCAGAACGTGAAGAACCAGTGGCATCTACATCTGCAGAACGTGAAGAACCAGTGTCATCTACATCTGCAGAGCGTGAAGAACCAGTGGCATCTACATCTGCAGAACGTGAAGAACCAGTGGCATCTACATCTGCAGAACCTGAAGAACCAGTGGCATCTACATCTGCAGAACGTGAAGAACCAGTGGCATCTGCAGAACGTGAAGAACTAGTGGCATCTAAATCTACAGAACGTGAAGAATCAGTGGCATCTACATCTGCAGAACGTGAAGAACCAGTGGCATCTACATCTACAGAACGTGAAGAACCAGTGGCATCTACAGGATATTATGCAACTTTTAAAGCCATTACCCCGTGTTTAGTGTACACGCCGTACAGCACGTGTGGAATCTACAGGAGTAAAGTTGGGATTTACGAACAAACCGACTTACGAACAAGACCTCTGGAACCTGACTCGTTCGTAAGTAGAGGAGTCCTTGTATTTGGCTGCGATAAACGTCCACATGATGACGATAAACCTCTCAGTGGTGCCTTACCTTGTAAAATTACAACATTTAAAAAAATTGTTTCGTTTGAAAAAAGAAAAAAACAACGACGGTGGATTTCGCTTTAAAACTTTCGTGACTTGCAAGGATTCATCTTCTTTGGTTCTTTCGGTAAAGTCACGTAGAACGAGAATAAGCGTCGTGAGAATTTTATTGCGCTATTTTATTTTATCAATTTATCATTTTATTCTCATTCTACGTGACTTTACCGAAAGAACCAAAGAAAACGACGGTGGAATCAAGAAAGGGAAGCGTCCGAGGGTGGCCTGCGTGGACTTTGAGAATGACGATGAGCGGGAACGCCGCCAGTCTTTCTGCAAACGTCACTTTTACAAGCGGCGGCGTGCGATCGTCGGAAAACCGCACCTCCGATGAGCACGGTCGGCTACGTGCGGCGCGAAAGAAGTTCAACGTACACACACTACGCTACGCTGTACACGCTACGCTACATACTACAGTATACACTACGCTACACACGATGCTACGCACTACACTGCACACCACATAATACACTACACACCATGCTGCACACCACAACACACACTGAACTATACACTACGCGCTACGCGACTATACGCCGCACCACCATGCTAAATTTCAAACTGAATTCTCGAGAAATTATTTTGGTTGTGTTTAGTGTTTGTTGTCCTTCCCCCCGCACATCCGATGAGCACGGTCGGCTACGTACGGCGCGAAAGAAGTTCAACACACACACACGCACGCACTCACTCTCGTGCCTACAAAGCGAACACAGCTGTGAAAAGCGAAGCGGCGAAGCAGAGGAGAGTGAGAGAGTGAGTGAGAGACTCCCGCTGGGAATTGGTTCTGGCACCCCGAGAGAACAGACCGGTGGTGCCACGTGGACCGGAGTCCCCACCACACACTCGTGCCGTTTCGCTGATGAGGCTGAATCAAGGGCTGAGAGGGCTTGGGGCTTTGGGGATGGGGGGGGGTCGTGAGTGGGGTGATGGGCGTGGGAGGTCGCTGGGTTGCGCCCTGACCCCGGCTTGAACTCGGCCGCCCTTGACCTCTGACCCGCTGTAAGGCGCCGCGCGGAGGCGATCTCGCTCCGCCGGCAGCAAGTGGCAGGGACGTGACCGGTCGACGGTCAAAAGCAAAACCCCCAACAACCGTGCAAGAGATGGGTTACGCGCCATGAAGGAGGGCCCATTGCCCCAAAAACGTCACCGATTGTAGAATGTAATTCTTGCTGCTAACGCCGCACGCACGCTCACTCTTAGTGTGGTTGTTGCCGTTGTTATTGACGATCTCAGCCACCGACTTACTGCTCCAGCACAGCGGAACGTCGGAGCTGTAATCTCGCCCTTTTACGAGGCTCGCGAGCAAAGGTGCAAACAACACGCACAGAGATATCCCCAACGCGTCCCGGCCACCACCTCCCGTGGAACTAAACAAAGACCCCCCCCACCGTATAACCTTTGCAGTTTGTTGGACCAAGCGCTGATAGCGAACGCCCACAGAGAAACCCCCCCCCCCACCACCTTTCCCGTGGAACAAACCAAAGGTCCCCCGTATAACCTTCACATAGTGTTTAGGGCAAGTCATGAATTTAAATTTTGTTGTTGTTATTTTAACAGATAAGGCTCCACTGCGCGACGCAGCTCTTTTTCCCAGAAGCGACCTGGCCATCACAAGTGATAGCCCCACGAAGCGGCTCATCATCAAATGTACAGCGGCCAAAAACTCTAAAGTCTAAATGCACGTTTCTAAGTGTGGGGAAAACCGGAGGACCCGGAGAAAACCAATCCACGTGCTCACGGGGAGTGAGAACATGCAAACCCCAAATATATATAGCAAGAGTCAGGGTCGGGATCGAACCAACAACCTCCTGTATACAAGGCGAAATTTAATTGCTGTGATTTCCCCACCTGATGATGATTGCTTGTGTTGCAATCGAAACGTCGTTATTTCTTTTATTTAATACCTACGTGACGTTACCGAAAGAACCACAGAGTAAGGCGAGGTAGTTAACATCTCCTAGCCACCGTGGCTGTGAGCAAACACCCAGGTTGACTCTGCTATAGCTCTACTGCCCGCGTGTGTCAGTGTGTGTGCGTGTTGTGAGGAGCGGTAGTGTAGGGGTTAGCGCGCTGCACTACGAACCCGGCGGCCCGAGTTCGACTCAGCCTCAAACGAGCACCCTGGTGCGGTGTGTAAACATCGCCACTGGGGTGAGACAAAGGCGGCCGGGCGTGGTGCTGGCCACCCACCCCCTCGCGTGCCGTGCCGGCCTTCAATAGGTGCTGCTCGCTAACAGCACTTGCCCCAACAGTCTGTTGCAGGCTATACGGGGGTTATTTGTCCTTGTGCGTGTTGAGCCGTCTTAACGGACCCGGGAGCTATACTAACTCTCCCTGCCAGGGGCTGCTTGCTGGGCTGAGACGGATGAGGGAGGATCGGGAGTTGAAGCGATCTAATCCGCATCGATGCAGGGGGCAAAAGGTCGCAGGCCTGCGACTGCGTGGCCATTGTCACTGCTGGCGGATGGGGGCCTCCACTTGGGAGGGGCTCCGCGGTGGCTAGGAGATGTTAACTACCTCGCCTGGTACGCAGGAGGTCGTGGAACCCGACCCTGACGCATGCTGTATATTTGGAGTTTTCGGTGTGTCTCTCTCTCTCTCTCCCCGTGGTCGCGTGGATTTTTCTCCGGGTTCTCCGGTTCTACCCCTCCGCATTTAGAATCAACATCGTCACGCGTTTCCAAGTATTTGGGCTGCTGTACATTTCTCCGTGATCACGATAAGCCACTTCATGGGGCTATCATGTGTGACAGCCAGATCGCTTCTGATAATCGGCCTACGTAGCTCGGTGTAGCCTTTCCTGGTACAATAAAAAAAATGATAAGCGAGAGATTGTGTCGTGGTGCAAAAATCAGTCCTAACCACGGCAATTACCGGATCGCGAATAACAGAGCAATCTCGGGGAGAAGCGTAGAGCGGCACAGGGAGGACAGGATGAAAAAAACAAAGGGGAGTTTCGATGCACGGGTATTTTGAAAAGCAGTGCTTTGCAGCGTGCAGTACGGAAACGCATGTCGAGGTTCTTTGGGGGCGGCTGTCGTGTCTCCTGGTGTTCGGCGAGACTTCAGTATACGGCGGTTGAATCGCGGGCTGTGCATTCACGCTTTGCAGCATGCAGCATGGCAAACATGCGTCTGGTTGCTTTGCAGCAGCTGTCGTGTCCCTCGGTGTTCGGGGGAGACCTCTGTAAAGTGAAACTGTGGACGGCGATGTGTTTGTGCCAGCGCTTTTTTGAGAGATTGCGAAAAAGGGATTTTCACAACCCAGAGCTGTTGTCAATCCGGCACATTGCCACACCGCTAGGCAAGCACAAACACACACACACGTACACACGTACACACGGACGATCACAGACACGCACGCATTCCTAGTTATACAACACAGAGACACAAAGACCTCGCCGCCACCCCGTGTAGCCTCAACAAACTGTTGGGGCAAGTGCTGTTAGCGAGCTGCGGCCAGCAACCACGCCCGGCCGCCTTTGTCTCACAAGTAGCGATGCTTACACACCGCACCAGGTGCTCATTTGAGGCTGAGTCGACCTAGGGGAGGCCCAGGACCGGTTCAGATAATCGTCACCGGTGTTGGCCGTGAGCGGGAATCGAACTCGTGCGGCTAGGTTCTGTAGGCCAGTGTATTAAGTGCTACACTGCCGGTCCCCACGTATAAACACACACACACACACGCAAGACAGAGACATACATACATCCAAAGATCCCCCATATAGCCTTAAGGTACTGCTGGGGCAAGCGCTGTTAACGAGCTACAGTAAACGAGGAGGTGTGGGCAGCTCCTCGCCCAGCCGCCTTTGTTTCCCCAGTGGCGATATTAACACATCGCACCAGGTACTTATTTGAGGCTGAGTCGACCTGGGGGAAGGCCCATGACCGGTTCAAATAATCGTCACTGGTGTTGGTCGTGAGCAGGGAATCGAACTCGTGTGGCCGGGTTCGTAGCTCAGCGCGCGAACCGCTACACTCTATACAGACATGAAACAGACCCACCCACTCACACGTAGACACACACAAACATTCGCTGTACACACACTCACATCCACACACAAACATTCGCTGTACACACACTCACATCCACACGCAAACATTCGCTGTACACACACTCACATCCACACACACACACATTCGCTGTACACACACTCACATCCACACACAAACAGATGCACTACTTCATTCGGTATATCTGCCAGTCTATTACTGTCCGGTAACCTCATCAGAGACTGGGTCTGTCACTCTATTGTCTAGAGACCCCCATCAGAGACTCGGTCTGTCACTTTATTGTCTAGAGACCCCCATCAGAGACTGGGTCTGTCACTCTATTGTCTAGAGACCCCCATCAGAGACTCGGTCTGTCACTCTATTGTCTAGAGACCCCCATCAGAGACTCGGTCTGTCACTTTATTGTCTAGAGACCCCCATCAGAGACTCGGTCTGTCACTCTATTGTCTAGAGACCCCCATCAGAGACTCGGTCTGTCACTCTATTGTCTAGAGACTCCCATCAGCGACTGGGTCTGTCACTCTATTGTCTAGAGACCCCCATCAGAGACTGGGTCTGTCAGTCTATCATTCTCTGGGGACCTCATCAGGGCTCAATGTGTCAAACCTGCGAGTGTAAATATTGTGATCACGAATTTAGTTTTGTTTGCTTCGACCTCCGTACAGTATCCACTGTACTCTTTCCAATCTGATAACGGTCGTGGAATTGTGGCTTTTGAGAGAAACGAAAAACATATATATGGACATCCACTTCCTCTCCGCTAGTTCCCACACAGCATGTTGACGCAACGCCTACACACTTAATGCACGTGCTTGTTTGCGAGCACCTATTAATGCCTCCTGGTGGTGGAGGTGTGGCCGGTGCCATGCAGGTCCGGGGCGCCACCGTGTGCGAGATGTTAACTTCCTCGCCTGGTCTACAGGAGCACGTGGGTTCGATCTCGACCCTGACACCTGCTCTATATTTGGAGTTTGCGTGTCTCTCTCTCTCATCATCATCACGGTGGCTAGGAGATGTTAACTACCTCGCCTGGTCTACAGGAGCACGTGGGTTCGATCTCGACCCTGACGCCTGCTGTATATTTGGAGTTTGCGTGTCTCTCTCTCATAATCATCATCACGGTGGCTAGGAAATGTTAACTACCTCGCCTGGTCTACAGGAGCACGTGGGTTCGATCTCGACCCTGACGCCTGCTCTATATTTGGAGTTTGCGTGTCTCTCTCTCTCATCATCATCACGGTGGCTAGGAGATGTTAACTACCTCGCCTGGTCTGCAATAGGTCGTGGGCTGACGCCTGCTGCTGTATATATGGAGTCTGCATATCTCTCTCTTTCTCATCCAGTGGTCGCGTGGATTTTTCTCTGGATTCCTCCAGTTTTGGAGGAATGCTGTTATACGTCTTCCACGTTATGATAAGCCACTTCGTTGAGCTATCATTTGTGATAGCCAGGTCAGTGGGCCTTACCTGGTAACATAAATCAGGAGGTGTTAAGATGTTCAAACATGAAACGGATACATTTTGCAAGTAATCAAGTACTGCATCAACCACACATACTTGTGGTGAATATGCAGACATGCTTTGATCATTAACGCACGTATTGTCCTTGAAACTGATTGGCCTACACCAGGGACAGACATCCTTCTTCATGGTCTAGTCTCACTACCACCAGTGTCAGACCAGAGAACGACGCCAAAAAAATAATGCCACGCGTATCGGAACATTTATCGCTCGGGGTGAGCAGCTAGTGAGAGGGTAAAAACAAACCTCCGCTTATTTTTAATATTTTGACATCGAAAAAAAAGGTGCCATGAACAATTTTAGTTTGTTTGTATAAAAAGGTCCACCTCAAATTTGAGAGTGCCGGTGGGGGGGGGGGGGTGGGAGTTGAGACCCCAGTGTCCCCCACCACGGCCACCGTGGAAACCCATCGTCTCGGTTCGTTTTGTTTCTGGTTCCCGTTCCTGTGGACAGGAATAGAACCTAGAACCCGGGGTTTCTGGGATCGTAAGGGGCTGCTTGATCATCTCAACTAAAAAAGCTCAATTTTTTTTATTTCACCAGATAAGCCCCCCCCCCCCCCCCCCCCCACTGAGCTACGTCGCTCTTTTTTCCCAAAAGCGACCTGGCCATCATCACAAACGACAGCTCAGCGAAGTGGTGGCCTATCGACATCATCGCGGGGACATTTATAGCAGCAGGCCAAGCACCACTGCGGATGACGTCAATGCGATCTTGAACAACGGCGAAACACGCACACAGAGAGGCCCTTGCCTCTTACAACCATCGGGCAGCCTCACGAGCAAATTCCACATTCCTCTGACAGCCCCCCACGCCTCAACCCCCCCATTGCCACGGAGTGGAAGCCAAGGAAAGGAAACGCGAGGGGACGCGTCTCCACGGAGGAGACGGAGCGAGTTTGTGGCGGTAGCTTCGCTAGAGGAGAATGTGGAGGCCTTCATCCAGCAGTGGACTGACCATGGCCGATGACTCTTTTACTATGTTTATATATTTTTTTTGTTTTAGCAGGTAAGGCCCACTGAGCTGTGTAGCTGTTTTTCAGAAGCGACCTGGCCACAGATGATAGGTCCAACGAGGCAGTCTCATCACGTGGACATGTTTAGCAGCCAAACACTCTAATGGCGTGATGTCGATTGAAAATGGGAAAACCCCGAGGACCCCGGAGAAAAATCCACACGACCACAGGGATAGAGAGACACACACACAAACTCTAAATATAGAGCAGGTGTCAGGGTCGGGATCGAACCCACCACCTCCTGTAAAGCGGTCAAGGTAGTTAACATCTCCTAGCCACCGTGATGATGATGATGATAGAGAGAGAGATGCAAATTCCAAATACACAGCAGCCGTCAGGGTCGGGATCGAACCCACCACCTCCTGTATAGCGGTCAAGGTAGTTAACATCTCCTAGCCACCGTGATGATGATGATAGAGAGAGAGATGCAAATTCCAAATATACAGCAGCCGTCAGGGTCGGGATCGAACCCACCACCTCCTGTATACCGGGCGAGGTAGTCAACATCTCATAGCCACCGTGGCACCCCAATCATCGTAACCTTCAGCCACAATCTATCAACTGCCGGCTGACTGCGTCCCCAAAATCCGTCAGCCACGTCTCGCGGTTCTCCCGACTGCCACGCCCGCCGTGGCTCCGGCGCGCGTGCCGATTCCGTCGCTCCATCTCCCACGACGGCGCTCGCTGCTCTCGACGGGGCCGCCCCCCTGCTGTGCTGGTTTTTAACCCCCCTGGGCTGCCGCTCCGCCCTCTGCCTCGACCACCGGCCGTCATTAGCACGGTTGGCTCCGCACGGCGCGATAGAAGTTCCGCGTACACGCATGAAAGTCGGCACCTCTTCTATCCGCGACGCGGCCCGCCCAAATGCCCGCTTCACGATCGTTCGCTGGCGACGCGATGCCGCGGTCCAAGTGTGCACGCCCGTTTCCCTAAGCCGTCGGGGATGATCTGTTCCGCGTGTCACTGGTGCCACGCGTGTCACTGGTGCCGCGCGTGTCCCTGGTGCCACGCGTGTCACTGGTGCCGCGCGTGTCCCTGGTGCCACGCGTGTCCCTGGTGCCACGCGTGTCCCTGGTGCCACGCGTGTCCCTGGTGCCACGCGTGTCACCGGTGCCACGCGTATCCCCGGTGCCACGCGTGTCCCCGGTGCCGCGCGTGTCCCCGGTGCCGCGCGTGTCCCCGGTGCCGCGCGTGTCCCCGGTGCCGCGCGTGTCCCCGGTGCCGCGCGTGTCCCCGGTGCCACGCGTGTCCCCGGTGCCGCGCGTGTCCCCGGTGCCGCGCGTGTCCCCGGTGCCGCGCGTGTCCCCGGTGCCGCGCGTGTCCCCGGTGCCGCGCGTGTCCCCGGTGCCGCGCGTGTCCCCGGTGCCGCGCGTGTCACTGTTACGCGGAAAGGGGACAGTGGGTTCGAGTGGGTCGGGGCAGCCCAAGGATCGCCGGGACACTCATCCCTCGTTATTCACGAACTTGTCGCGGTGGCTGTCCGCGAATCGCCCCCCTGCAACTCTGCACGACTGCCGCGTCGAGAGAGGAAGCAAGTGATGAGATAGAGCGATCAGATAAAGTCACGATGTTCACGTATATAATAGCTTATTTACGTATTTATTTACGGTAATTGATTTAAAAGGTTGGGTTCTCGTAGACCATTGTCACTATCCGCGAAATGTCCTAATAACGCAATCATCTCCGGAACGTATCCCCCGTTGAATAACGAGAGAATACGAATTATCCTGTTACACAGCAACGGGCGAAGACAAAGATCCCCCGTATAGCCTCCAACAGCCTGTTGGGGCAAGAGCTTTCAGCGTGCGCAAGAGGCCGATATGGGGCACGAGGAGGTGGTGTGACCATCACGAGGAGGTGGTGTGACCATCACGAGGAGGTGGTGTGATCATCACGTGGAGGTGGTGTGACCATCACGAGGAGGTGGTGTGACCATCACGAGGAGGTGGTGTGACCATCACGAGGAGGTGGTGTGACCATCACGAGGAGGTGGTGTGACCATCACAAAGGTCCGGGCCGCCTTTGCCTCCCCCCCCCCCCCCCCCCAGTGCCGATGTTCACACGCCCCCACATCAGGTACTCATTTGAGGCTCCATTGACCTCAGGGACGCTCAGGACCGGTTTAAAATATTCGCCGTCACCGGAGTTGGCCGAACTCGGGACGCCGGGTTCACAGCGCAGTGGCGCTAACCGCTGCACCACCGCTCCCCGCACGGCGATGGATTCACATGAACGACAACAACCAGCAAACGCCACCGCTGCCACCACCACCAGCAGCAGCAGTCAGCCCGAGATAATCTCGAGATAAACCGAGCAGCTCCCAGCACGCGGCGCGAAACGTCGGACGCCCGTGCCCAACAGCTGTATTCTGGTGGAGCGAGTGGACTACTCCACTCAGCTACCCCAACACACCACTCTGTATCATGGTGGAGCGAGTGGACTACTCCACTCAGCTACCACAACACACCACTCTGTATCATGGTGGAGCGAGTGGACTACTCCACTCAGCTACCACAACACACCACTCTGTATCCTGGTGGAGCGAGTGGACTACTCCACTCAGCTACCACAACACACCACTCTGTATCCCGGTGGAACGAGTGGACTACTCCACTCAGCTACCCCAATACATCACTCTGTATCTTGGCGAAAGTAATCTGATTACCCAAGTAATATGATCACTATTGTAATGTAACACCATTACTCAAGTAATGTAGCCCGATCACTCAGGTAATCAGATTACCATGGCGATGTAATCCGATTACTCAATCAATCCAAACACTGTTGTAATGTAATCCGATTCGTCAATTAGTCTGATCACTCACGTAATCCGATTACGATTAGTCGAGTTATCCGGTCAATCAAGCAATCCGATTCCTATTGTGATGTAATGTGATTGTTCGAGGAGCTGCCGATCATCGACACCCGGGGTTGGTGCAGGACGCGCGTCACGGCCAGGATGGGACGCCGATGGGCGTAAGGTCGAGAATATCAGAATATTCATTTGGATTGCAGGAGGAATCCGATGAGCTATAAAGCGCTTTTTTTACAGATGTCCAGTAGGGGCACGTGGTCAGAACGTTACAACAACAACACGAATTTTGATTTAAAGCTTTCGTGACTGCAGGAATTCATATTCTTGGTTCTTTCGGTAAAGTCACGTAGAAGGGAAACAATAAAATAATAAAAATTACAATAAAATAATACTAATTATTTTATTGTTTCTAAAATTGTTTTTTATTATTTTACTGTTTCCCTTCTACGCGACTTTACCGAAAGAACCAAGAATAACAACAACACAATTTTGAGTTGAATCTTTCGTGACTGCAGGAATCCATAGTATTTGGTTCTTTCGGTGAAGTCACGTGGGTAGAAAAAATTATAATGAAAATAAAGTGAATACAAATATCACGACGTTTCGATCGCAACACAAGTGGTCGTCATCAGGAAAAGGGGGTTAGCCTCTAAAGGTAAACTGTTTATAAAGGTTTGGAGATGGGCGTAGCAGCAATGCCAATGCAGCAACAATGTCAATGTAGTAGCAATGCCAATACAGCAGCAATGCCAACGTAGCAACAATGTCAATGTAGCAACAATGTCAATGCAGCAACAATGTCAATGCAGCAACAATGTCAATGCAGCAACAATGCCAATGCAGCAACAATGCCAATGCAGCAACAATGTCAATGTAGCAACAATGTCAATGCAGCAACAATGTCAATGCAGCAACAATGCCAATGCAGCAACAATGCCAATGCAGCAACAATGCCAATGCAGCAACAATGTCAATGCAGCAACAATGTCAATGCAGCAACAATGCCAATGCAGCAACAATGCCAATGTAGCAACAATGCCAATGTAGCAACAATGGCAATGCAGCAACAATGCCAATGCAGCAACAATGCCAATGTAGCAACAATGTCAATGCAGCAACAATGCCAATGCAGCAACAATGTCAATGCAGCAACAATGCCAATGCAGCAACAATGCCAATGCAGCAACAATGCCAATGTAGCAACAATGCCAATGTAGCAACAATGTCAATGCAGCAACAATGTCAATGCAGCAACAATGCCAATGCAACAACAACGCCAATGTAGCAACAATGCCAATGTAGCAACAATGTCAATGCAGCAACAATGCCAATGCAGCAACAATGCCAATGTAGCAACAATGTCAATGCAGCAACAATGCCAATGCAGCAACAATGTCAATGCAGCAACAATGCCAATGCAGCAACAATGCCAATGCAGCAACAATGTCAATGCAGCAACAATGCCAATGCAGCAACAATGCCAATGCAGCAACAATGCCAATGCAGCAGCAATGCCAATGCAGCAACAATGCCAATGCAGCAACAATGCCAATGTAGCAGCAATGCCAATGTAGCAACAATGCCAATGTAGCAACAATGCCAATGTAACAACAATGCCAATGTAACAACAATGCAGCAACAATTCCAATGCAGCAACAATGCCAATGCAGCAACAATGCCAATGTAGCAACAATGCCAATGTAGCAACAATGCCAATGTAACAACAATGCCAATGTAACAACAATGCAGCAACAATGCCAATGCAGCAACAATGCCAATGCAGCAACAATGCCAATGTAGCAACAATGCCAATGTAGCAACAATGCCAATGTAACAACAATGCAGCAACAATGCCAATGCAGCAACAATGCCAATGTAGCAACAATGCCAATGCAGCAACAATGCCAATGTAGCAACAATGCCAATGCAGCAACAATGCAGCAACAATGCCACAATGCAGCAGCAATGCCAATGTAGCAACAATGCCAATGTAGCAGCAATGCCACAATGCAGCAGCAATGCCAATGTAGCAGCAATGCCAATGTAGCAGCAATGCCACAATGCAGCAGCAATGCCAATGTAGCAACAATGTCAATGCAGCAACAATGCCAATGCAGCAACAATGCCAATACAGCAACAATGCCAATCCAGCAACAATGTCATTGCAGCAGCAATGTCAATGCAGCAGCAATGCCACAATGCAGCAGCAATGCCAATGCAGCAGCAATGCCAATACAGCAGCAATGCCAATACAGCAGCAATGCCAATACAGCAACAATGCCAATACAGCAACAATGCCACAATGCAGCAGCAATGCCAATGCAGCAGCAATGCCAATACAGCAACAATGCCAATGTAGCAGCAATGCCACTATGTAGCAGCAATGCCAATGTAGCAACAATGTCAATGCAGCAGCAATGTCAATGCAGCAGCAATGCCAATGCAGCAACAATGCCAACGTAGCAGCAATGCCAATGCAGCAGCAATGCCACAATGCAGCAACAATGCCAATGCAGCAACAATGTCAATACAGCAACAATGTCAATGTAGCAGCAATGCCAATGCAGCAACAATGCAGCAACAATGCCAATGCAGCAACAATGCCACAATGCAGCAACAATGCCAATGCAGCAACAATGCCAATGCAGCAATAATGCCAATGTAGCAGCAATGCCAATGCAGCAACAATGCCAATGCAGCAACAATGCCAATGCAGCAACAATGCCAATGTAGCAGCAATGCAGCAACAATGCCAATGCAGCAACAATGCCACAATGCAGCAGCAATGTCACAATGCAGCAAAGGGCCGCCAAGAAATCCCTGCACCCCGCTCCACACACCACACCGCTGACGGTGGAGGTTGATTTGACAAAAAAACACAAAGTCAATTCGTGACTTGGGAGATGGTGCAATGAAATCCGTCCGTGCGGAATGTTGCATCGCAGGATCAGCAAGAGGTTAGAGGCTGTGGCCGGGGGGGGGAGAGGGCTTCATCCAGCAGTGGATTGACCATGGCTGCTGCTACTGCTGCTGACGGTGTGGAGAGAATGACATCGGTCTGTTGTTAAACAAATAAAACCCCTAAGTCTCCATAGAGTTCAGAGAGAGAGAGAGAGTTCAGAGAGAGTTCAGAGAGAGTTGAAAGGGAGTTGAGAGAGAGAGAGAGCGGAAGACAGCGGGAGGAGGTTTGGAATCTGAACTTAATCAACCCCTGGGCCTGAGACTGGGGGTGCGTGTGTGTGTGTGTCAGAGCATCGGTATGTGTGTGTGTCAGAGAATAGGTAGGTGTGTGTGTGCGTATGTGTGTGTGTCAGAGAATCGGTGTGAGTGTCAGAGAATAGGTGTGTGTGTGTATGTGTGTGTGTGTTGTGGGGAGCGATAGTGTAGCGGTTAGCGCGCTGCGCTATGAACCTGGCGACCCAGGTTCGATTCCCGCTCACGGCCAACATCAGTGTTAAGGCTATAAGGGGGATCTTTGTCTTTGTTGTGTGTCAGGGAATCGGCGTGTATGCGTGTAGGTGGGAGCGGTGGTGTAGCGGTTAGCGCGCTGTTATAAAGCCAGCGACCCGAATTCGATTCCCGCTCACGGCCAACATCAGTGTCGATTATGTGAACCGGTTCTGGGCCTCCCCTAGGTCGACTCAGCCTCAAATGAGTACCTGGTGCGGTGTGTAAACATTGCCACTAGGGAGACAAAGGCGGTCTGGCGTGGTGCTGGCCACCCACCCCCTCGTGTACCGTTACCGTCCTTCATAGGTGCTCGCTAACAGCACTTGCCCCTACAGTCTGTTAAGGCTATATGGGGGATCTTTGTTGTGTGTGTATGTATGTATGTGTGTATGTATGTGTGTATGTATGTGTGTATGTATGTGTGTATGTATGTGTGTATGTATGTGTGTATGTATGTGTGTATGTATGTGTGTATGTATGTGTGTATGTATGTGTGTATGTATGTGTGTATGTATGTGTGTATGTATGTGTGTATGTATGTGTGTATGTATGTGTGTATGTATGTGTGTATGTATGTGTGTGTGTATGTGTGTATGTGTATGTACGTCCTTGTGTGTGAGTTCACCATAATCACTTCCTCTCCCTCGAGAGCAACCCCAACAGTTTCGCACTTCCTCTCTGTTCCCACCCCCCCTACATATTTCCACCATCGGCTCACTCACCACTACACACTCACCATCCCCTCCTCACCACTCGCCTACTCGTCCAACGGCGAGTACTACACGTGTAGTATATGTTGTAGCTACTACACGTTTAGTAGCTACTACATATACTACACGTGTAGTAGCTATTAGTAGTAGCTACATATGTGTAGCAGCTACGGGCCCCGCACTTTCAAGGGCCCCGCGCTAAATGCTTTCAAGCTATCAATTCCGGTTCGGTGATTCTGCACTTGCCCTATTACTACAGTACTATACCGCCTTCAACGGCTGGGTGTTTAAGATTAGCGATTTGTCGTATTAACTGGCTGTATAGCAAATGGCAGGAAAAAAAAAACACATTTACTTGACTATGAAAATTTAACATTCGTTTTAATATTAACGTTTTGTTTTTAATTTAGGGCCCCTTTATAACATAATGCTAGAGGCCCCGCACTAACTTCATCCGGGACCGATTGTCCGTCGGCATTAAGTTCCCATACTGGCGGGCTATCGCCTCCTGAATCACGCCGCTATCGCTACTCACCCTGTGGAACGGGGACCCGCGTACTCCTTCACGGGGACTCTTCCACGCACTTCAGGTCACAAACAACACACAGAGACAAAGATCCACCACCACCACCCCCGTGTAGCCTCAACGGACTGTTGGGGCAAGTGCCGTGAGCGAGTAACAGCGCCCTATGTGAAGGTCGTGGCCACGGCACAGGTTGTGGGGTGGCCGGCACCACGCCCGGCCGCCTTTGTCTCCCCATAGTGTTCACTGTGTGTGTGTGTGTGGGGAGCGGTAGCTACGAACCCGGCGACTAGCGGTAGCTACGAACCCGGCGACCCGAGTTCGATACCCGCTCGCGGGTCCTGGGCATCCCCTAGGTCGACTCAGCCTCAAATGTGTACCTGGTGCGATGTGTAGTAAACATCGCCACGAGGGAGACAAAGGCGGCCAGGGCGTGGTTGCTGGCCACCACCCACCCCCCTTCGTGTGCCGTGCCGGCCTTCATAGGTGCTCGCTAACAGCACTTGCCCCAAACAGCCTGTTACAGGCTATACGGGGAGGCGTCTTTGTTTGTGTGTGTGTGTGAAGTCTGGCCGAACCGGTACGTTGACATGAGCGTGGGGGTTTGGGTCACGATATCGGCAGCGGGAAGTTTAAGAGCACCTGACCAATTGTTTTTTTGTTGGCCTCGTATCTCACCCAAAGCACACAGCGCGCTAACCACTGCGCCACCGCTCCCCCCCCCACCATACACACACAGAGAGAGAGAAAGCACTTCACCAGACTGCCGGGGCAAGCGTTGTTAGCGAGCACCGAACGGCACACGAGGGGGTGGGTGGGTGGGTGGCCAGCACCCCGCCCCGGCCGCCTTTGTCTCTCCGCAGTGGCGATGTTTACGACACACCGCATGTACTCATTTCAGGCTGAGCCGACCCAGGGGAGGCCCAGAACCGGTTCGGACATTCGCCGCTGGTGTTGACGGCCGTGAGCGGGAATCGAACTCGGTTGGCCGGCTTCGCAGCGCGGAGCGCTAAACCGCTGCAATGCACGCGTAACACAACGACAAAGGTGCCCCGTGTAGCCTTAACAGACTTTTGGGGCAAGTGCTGTTTTAACGCCTACGAAGGCCGGCGCGGCACACGAGTTTGGCCAGCACCACGCCCGGCCGCCTTTGTCTTCCGAGTGGAGATGTCTTCACACCGCACCGCGGCGCTCGTTTGAGGCTGAGTCGACCTCGAGGTGGCCCAGGACTGGTTCAGAAACTTTTCACCGGCGTTGGCCGTGAGCGGGAGTCGAACTCTGTTGGCCGAGTTCGTAGCGCGGCGCGCTCACCGCTACAATGCCGCTCCCCACAGCACACGGAACACTCCCACATACACAAACATAGCACTCACCCCACACCGCAACTCCCCTCCACCAAACACGCACGTGTTTGTTTTCGTAAAATTGTGAGCAACATCTGGCATCGTCCCCCCCACTAGGTCGACTCGGCATCGACAGCAGCAGCGACGGCTCGTAACGCGTGCTTGTTACAGCCCATGAACGAGTGTGGGACAGACACGTGTTGTTGTTAATGCCCATGAACGAGTGTGGGACAGACACGTGTTGTTGTTAATGCCCATGAACGAGTGTGGGACAGACACGTGTTGTTGTTACAGCCCATGAACGAGTGTGGACAGACACGTGTTGTTGCTACAGCCCATGAACGAGTGTGGACAGACACGTGTTGTTGCTAGAGCCCATTAACGAGTGTGGACAGACAAGTGTTGCTGCTACAACCCATGAACGAGTGTGAACAGACACGTGTTGTTGTTACAGCCCATGAACGAGTGTGGGACAGACACGTGTTGCTGCTACAGCCCATTAACGAGTGTGGGACAGACACGTGTTGTTGTTAATGCCCATGAACGAGTGTGGGACAGACACGTGTTGTTGTTACAGCCCATGAACGAGTGTGGGACAGACACGTGTTGTTGCTAGAGCCCATGAACGAGTGTGAACATACACGTGTTGTTACAGCCCATGAACGAGTGTGGACAGACACGTGTTGCTGCTACAGCCCATTAACGAGTGTGGGACAGACACGTGTTGTTGTTACAGCCCATGAACGAGTGTGGACAGACACGTGTTGTTGTTACAGCCCATGAACGAGTGTGGACAGACACGTGTTGTTGCTACAGCCCATTAACGAGTGTGGAACAGACACGAGTTGTTGCTAGAGCCCATTAACGAGTGTGGGCAGACACGTGTTGTTGTTACAGCCCATGAACGAGTGTGGGACTAACACGTGTTGTTGTTACAGCCCATTAACGAGTGTGGGACAGACACGTGTTGTTGCTAGAGCCCATGAACGAGTGTGGACAGACACGTGTTGTTGCTATAGCCCATTAACGAGTGTGGGACAGACACGTGTTGCTACAGCCCATGAACGAGTGTGGGACAGACACGTGTTGCTGCTAGAGCCCATGAACGAGTGTGGACAGACAGGTGTTGTTGTTAATGCCCATGAACGAGTGTGGACAGACACGTGTTGCTGCTACACCCCATTTACGAGTGTGAACAGACACGTGTTGCTGCTAGAGCCCATGAACGAGTGTGAACAGACACGTGTTGTTGTTACAGCCCATGAACGAGTGTGGGACAGGCACGAGTTGTTGCTACAGCCCATTAACGAGTGTGGGCAGACACGTGTTGTTGTTACAGCCCATTAACGAGTGTGGGACAGACACGTGTTGCTGCTACAGCCCATGAACGAGTGTGGGACTAACACGTGTTGTTGTTACAGCCCATTAACGAGTGTGGGACAGACACGTGTTGCTGCTACAGCCCATGAACGAGCGTGGGCAGCGTGCTAACCACTACTCTACCGCTCCCCCTACGACACCACCATAGCCTCCTCTCACGGTCCACCAAATTGAATCCACTCCAGCCAGCAGCAACACACACGCGAGCTGATTTCATCGCTCCATCTCCTCCAGGCGGTCGTCCATCCAGCAGTGGATAGACCGCACCCCGTCACCACCACTCCCCAACCCACCACCACGTGGGACAACAGAGACAATGAACGAGACTCCCTCGATGAACGACAGCCGTGGAGACGAAGCGACGGATTAATCGTATCATTTGCAAGATGGACTCCTGCCACTGCAACAAGTATTGGTTCGGCCGGCCCTGAGGGACGGCCACAGCGTGTGAGGTGGAAGGAGAGAGAGAGAGAGATGCAATCCAGCAGTGGAGAGATGATGATTGTTGCATGCATGGACTAGAGACAGCGGTTATACTGGTAGGAACGAAGATTGTAAACTGAGTGTACCAGCCTGCAATAGATTAATGTGTCCGTTCGTCCGTCCCCTTTCAATACTTTTTAACGAAGTGAAATCTCGTGCTGTCGGGGTGTAAAATCAGCAATAGACAGCGCAGAGACTTGATATGCCTTATTGCACCCAACATTTGGAAGTCACATTATCTCATTTGCGAACTTCTACCAGCCCACCCTGCAGGGACCTGTTTTTTAAAACTTTTTGATGGCTATGACCCCCACACACACCCTGCCACGCTGTTGACTTTAGTTTCAACCGAGTACCAACCATTATTCTGAGCAATGCATGAATAATGATCATCAACATTTGAACAAATTGCACATTTTGTGAGGTTCATCCCTAACTTAGCGAAGTAACTGCGAATATAAATCAAACTTCAACGGACGCTCTGCAATCAGTGGCTGACTAAGCTAGTGCGGGGCCTGTAAGCGTGTAGTTCAGTGGTTCTTAACCTTGTTGGAGGTACCGAACCCCACCAGTTTCATATGCGCATTCACCGAACCCCTCTTTAGTGAAAAATAAAATGTGATTTTTTTCAAATTCAAGACATAGATATGTTTTTTACTGGTACACAAAATGAGCCATGCATGAACATTACCTTGTTCAAAGAATAAAACCAACACAATGCATAAACTCACAACAAATTACATACCTGGAAATCAATGTGACTTCTGCTGTTGCCTTTGAGAGATCAGTTCAGATATGCGTGGCTTCACCTTGGCAAGTGCCACTCTCATGTCATTTTCACAGCAAAGTCTGTTCCTTTTCTTCGTTTTTATGTCCAGCATCCTCGAAAAGGATTGCTCACAAAGATATGTTGTAACAAATGGTATAAAAAAATCCAGGGCTTTCTTAGCAATAACTGGATACTTGTTCATTTGTCGACACCAAAACGTTGAGAGCGTTGTTGTTCTGAAGAGTTGCTGTTGAACCTGGCTCTGCTAAATTTCAATGATTTCGTCGAGGAATTCATCATTGACATCTGCTGTTTCAACAGCAAACGTGAACGGCTGTCTCACCCATGCTGGATATGACTCTCTTGTAGGGAAATATCTGTCGAGAGACTTTGCAAGCTCATCTAAGTGCGTGGCAATTGTTTGCTTCAGTTCCGTGGATGCAGAAATATCTCCGATTCCAGACACATCTTCGATCTTACTTGCACAGTCGTCCAGAAGCGGGAAGTTTGCGAAGTTATTGTTCTCTGTTCGTCGTTTCCATAACGGTAGCTTTTTTGAAAAGCCTTCAGGTGTTCTTCCGCTTCCATGATATTGACTCCACCACCCTGCATCTGCTGATTGAGATGATTGAGAGCTGCGAATATATCAGCCATGTATGCTAAAATGAGAATGAACTCAGGGTTTTTGAAGCAATCTGTATGTCAGTGTTGGTGCTCTTGCAAAAACAGGGCTAATTCCACACGCATGGCAAAAACACGATTCAGCACCTGTCCCCGGGATAACCACCGAATATTAGAATGGAGCAGAAGTACCTCAAATTCAGAGCCCATTTCTTTACACAGCTCACTGAAGATGCGGTGCCTCAGAGCACTTTTTCACACATAGTTCACACATTCCACCACAGTTTTTAATACTTCTGCCATTTTTGGAGGTAAGGTTTTTGTTGCCAACGCATGCCTGTGCAGAATACAATGCGTCACAATGATGTGTGGTGCATCGGCCTTTACTAGCGCACCAAAACCAGACTTTCTTCCCAGCATGACTGGAGCTCCGTCCGTACAAACTGCAGAAACCATATCCCATGAAAGATTGTTGTCTCTGAAGAAGTCATCCACAAGCTTCTTCACATCGGCTGCCTTCGTTGTTGTAAGAGGCTTACAAAATAAAAACTCTTCTTTTATCATGTCGTCTTTCACATAGCGTACAAAAACAGCAAGCTGGCTTAGATCAGAAACGTCTGTGGTTTCGTCGAGTTGAAGGCTGAATTTTGCTGGGCTTGAAATCAGATCCGCGACTACTTGAGCCAAGATGTCTTTACTCATGTCTTCTATTCTGTCACTGACGGTGTCATTTGAAAGGGGAATTTGGGATAATTTACCTTCGGCCGCTGTTCCGAGTATCAGATTCGCCATCTTTAATGCAGCTGGTTTCACAAGTGTTTCACCAATGGTGTGTGGCTTGCCCTGCTTTGCGATCAGGTAAGCAACTTCGTACGATGCTGTCAGGATCGGTTTGTTAACAGGTACAAATCCAAGAGCAGGCAGAGTGGCCCTTTCATCGAATCTGGCTCTCTTCACCCTGAATTCAGCAAGTGTTGTGTTCTTGTATTCCCCGTCTCCATGCAGCTTCAAGAAGTGTTCCTTTAGTTTTGCCGGTGCAAGACTAGAGTTGCTCAACTTGGCGTTGCAAATCATGCAGATAGGACGCTCACTCCCATCACGTTCCGTGATACATGAGAATCCATGTTGTACATATTCGTCCGACCACTTTCTTCTTTTGCCCGACATAGTTAGTATGGATAAAATATTAAAGAAATCACACGACGTACGACAACAACAGTCACACGTTGACTACTGAGTACGCACTAAATTCCCCGCAGCGCTGATTGGCCAAGCAGTGTAGCATGATCATCTGCAGCCAGTGATGGCCAAGCGGGCCGTGTGTGTCATCACAAATTTACACAATAATTCAAGTGTGTCCGGACCTCCGTGGCGGGGGCTCTGCCGAACCCCTGAGATCGACTCACCGAACCCCTGGGGTTCAATCGAACCCAGGTTAAGAACCACTGGTGTAGTTGTTATAAAGGGGCTCTAAATAAAAGATAAATATTAAAACACGTACACTTTTTTACTTGCACGGTAAAGTAAATGTATTTTTTTCATTTGCTATATAGCCAGATAATACGAAAAATCGCTAACCTTAAACACCCAGTAGTTCATGAAAAGTTGAAGGCGGTATAGTACTATAGTAATAGAGCAAGTGCAGAATCACTGAACCGGAATTGACAGCTTGAAAGCATTTAGCGTTCGGGGCCCTTGAAAGTGCGGGGCCCGTAGCTACTACACGTGTAGTAGCTACTACTACATGTGTAGCTACTACACGCTTAGCTACTACACGTGTAGTAGCTACTACACTACTACTACTACTACACGTGTAGTAGCTACTATACTCGTGTAGTAGTAGTAGTAGCTACTACACGTGTGTAGTAGCTACTAAACACGTAGGTACTACACACGTGTAGTAGTAGTAGCTACTACATACGTGTAGCTACACGTGTAGTAGCTACTACGTGTGTAGTAGCTACTACACACGTAGCTACTACACACGTAGCTACTACACGCGTGTAGCTACTACACGCGTGTAGTAGTAGTAGCTACACATACGTGTAGCAGCTACTCGTGCTACTAGGATCATCCGGCACTGTCTGCGAGTGATGCGCTCGCTGGCGACTTTTGGAAACCCGCATTGTTTACGATCGGTGAGTTTAATAAAGGTCTCTTAAATCGTTCTCGGCTACCGTATACGTTTACATTGGTATCGTAGTGATTTTACATTGGCACATTCACACGTTCCTACCTGTCACCCCACACGGTTTACCCCGCATTCCTGTCAAGGGGAATTGAGTTTTCAGGTTCGTACGGAGTACAGCCGTTTCAATACGGGCAAAAACGATTCGTTTTTTCGGTAAAGTCACGTAGTTAGAAATAAAATCAAATAAATCACGACGTTTCGATCGCTTGTGTTGTGATCGAAACGTCGTGATTTATTTTATTTAATTTCTACCTACGTGACTTTACCGAAAGAACCCAAGAGTAAGCTTGATTCAAAACAATTGTGTTTGTCTTTCTCCCCTTCGTGATGGGACTTTGTAGGATGAACGCTGAGATTAATAACAAGGTCTCAATTGGTCTGTAATAAGGTAGGGCACTGACAAGGGGTTGACGGGTAAGCACGTGATGACTTCTCACCGACGACTCTCACGTGCGATGTAACTTCCCATGGGACATTGGCACGCGGCAACCCCCGGGGGGCCGCGTGCCCACACCTGGGTGGCGAATCACTGCCCTGCAGCAGCGATGGGGCGACCCGTGCACCGCCTCGCGGACTCCTCGCGAGGTGTCCTGTAGCGGCGGGGGCTGTCGGAACTACAGCAAAGAAACTCACGCCCCCCCACCCAGCCCCTCCACCCGGCCCCCCAACCTGCCCCCCCCCCACCCGGCACCTCCACCGACCCCGCCCGGCCCCCCCCCCACCCGGGCCCCCACCCACCGGGCCCCCGCTCGCCCTCTCCCTTTGGTCGCGTATTGCCAGGTACGCCAGCCACCACCTCCAGCCCTCTCAACTCCCTCGGTCGTGCGTGTGCAGGCGGGCCAAGCAGACACGGAGGGACACGGAGGGACACGCGGACACGGAGACACTCGCGCAGAGACACGGGGACACGCAGACACGGAGACACGCAGTTGGGCAAATTTTTGTCGTGAATGTTGCCAGCGCCACTGATTGATGAGATCATAACCGACGGGGGGAAATCTCACTCAGCTACAACGCATTCCCAACCAGCCACCCCACCCACCCAGCCACCAGAAGCCATCAAGTCACCCACTACACCCAGCCAGCCAGCCACCCACCCCGCCAGCCACCCCACTCACCTACCCGGCCACCCCACACCACCACACCCACCCAGCCAGTCACTCAGCCAGACAGCCACCCACCCACCCCGCCAGCCACCCCACTCACCTACCCGGCCACCCCACACCACCACACCCACCCAGCCAGTCACTCAGCCAGCCAGCCACCCACCCACCCCGCCAGCCACCCCACTCACCTACCTGGCCACCCCACTCACCTACCTGGCCACCCCACACCACCATACCCACCCAGCCAGCCTCTCAGCCAGCCAGCCACCCACCCACCCCGCCAGCCACCCCAAGCCACCCACCCGGCTACCCCACACCACCACACCTACCCAGCCAGCCACTCAGCCAGTCAGCCATCCATCCACCCAGCCAGCCAGCCACCCACCCCGTCAGCCACCCCACCCACCTACCCGGCCACCCCACACCCACCCAGCCAGCCACTCAGCCAGTCAGCCATCCATCCATCCACCCACTCACCAAGCCATCCACCCAACCCAGCCAGCCACCTCACCCAGCCAGCCACCTCACCCAATTCGGCCACCCAACCCAGCCAGTCGCCCCACCCAGCCAGCCGGGGCCCGCAGTGAGTGTTCAGTTCTGCGCGGCACCGAAGCTGGAGCGAGCTGGAGAGTGAGCGCGCTGCCGTGGAGTGAAATGGGCCAAGAGAACTGGACAAGAGAGCAGCCCCTCCTACAGACGGCGATTCATCTTCTCGGTGGGCCTCACTCCTCCTCCCCTCTCCTCTGAGGCGTTCTCCCCTGCCCCAGGTTCTTGACCTCCCCCCCAAAAATCTGTTGGCCACTCTCACCGCTCGCCAAGACACCCGCCACTCAGAATAAAAAAATAATAATCATTTACAATGTATCATGCCAGGTGATCGCAGTGCAATCCATGCACGAGGTTAGGGTGTGTGTGTGTATATTTATGAATACTGCAAAGTCCTCCAGAACTCCACTGGGTCACACGTGTGAAGTGTAGGCCTGCAGGCAAAGAGGGGCGAGTCTTTAGAGAGGACCGAGAAAGGAAGGATTTCTCCACAATTCTAGCCCGTCGCCTGACGAGGATGGCTGTCGTACAATCGCCACTCGGATACTGCCAACGTAGCGGCGGTGGCTTGAACTCTCCGCCCACACCACACAACCGGCGTGCGCTCGAACGAGTCGACTAAATTGGCACGTTTTGTTCACGCGAAGGACCATGCCCAGCCCCTTTGGTGGCATGGTCCTTCGGTTCGACGCGATACCACGGCCTGTCTCAGAACACCGGTGGGAAGGGCGAACCCCGTGGTCTCGGCGCAGGAAAGTCGACCTCTGCGAGCACGTGGAGGAGAATGTCTGTGTGAGTCTCTCTCTCTCTGCCTGTGTGTCTGTCTGGGTGTCTCTGTGTTGTCTCTCTCTCTGCTTGTGTGTCCGTCTGGGTGTCTCTGTGTTGTTTCTCTCTCTGCTTGTGTGTCCGTCTGGGTGTCTCTGTGTTGTCTCTCTCTCTCTCTCTGCTTGTGTGTCTGTCTGGGTGTCTCTGTGTTGTCTCTCTCTCTCTGCTTGTGTGTCTGTCTGGGTGTCTCTGTGTTGTCTCTCTCTCTGCTTGTGTGTCCGTCTGGGTGTCTCTGTGTTGTCTCTCTCTGCTTGTGTGTCTGTCTGGGTGTCTCTGTGTTGTCTCTCTCTCTGCTTGTGTGTCCGTCTGGGTGTCTCTGTGTTGTCTCTCTCTCTCTCTGCTTGTGTGTCCGTCTGGGTGTCTCTGTGTTGTCTCTCTCTGCCTGTGTGTCCGTCTGCGTGTCCTTGTGTTGTCTCTCTCTCTCTGCTTGTGTGTCCGTCTGGGTGTCTCTGTGTTGTCTCTCTCTCTCTCTGCTTGTGTGTCTGTCTGGGTGTCTCTGTGTTGTCTCTCTCTGCTTGTGTGTCTGTCTGGGTGTCTCTGTGTTGTCTCTCTCTCTGCTTGTGTGTCTGTCTGGGTGTCTCTGTGTTGTCTCTCTCTCTGCTTGTGTGTCCGTCTGGGTGTCTCTGTGTTGTCTCTCTCTCTCTCTGCTTGTGTGTCTGTCTGGGTGTCTCTGTGTTGTCTCTCTCTGCTTGTGTGTCTGTCTGGGTGTCTCTGTGTTGTCTCTCTCTCTCTCTCTCTGCTTGTGTGTCTGTCTGGGTGTCTCTGTGTTGTCTCTCTCTCTCTGCTTGTGTGTCCGTCTGCGTGTCCCCGTGTCTGTGTTTTGTCTCTCCCTCTCTCAAATTTAGCAATCTTTGGAAGAACGCAATCAACCAGGTAGGGTTTTGACTGTTGTGTTAGCCGCCTCTCTGTGTTGTATTGCATTACATTTCTAACGGTAAAGTCACGTAGGTATAAAATAATATAAATCACTATTTTATTTTATACCTACGTGACTTTACCGAAAGAGCATGGATTCCTGTAATCACGAAAGCTTCAAATCAATCTTATATTTCTAAGTTTACAAGGACTGTTTTCTCATTCATTTGTACCTGATGATGATTGCTTGTGTTGCAATCGAAACGTCGTATTATATTATTTAATGTATTCTTTTCTCATTCTACGTGACTTTACCGAAATACGCAAAGAGTAATTCCTGCAGTCGCGAAAGCTCCAAATCAAGTTTGAGGAGGAGGATTCTGACATCGGCGGGTCGCAGGGGGCCGTTGAAGGAACGCGCAGGTGGAGGAGTCGCTGGTTGTGACTACTCACCACCTGATACACCATCACCAGATACTCACCACTCACCACCTGCCACTACTCACCACCTGACACACCATCACCAGATACTCACCACTCACCACCTGCCACTACTCACCACCTGATACACCATCACCAGATACTCACCACTCACCACCTGCCACTACTCACCACCTGATACACCATCACCAGATACTCACCACTCACCACCTGCCATTACTCACTACCTGATACACCATCACCAGATACTCACCACTCACCACTCACCACCTGCCACTACTCACCACCTGATACACCATCACCAGATACTCACCACTCACCACTCACCACCTGCGACTACTCACCACCTGATACACCATCACCAGATACTCACCACTCACCACCTGCCACTACTCACCACCTGATACACCATCACCAGATACTCACCACTCACCACCTGCCACTACTCACCACCTGATACACCATCACCAGATACTCACCACTCACCACCTGCCACTACTCACCACCTGATACACCATCACCAGATACTCACCACTCACCACCTGCCACTACTCACCACCTGATACACCATCACCAGATACTCACCACTCACCACCTGCCACTACTCACCACCTGATACACCATCACCAGATACCCACCACTCACCACCTGCCACTACTCACCACCTGATACACCATCACCAGATACTCACCACTCACCACCTGCCACTACTCACCACCTGATACACCATCACCAGATACTCACCACTCACCACCTGCCACTACTCACCACCTGATACACCATCACCAGATACTCACCACCACTCACCACCTGCCACTACTCACCACCTGATACACCATCACCAGATACTCACCACTCACCACCTGCCACTACTCACCACCTGATACACCATCACCAGATACTCACCACTCACCACCTGCCACTACTCACCACCTGATACACCATCACCAGATACCCACCACTCACCACCTGCCACTACTCACCACCTGATACACCATCACCAGATACTCACCACTCACCACCTGCCACTACTCACCACCTGATACACCATCACCAGATACTCACCACTCACCACCTGCCACTACTCACCACCTGATACACCATCACCAGATACTCACCACTCACCACCTGCCACTACTCACCACCTGATACACCATCACCAGATACTCACCACCTGCCACTACTCACCACCTGATACACCATCACCAGATACTCACCACTCACCACCTGCCACTACTCACCACCTGATACACCATCACCAGATACTCACCACCACTCACCACCTGCCACTACTCACCACCTGATACACCATCACCAGATACTCACCACTCACCACCTGCCACTACTCACCACCTGATACACCATCACCAGATACTCACCACCACTCACCACCTGCCACTACTCACCACCTGATACACCATCACCAGATACTCACCACCTGCCACTACTCACCACCTGATACACCATCACCAGATACTCACCACTCACCACCTGCCACTACTCACCACCTGATACACCATCACCAGATACCACTCACCACTCACTACTCACCACCTGCCACTACTCACCACCTGATACACCATCACCAGATACCACTCACCACTCACCACCTGCCACTACTCACCACCTGATACACCATCACCAGATACTCACCACTCACCACCTGCCACTAGTCACCACCTGATACACCATCACCAGATACTCACCACCACTCACCACCTGCCACTACTCACCACCTGATACACCATCACCAGATACTCACCACTCACTACTCACCACCTGCCACTACTCACCACCTGATACACCATCACCAGATACTCACCACTCACCACCTGCCACTACTCACCACCTGATACACCATCACCAGATACCACTCACCACTCACTACTCACCACCTGCCACTACTCACCACCTGATACACCATCACCAGATACCACTCACCACTCACCACCTGCCACTACTCACCACCTGATACACCATCACCAGATACTCACCACTCACCACCTGCCACTAGTCACCACCTGATACACCATCACCAGATACTCACCACCACTCACCACCTGCCACTACTCACCACCTGATACACCATCACCAGATACTCACCACTCACCACTCACCACCTGCCACTACTCACCACCTGATACACCATCACCAGATACTCACCACTCACCACCTGCCACTACTCACCACCTGATACACCATCACCAGATACTCACCACTCACCACCTGCCACTACTCACCACCTGATACACCATCACCAGATACTCACCACTCACCACCTGCCACTACTCACCACCTGATACACCATCACCAGATACCCACCACTCACCACCTGCCACTACTCACCACCTGATACACCATCACCAGATACTCACCACTCACCACCTGCCACTACTCACCACCTGATACACCATCACCAGATACTCACCACCACTCACCACCTGCCACTACTCACCACCTGATACACCATCACCAGATACTCACCACTCACCACCTGCCACTACTCACCACCTGATACACCATCACCAGATACTCACCACCACTCACCACCTGCCACTACTCACCACCTGATACACCATCACCAGATACTCACCACTCACCACCTGCCACTACTCACCACCTGATACACCATCACCAGATACTCACCACTCACCACCTGCCACTACTCACCACCTGATACACCATCACCAGATACCCACCACTCACCACCTGCCACTACTCACCACCTGATACACCATCACCAGATACTCACCACTCACCACCTGCCACTACTCACCACCTGATACACCATCACCAGATACTCACCACTCACCACCTGCCACTACTCACCACCTGATACACCATCACCAGATACTCACCACTCACCACCTGCCACTACTCACCACCTGATACACCATCACCAGATACTCACCACCTGCCACTACTCACCACCTGATACACCATCACCAGATACTCACCACTCACCACCTGCCACTACTCACCACCTGATACACCATCACCAGATACTCACCACCACTCACCACCTGCCACTACTCACCACCTGATACACCATCACCAGATACTCACCACTCACCACCTGCCACTACTCACCACCTGATACACCATCACCAGATACTCACCACCACTCACCACCTGCCACTACTCACCACCTGATACACCATCACCAGATACTCACCACCACTCACCACCTGCCACTACTCACCACCTGATACACCATCACCAGATACTCACCACTCACCACCTGCCACTACTCACCACCTGATACACCATCACCAGATACCACTCACCACTCACTACTCACCACCTGCCACTACTCACCACCTGATACACCATCACCAGATACCACTCACCACTCACCACCTGCCACTACTCACCACCTGATACACCATCACCAGATACTCACCACTCACCACCTGCCACTAGTCACCACCTGATACACCATCACCAGATACTCACCACCACTCACCACCTGCCACTACTCACCACCTGATACACCATCACCAGATACTCACCACTCACCACTCACCACCTGCCACTACTCACCACCTGATACACCATCACCAGATACTCACCACTCACCACCTGCCACTACTCACCACCTGATACACCATCACCAGATACTCACCACTCACCACCTGCCACTACTCACCACCTGATACACCATCACCAGATACTCACCACCACTCACCACCTGCCACTACTCACCACCTGATACACCATCACCAGATACTCACCACTCACCACCTGCCACTACTCACCACCTGATACACCATCACCAGATACTCACCACCACTCACCACCTGCCACTACTCACCACCTGATACACCATCACCAGATACTCACCACTCACCACTCACCACCTGCCACTACTCACCACCTGATACACCATCACCAGATACTCACCACTCACCACTCACCACCTGCCACTACTCACCACCTGATACACCATCACCAGATACTCACCACCACTCACCACCTGCCACTACTCACCACCTGATACACCATCACCAGTTACTCACCACTCACCACTCACCACCTGCCACTACTCACCACCTGATACACCATCACCAGATACTCACCACTCACCACCTGCCACTACTCACCACCTGATACACCATCACCAGATACTCACCACTCACCACCTGCCACTACTCACCACCTGATACACCATCACCAGATACTCACCACCACTCACCACCTGCCACTACTCACCACCTGCCACTACTCACCACCTGATACACCATCACCAGATACCACTCACCACTCACCACCTGCCACTACTCACCACCTGATACACCATCACCAGATACTCACCACTCACCACCTGCCACTAGTCACCACCTGATACACCATCACCAGATACTCACCACCACTCACCACCTGCCACTACTCACCACCTGCCACTACTCACCACCTGATACACCATCACCAGATACTCACCACTCACCACCTGCCACTACTCACCACCTGATACACCATTACCAGATACTCACCACTCACCACCTGCCACTACTCACCACCTGATACACCATCTCTAGATACTCACCACTCACCACCTGCGACTACTCACCACCTGATACACCATCACCAGATACTCACCACTCACCACTCACCACCTGCCACTACTCACCACCTGATACACCATCACCAGATACTCACCACTCACCACCTGCCACTACTCACCACCTGATACACCATCATCAGATACTCACCAGTCACCACTCACCACCTGCCACTACTCACCACCTGATACACCATCACCAGATACTCACCACTCACCACCTGCGACTACTCACCATCTGATACACCATCACCAGATACTTACCACTCACCACCTGCCACTACTCACCACCTGATACACCATCACCAGATACTCACCACCACTCACCACCTGCCACTACTCTGCACCTGATACACCATCACCAGGTACTCACCACCACTCACCAGACACCACTCACTACTCACCACAATTCTGCCCATATTTCTACTGCACTGCGAAATGCAAACGCCTTGTGACGCGCGCCCAACTCCATTTGATTTTGCAATGCGCATAAGTGCATCGGCAGTGTACACGGAGTATAAACTTTTGCAATCTGCATGCACGAGAGCGGTTTTTGTCCGGCTCCGCGAGGAGATACAAGGGCGTCCGAGTGCCTTACAACGAGCACCACCATTGCACCACCACCGCACTACCCCAACGCCACGTTCATCAACACATCATCACTTCCACCACCACTACACGCCAAGACAAAATATTCCACGTGCAGCCTTGTTGGGGCAAGATGAACAGGCAGCAGCAGCGCCTGTGAAGGCTGCCGGCACTGTGGCACACGAGGGGGGTGGGTGGCCAGCAAACCACGACCGGACCCGTCTTTGTCTCCCTGGAACGAAGTTTAACGCAGCGCAACCGGTACTCACTTGAGGCTGAGTCTACCTAGGAGAGGCCCAGTGCCGATTTAGATCATCGTCGCAGATGTTGGTGGCCGTGAGCGGGATTCGAAATCGGGTATCCGGGTTCGAATCTCAGCGCGCTAACCGCTACACCACCGGTCCCCATACACACACAGACATCTCACACACAGAGATATCTCACACACAGATATCTATCACACACACAGACATCTCACACACACAGACATCTCACACAGACATCTCACACAGACATCTCACACACAGACATCTCACACACACAGACATCTCACACAGACATCTCACACAGACATCTCACACACACAGACATCTCACACACACACATCTCACACACAGACATCTCACACACACACAGACATCACACACACAGACATCTCACACACACAGACATCTCACACACACACAGACATCTCACACACACACACAGACATCTCACACAGACATCTCACACAGACATCTCACACAGACATCTCACACACACACAGACATCTCACACACAGAGATATCTCACACACAGATATCTATCACACACACACAGACATCTCACACACACAAACATCTCACACACACACACAGACATCTCACACACACACAGACATCTCACACACACAGACATCTCACACACACACAGACATCTCACACACACACAGACATCTCACACACACACATCTCACACAGACATCTCACACACACACAGACATCACACACACAGACATCTCACACACACACAGACATCTCACACACACAGACATCTCACACACAGACATCTCACACACACAGACATCTCACACACACACAGACATCTCACACACACAGACATCTCACACAGACACAGACATCTCACACACACAGACATCTCATACACACACAGACATCTCACACACACAGACATCTCACACACACAGACATCTCACACAGACATCTCACACACACACAGACATCTCACACACACACATCTCACACAGACATCTCTCACACACACAGACATCACACACACAGATATCTCACACACACAGACATCTCACACACACACAGACATCTCACACACACACAGACATCTCACACACACACAGACATCTCACACACACACAGACATCTCACACAGACATCTCACACAGACATCTCACACAGACACAGACATCTCACACACACACAGACATCTCATACACACACAGACATCTCACACACACACAGACATCTCACACAGACATCTCACACAGACATCTCACACACACACAGACATCTCACACACACACAGACATCTCACACACACACATCTCACACAGACATCTCACACACACACAGACATCACACACACAGATATCTCACACACAGACATCTCACACACACACAGACATCTCACACACACACAGACATCTCACACACACACAGACATCTCACACAGACATCTCACACAGACATCTCACAGAGACATCTCACACACATAGATATCTCACACACACAGACATCTCATACACACAGACATCTCACACAGACATCTCACACACACACAGACATCTCACACACACAGACATCACACACACAGACATCTCACACACACATCACACACACACATCACACACACACATCACACACACACAGACATCACACACACACAGACATCACACACACACAGACAAACATCACACACACACACAGACATCACACACAGACATCACACACACAGACATCACACACACACAGACATCTCACACACACACAGACATCACACACACACATCACACACACACATCACACAGACATCACACACACACATCACACATATACATCACACACACAGACATCACACACACACAGACATCACACACAGACATCACACACACACAGACATCACACACACACAGACATCACACACACAGACATCACACACACACAGACATCACACACACAGACATCACACACAATCACACACACACAGACATCACACACACAGACATCACACACACACACAGACATCACACACACACATCACACACACACAGACATCACACACACACAGACATCACACACACACAGACATCACACACACAGACATCACACACACAGACATCACACACACACAGACATCACACACACAATCACACACACAGACATCACACACACACACAGACATCACACACACAGACATCACACACACACACATCACACACACACAGACATCACACACAGACATCACACACACAGACATCACACACACACAGACATAACACACACATCACACACACACAGACATCACACACACACATCACACACACACACATCTCACACACACACAGACATCACACACAGACATCACACACAGACATCACACACACAGACATCACACACAGACATCACACACACAGACATCACACACAGACATCTGTGTGTGTGCTTGGATAGTGCCGCGCGATAACCGCTACATTACCGCTCCCAACCCACTTATCACCACCACCACCAATACAGTACACCACTACAGTACACCACTACAGTACACCAATGCATCACAAACATCACCACCACCAGACATCTCACACACACACAGACATCTCACACACACAGACATCTCACACACACAGACATCTTACACACACACAGACTTCTCACACATCACACACACACAGACATCTCACACACACACACCATCACCACTACTACTACACCACCACCAATACACCATCACCACTACTACTACACCGCCACCACCAATACACCATCACTACTACTACACCGCCACCACCAATACACCATCACCACTACTACTACTACACCGCCACCAATACACCATCACCACTACTACTACACCACCAATACACCAGTGGGTAGTGAGTGGTGAGTGAGTGGGTGGTGAGTGAGTGGGTGGTGAGTGATTGGGTGGTGAGTGAGTGGGTGGTGAGTGGGTGGGGAGTGAGTGAGTGGGTGGTGAGTGGGTGGTGAGTGAGTGAGTGGGTGGTGAGTGAGTGTGTGGGTGGTGAGTGAGTGGGTGGTGAGTGAGTGGGTGGTGAGTGAGTGGGTGGTGAGTGAGTGGTGAGTGAGTGAGTGGGTGGTGAGTGAGTGGGTGAGTGAGTGAGTGAGTGGGTGGTGAGTGAGTGGGTGGTGAGTGAGTGTGTGGGTGGTGAGTGAGTGGGTGGTGAGTGAGTGGGTGGTGAGTGGTGAGTGGGTGGTGAGTGAGTGAGTGGGTGAGTGAGTGAGTGGGTGGTGAGTGGGTGGTGAGTGAGTGGGTGGGTGAGTGAGTGAGTGGTGAGTGGGTGGTGAGTGAGTGAGTGGTGAGTGAGTGAGTGGGTGGTGAGTGAGTGGTGAGTGGGTGGTGAGTGGGTGGTGAGTGCGGCCGCCTCACCCGGGATTTCGCGAAGTCGCTGACTCCGTTCACGAACTTGGAGGCCATGGGCCCGACTCTGGAGCGGCAACACGCAGAGTGGAGCGGGGCGTGGGGGGTGAGTGCTGTGTGTGTGTGCTGTGTGTGTCAGAGGTGTGTGTGTGTGTGTGCTGCGTGTGTGAGTGAGTGCTGTGTGTGTGAGAGAGTGCTGTGTGTGTGAGGGAGTGCTGTGTGTGTGAGAGAGTGCTGTGTGTGTGAGTGAGTGCTGTGTGTGTGTCAGAGTGCTGTGTGTGTGAGGGAGTGCTGTGTGTGTGTCAGAGGTGTGTGTGTGTGAGAGCTGTGTGTGTGTGAGAGCTGTGTGTGTGTGAGAGCTGTGTGTGTGTGTGTGAGAGGTGTGTGTGTGAGAGCTGTGTGTGTGTGTGAGAGCTGTGTGTGTGTGAGAGGTGTGTGTGAGTGAGAGCTGTGTGTGTGTGAGTGCTGTGTGTGTGTGAGAGGTGTGTGTGAGTGAGAGCTGTGTGTGAGTGAGTGCTGTGTGTGTGTGTGAGAGAGCTGTGTGTGTGTGTGAGAGCTGTGTGTGTGTGTGAGAAAGTTGTGAGAGCGCTGTGAGAGAGCTGTTGCTGCAAGAGAGAGCTGTGTGAGCTGTGTGAGTACTGAATGTGTGAGTGCTGTGTGTGAGAGCGAGAAAGTTGTGTGTGAGGGAGCTGTTGCTGCAAGAGAGAGCTGTGTGAGCTCTGAATGTGTGAGAGAGCTGTGTGTGTGTACGGTGGAGAGCTGAGTGTGTGTGTGAGAGTGGGCTTGCTGTGCGCGTGTGTGCGTGTGAGAGAGGCGTGTGTGTGTGTGAGAGAGATAGCTGAGTGTGTGTGAGAGAGGCGTGTGTGTGTGAGAGAGGCGTGTGTGTGTGTGAGAGAGGCGTGTGTGTGTGTGAGAGAGATAGCTGAGTGTGTGTGTGAGAGAGGCGTGTGTGTGTGAGAGAGGCGTGTGTGTGTGTGAGAGAGATGTGTGTGTGAGAGATGTCTCTGCGTGTGTGTGAGATGTCTGTGTGTGTGTGTGATGTCTGTGTGTGTGAGATGTCTGTGTGTGTGTGTGAGATGTCTGTGTGTGTGAGAGATGTCTGTGTGTGTGAGATGTCTGTGTGTGTGATGTCTGTGTGTGAGAGATGTCTGTGTGTGTGAGATGTCTGTGTGTGTGTGAGATGTCTGTGTGTGTGTGAGATGTTTGTGTGTGTGAGATGTCTGTGTGTGTGTGAGATGTCTGTGTGTGAGATGTCTGTGTGTGAGATATCTGTGTGTGTGTGATGTCTGTGTGTGTGAGAGATGTCTGTGTGTGTGAGATGTCTGTGTGTGTGTGAGATGTTTGTGTGTGTGAGATGTCTGTGTGTGTGTGTGAGATGTCTGTGTGTGTGATGTCTCTGTGTGTGAGAGATGTCTCTATGTGTGTGAGAGATGTCTGTGTGTGTGTGATGTCTGTGTGTGTGTGAGATGTCTGTGTGTGTGATGTTTCTGTGTGTGTGAGAGATGTATGTGTGTGAGAGATGTATCTATGTGTGTGAGAGATGTGTGTGTGTGATGTCTGTGTGTGTGAGATGTCTGTGTGTGTGATGTCTCTGTGTGTGTGTGAGATGTCTGTGTGTGAGAGATGTCTCTGTGTGTGAGAGATGTCTGTGTGTGTGTGTGAGAGATGTCTGTGTGTGTGAGATGTCTGTGTGTGTGTGATGTCTGTGTGTGAGATGTCTCTGTGTGTGTGAGAGAGATGTCTGTGTTTGTGTGGGGAACGGTGGTGTAGCAGTCAGCGCGCTGAGATACGAACCCGGATTCCCGAGTTCGATTCCCGCTCACGGTCACAAACACCGGTGACGATTATCTGAACCGGTCCTGGGCCTCCCCTAGGTCGACTCAGCCTCAAACGAGTACCTGGTGCGGTGTGTAAACATCTCCACTGGGGAGACAAAGGCGGTCGTTCGTGTTGCTGGCCACCCACCCCTTCGTGTGCCGAAGGGGTGGGTGGCCAGCAACAGCACTTGCCCCTACAGTCTGTTAAGGCTACACGGGGGGATCTGTGTGTGCGCAGCGTGTGTACCGCACCTCCGACTAGCACGGTTGGCTTAGTACGGCGCTAAAGAAGTTCAACTTGGGCAAACTGCACGACAACAGTCAACCTCGTGCGGTGGTCGCCAAGTGCGGGTCGGGTGACGGTGGTCCGAGCCGCACGCCACGCGGTTTCGCTTTGTGCGCCCCTGTGTTTTTGTAACGCATCTACTACCGCATAAAGCGAGGCAAACCTGTGGCTGCGCGTGCGTGAGAGATGGAGAGCGGGGAGGAGGAGGAGGGGGAGCTGTGCGTAAAATATATATATCTCTGAAGAGGTTTTCCGAACCTCCTCTAGGTCGACTCAGCCTCAATAGCCGAGTGTGTAAAACGGCAAATGTGCCTTGCTCCACACAACCCCGGCAATCGCGTTGCGTTGCCGGACCCACATAGGTGCTCGCTAACAGCACTTTCGGGCTCAACATTCTGTTGAAGGGCTGTACGGCGTTGGGGAGGAGGAGGTGGGGAGAGAGATAGTTGTCTTTGTGCGAGAGAGGGAGGGCTATTTGTGTGTGTGACAGAGGGCTCTCCGTAGAGCTCTGTTGTAGATGAGTGTCGAGCACCCCCCCACCACCACCACCACCCCTCTCTCTCTGTGTAACTGTATACGTGCTAAATATTGGTTTCAAGCTTTCGTGACTGCAGGGATTCATATTCTTGGTTCTTTCGGTAATAAAATTATAAAACAATAATATTTTATATTTTTATTTATTATTTTATTGTTTCCCTTCTACGTGACTTTACCGAAAGAACCAATAATATGTATACGTGCTGTGTGTGTGTGTGTGCAGGAGAGGGTTGGTTGTGGGTGTGTACATGATGTGTGTGTGTGTGAGAGGGGAGCGGTAGTGTAGCGGTTAGCGCTACTGCTGCGCTACGAACCCGGCGACCCGAGTTCGATTCCCTGCTCACGGCCAACACCGGTGACGATTATTTCATCCGCTTCTGGGCCTCCCCCTAGGTCCACTCAGCCTCAAATGAGCACCTGGTGCGGTGTGAAAACATCGCGACAAAGGCGGCCGGGCGTGGTTTGCTGGCCACCCACCCCCTCGCGTGCCGTGCCGGCCTTCATCGGTGCTGCTCGCTAACAGCAACTTGCCCCGACAGTCTTGTTAAGGCTGCACGGTGGGTTGGGAGCATTGTGTCTGTCTAACTGCGTGAGAGTGGCTAAGACACACAGCGAGTTGGCTCAGTGGGGGGCGGGGGGGATGTGATAGAGGCGTGACATTTGCTAGGCATCTCAGTAAGTTCACCCGGGTGTGTCCCGTGACCTCCTGCCAGCAGGGAGCCTTCCACGGCACACGCTGTTGTGTCTCTCTGTGTTGTTGTCTTCCTGTGTCGCTGTACATCTGTGAGGGTGTCCGTGTGTGTGTGTGCGTCTCTGTGGAGCGCCGGGTGGCTAAAGCACAGCACAGCAAGTTGGCACAGTAGGGGGCACACAGGAGATTCGCATCAGCCAGTCGTCTCAGTCAGTCGACCCGTGGCACCTGGGTCTGCCCCTTGACCTCCTTGCCAGCGGCGAGACTTCCACGCTTCCCTTGACGGCCTCAAAGTGTACCTAGCCTGGCACCGTGAAGCCGGGTTAGCGGTGGCGCAGTGGTGAGCACACTGGGCCTCCATCCCGACGATCCGAGTTCGATTCAGGCTCACGGCCAACATCGGCGACGAGTATCTTAACCGGCCCTGGGCCCTCGCCAAGGTCGACTCGGCCAGAAATGAATGCGTACCCGGTGCTGATGTGTAAACAGCATCGGCACGGGGGAGACAAAGGCGGCTCGGCGTGGTGCTGGCCACCCCCGCTCCATTTGTGTGCCGTGTCGGCCTTAAATTAATATCTGTACATCAAAGAAACATTTACAATGTAATTCTCATCAGGTGCTACCAACAGCTTCTTGTTGTGCCATGAAAAAGGACCATTGCCCGAAACGTCACCTATTTTATATTTATTCCGTTTCAGGCCACACACACACTGTTACTGACGAATGCGTTGAGCTTCATTTTTAAATAGTAATTTATTATTTGGCCTTAATAGGTGCTCGCTAACAGCACTGGTGACGTCACCCTGGCCGCGGGGAGCGGTGGCGCAGCGGTTAGCGCGCTGCCCTGCACCACGAATCCGACAGAGACCCGAGTTCGATTCACCGCTCACGGTCAACGTCAGGTGACGATTATCTTCAAATGAGTAACCTGGTGCGGCGTGTGAACATCGCCACGAGGGTTGGGCGTGGTGCTGTGGCCACCCAAACCCACCTCCCACAGGTGATGCTCGCTCACGGCTACACGGGGGATATTCGGTTCAGATTGAACCGGGCTAACCGAGTGTCGCTGATGTCAGCACAGCCACCGATGACTGCGGGCGCACGATGAGGCCCGTGGCTCGAGTTCGATTCCGCGACGGAAGGAAGCCAAATTCCAGCCATGAGAATTACAAACAAAAATATATCCCGGCTCGAGCGCGGAGTAACGGGGGGAGGGGGCGGGGCAGCTGGGAGGGCTGCTAATTAGGGGGCGGGGCAGCTGGGAGGGGACTACTAATTAGGGGGCAGGGCAGCTGGGAGGGCTGCTAACTAGGGGGCGGGGCAGCTGGGAGTGGACTACTAACTAGGGGGCGGGGCAGCTGGGAGAGGGCTGCCCCCTACTGCTGCGTGAAGCAGGTTTCAACATCCAGGCAGGAGTCCAAACCGCGACTCTCTTTATGTAAACACATTATTATGGGGCGATGCAGCGTTGGGCGGTGGTGCGCGCGCCCAATTAACAGGCAAAGCGCGCGTGCGTGCGTGTGGTGCGTGAGCGGCCTTCATTAAGGAAAACGATATAGTCGGGCGACGTTTCAGGCAATGGTCCTTTTTGAGTCGGATAGAACTGGGTGTGGGAGAAAACTGTTGATGTGTACGAGAGTAAATTACCCTTATTCATCGCAATTGGGCCGTTACCCGAAACGTCGCCTATTATATTGTTGTTCTTTTTAAGGTCACACACATGTCACTGACAAATGCGCTGGCGAGCGTCGTGTCGAGGCGTGTTGTGGGTTTACTCTGCAGCACAACCAAGTGTGCTGAAGTTGTAACTCATTGGCACGTTTTGTTCACGTGACAAACCTTACATATTGACTGTCGGGTGGTGGCGGGTTCACGACACATTGTATATGTTAACGCGATCCAACCCCAAAACGATCCATTCATTATGAATATTGGTCGTGAAATCCGACGACTGGGTGTTAAAACACGACACCACCACTCACCCATGCCACGCCTCACGGTTCCCGAACCCTTGGAAAAAAGTTCGGGCGGTGGTGATGGCTGTGTGATGCACGTGGCTGCCTGTAGTCCTGCACCGCGTGGAGGCATGAGCAACGAGGGGTTGGTGGATCACCGCACCGATGGTGCTAAGCTCCCTTCTTCCCGTGAGCACCGAGGAAGTCGAGGAGCCGTACCCCGACTCGCCATGCGAAGACGGCAGAGCAACGACGCGGGCTTCCCACCTCTTCCGTGTGTGGGATACAGCGTTTCCCCCTCGCTCGAACACGTGTCTCCGGACACTCAGGTTTCCTCCCACGTGTATAATACACACTCAGCAATTGGCCCGCAATACCTTCGTATATAGAGGGGACCGCAGAGCTTAAGCAACTGTTGGCACCAGCTCAACGCGTGGCTGCTGCCGCTGCTGCCTTCCTTGCTCGTCCGTGGTTCTTCCTGGCGCCTCTGAGTTGTCTACTCTGTCTCTCTCTCTCGTCTGTGGTTCATCCACCTCCTCCTGGAGCCTCTGAGTCGTCTGCTCTGTCTCTCTACGACAGCGATGCCATGCGGCGCAAGCAGTGGTGTTTACCTGTTGACATTCCGGTACTATTGTGAACTAAACTTTTACTTTATTTCATTTTACTAGGTAAGGCCCACTGAGCTACGTAGCTCTATGGCAGAAGTGACCTGGCTATCACAAATGATAGCCTCAACAAAGTGGCTCGTCATCACGTGGAGATGCATAGTAGCCAATTACTCTAAACGCGTGATGTTGATTCTAAATGCGGAGGGGGGGAAAAAAACCGGAAGGACCCGGAGAAAAATCCACGCGACCACGGAGAGAAAGCATGCAAACTCCAACTATACAGGCGTTGGGGTAGAACCCACCGCACTCCGACATGCCAGGTCGAGAGGGGGGTTAACATCTCGTCACTTCGGGGCCCCATTAGTCTCGGACGTGGGATGTTGTAAACGGTGAAGAGTGGTACTGCCGCTTTCTCTCACCTCGCCTTGAACGCCTCCTTCCCGTCAGCCAGGGTTTCTGGGCAGTTCTGCCCCGTTCATAATAAAGTTTTTCTTGTTGGGTTAGAGCGTGGAAGTATAACTGTGTCGTTAACACACTACTACCCGACAGAGCAAATTAGTAGGGTTTGTCACGTAAACAAAACGTGCCAATTAGTTGCTACTTCAGCACACCAGTGTGTTAAAAAGAGAGTAAACCTCACATTTATAATTTGAGTACGACGTTTCGCTGGTGATTACAACCAGCTACATCAGGCGATTTCCCAGAATTGAATATTCGCTGGTGATTACAACCAGCTTCATCAGGCGATTTCCCATCATTGAATACTCGCTGGTGATTACAACCAACTTCATCAGGCGATTTTCCAGAATTGAATAATCCCTGGTAATTACAACCAGCTTCATCAGGCGATTTTCCATAATTGAATATTCGGTGGCGATTACAACCAGCTTCATAAGGCGATTTTCCATAATGGAATAATTGCTGGTGATTACAACCAACTTCATCAGGCGATTTTCCAGAATTGAATACTCGCTGGTGATTACAACCAGCTTCATCAGGCGATTTGCCAGAATGTAATTATGTAGACGTTGTACTCACATAGTAAATGTTGTGGCGTGTTTACTCTCCAACACACAGCCGGTGTGTTGGAGTCGTAACTCATTGGCACAATTTGTTTACGCGACAATTCCGACTAATTGGCCGTGCTGGGTGGTGGTGGTGGTGGCGGGTTAACGACACATTTATATTCACGTGAGATCTAACCCGTAACGCCTTTATTATGAACAGAGCACTGGTGTTAAATTGACATTCGCCCCGGATACCGGGCAAGGCCATAGCAGCGGCATTCGCCTCAGTCCTGAACCGCACCAATTTCCCCTCCGCACGAGGAGGACAAGACGATGGATCGGTTAAATCGCGTAAATATGCAATGTGTCGTTAAGCCCGCCACCACCCGATACAGCCAATTTGTTAAGGTTTGTCACGTAAACAAAAAGGTGCCAATTCGTCACGAGCACAGCAAACAGCCGGTTGTGGGTTGTAGAGTAAACACACCACAACATTTACAACTCGACACATTGTAAATTCACGCCATCTAACCAAAAAAAAACAACCCTCTATTGCGGATAATATTGTTCGCGAAAGCCTACTGCTTAATCGGTGTTAAAGCTGAAATTCTCGCGTGCCAACTCTTCTCACTCGAGTCAGCGGCGGCTTGGTTCAGAAGTTGCTGCCCTCTACTGACCCAGCCGGAGAGCGCTCGCTCGCTCGCTCGCCCCCACTCTCGTTTATCGCAGAGGTTCGCGGTTGGAATCCAGGGGCCGCCCTGGATTAATACTGCGGTACTGACAAACCGTGGACGATTGGAGAGCCCGCGACGACGCTCCCAAGAGTCGGGCCGCGGTGCGACGGCATCGCCACCGGCTCTTAATTTTTCCAATTTAGTTTTTGTTGGCAAATTACCCGATTGGGATTACACATGGCCAATATCCCGTCCGCCGCCCCCACCCCCCTCCCCGCTGCGAAAACTTGACAGGATCCTCCCGATAAAAAAAAGGAGTCTTGAGACTCGGCGAGGTTTTCCCCGGGTAAATAATCGTAAATAAAACCTCCAACGGCTAAATAAGACATCCAGGCTGCTGCTGCTAGTGTTAGGGAGGATTCAAAGGGGCATTTCTACCCCCCCCCCCCCCCCCATTTGTAACCGAGGGTGAGGCGTGGAGGTTACAAACGGCCGGCTAGATAATGGTTAGGGGGACGATTCCTATCCTCTCCTCCCGTCGCGGTAGCCGAAACACTGGGGCGAGCCTCTTGAATCAGCCCACCACCCCCCCGTGTCGCGTGCTGTAGGGTAAAGTGTGGGTAGCTCCAACCTCTTCCGAGATGTATATTTTTGTGTGTGCAGTCATTGGTTACCAGGCCGAGACGATAAACTCACTGTACTTGAGAACCCGTTTTAATCACAACTCACGTCTATGTGTCTCGATGCGAGTCTATGGGTCTCTATGCAAGTCTACGGGTCTCAGTCTATGGGTCTCTATACAACTCTTGAGAACCCGGTTTAATCACAACTCACGTCGATGTGTCTCTATGCGAGTCTATGGGTCTCTATACAACTCTATGGGTCTATATGCGAGTCTATGGGTCTCTTTGGGAGTCTATGGGTCTCTATGCGAGTCTATGGGTCTCTATGCTAGTCTGTGGGTCTCTGTACAAGTCTATTGGTCTCTTTGTGAATCTATGGGTCTCTATGGGAGTCGATGGGTCTCTATGCGAGTCGATGGGTCTTTGTGTAAGTATATGGGTCTCTATGCGAGTCGATGGGTCTCTGTGTAAGTCTATGGGTCTCTATGCGAGTCTATGTGATTGTACAGGTCTATGGCTCGCTATGTGCGTCTATGGTTCTCTATGCGAGTCTATGGGTCTCTGTGAAAGTCATTGGCGACCGGGCTGAGACCATCAAGTCACTGCACTTGAGATACCCCGTGTGATCGCTGTGGTTGGGGCGGAAACCCGGACTGTAACCCAGGATCCCAGCGGAGCCGGCTCCGCGTCCCTGACCTCTGCGCCACCACCCGGCCCCCTCGGCTTTCAGTCTAAATGGGGGGTGTGAACGACACAATAACAACGCAATAACATTTTTAGACTTAAAACTTTCGTGCATGCAGGAAATCATATTCTTGGTTCTTTCGGTAAAAGCCACGTACATAGAAAACAAAAAATAAAGGCAAAAAACCCACGACGTTTCGATGGCAACACAAAGCAGTCTTCATCAGGCGATGAAGACCGCTTTGTGTTGCGATCGAAACGTCGTGGATTTTTTGCCTTTATTTTTTTGTTTTCTATGTACGTGGCTTTGCCGAAAGAACCAAGAATATGAACACAATAGCAACTAAAGCAACACACCACACACACGTTTCTGTTGTGACGGGGATTCTTTCCAACCACCCCACCCCCCCCAATTTTACAGATTTGACTAACAAATAAAAACAACAATAACAACAATAATAACAAACGTTTAAGCAACACACAAACGAGACTAAACGCATCTACTGGGCAGACCGTAACAGCCCAGGAAGGTGAGAGGCGACGGTGACTGTAGGGAAAGAAAGGCCTTCATTCAGCAGTGGATTGATCATGGCTGCTGCTGCTGATGATGATGATGATGAACCCACAGGCCCCGGAATCACGGACGTGCGGTAACTATGGTGGATGTAATTTCTGTTCACAACACGCGTCAAACGCCCGGCGTGACGATTATCGCGATATCGGCGTAGATCACGGTGAGGTCTCGGAGTACGTGGTGGGGGTTAGGTTCCGTGTACCCCCCCCCCCTCCACCCGCGTAAACGCAAATTCGCGTAATCTGGGGGTGTTTAAATCTCGACTTAAAGCTTTCGTGACTGCAGGAATTCAGATTGTTTGGCTCTTTCGGTAAAGTCACGTAGATAGGTTCAAAGAAAATAACAAAAAAATAACCTTCTGGGTTCTTTCTATAAAGTCACGTAGAATGGAGATAAAATTTAAAAAAATAATAATAACAGAATAAAAGTCTCACGACGTTTCGGCCACAACACAAGTAGCCTTCCTCAGGTGAAGAAACAGGACTTGTGTGAGAATTTTATTGTTATTATTTTTTTATTATTATTTTATCTCCATTCTACGTGACCTTACCGAAAGAACCCAGAAGATGAATCCCTGCAGTCACGAAAGCTTTAAATCGAAATGTAACTATCTACGTGACTTTACTATACAGTACGAGGTCACATAATGTGAAGGTGAATCGGGGGGGGGGGGGGGGGGCGGGGGACGTCGATTCGTAAGTCTCGATCATTCGATTAAGTTTCTGCGTACCGCGTATGCCGTCCGGGAATACAAATTCATTTATAACGGTCGCGAATATTCTACGCGGCCGATTGACGATGCGGTCATCGTGGTGCTTGCATCGTGGCATCGTGGAATCGCGAACCCCACATCGACGGGGTCACCGCCGCCGGGCCACGCCCACGTCACAATCTCATGAGCGTGATTGGCCAACGTACGGTGCCAAAGAAGTTCAACGTACGAGACGACGTCACAATCGACGAAGACGACGTCAAGATCAACGAGGCGACGTCAAGATCAGCGCGATGTCACGATGAAGCCAATGACGTCACAATCAACGAGACGACGTCAAGATCGACGAGGCGACGTCAAGATCAGCGCGATGTCACGATGAAGCCAATGACGTCACAATCAACGAGACGACGTCAAGATCGACGAGGCGACGTCAAGATCAGCGCGATGTCACGATGAATCCAATGACGTCACAATCAAAGTGATGTCACAATCAAGGCGATGACGTCACAATCAACGCGACGACGGCAAAATGAACGCGACGTCAAGATCAAGGCGACATCACAATCAAGGCGATGACGTCACAATCAACGCGACGACGGCAAAATGAACGCGACGTCAAGATCAAGGCGACATCACAATCAAGGTGATGACGTCACAACCAACGCGACGACGTGACAATGCAACGTCACAATTAAGACGACGACGTCGCAAAGTGTCGACGTCAACATCAAGGCAACGACGTCAAAATAAATGCAATGACGTCACAGTCAAGGCAAGGCACCAGTGTTGCAATCGCTGGAAATTTGATTCGTTCGCCCGGCGCAGCAGGCCGATGCTGCTCCACGCCTCCTTCAAGAAGGCAAAAAATGAAAGCCACAGCCCGTGCAGCAACAGCACCCAGCACCGTGGGTCTGCACTCCTTCAAAGACGGAGGAGGAGGAGGAGGAGGAGTGGAAACGGCGAAACGACGCAAACTCTCTCTCTGCTTGAAGCTCTCTCGTCGTTGACCAGCAGCAGCAGCAGCAGCAGGCCTCGAGATTGGCCGTGGAGCTCCTGAACCACACCAACGCCGATGCTGCCGATGCTGCCGAACGCCGCCGTGCGCAGGAGCAGAACACATTCCGTTCACTTTGTGTCCATCAAACCAACTTGAGTCGGAGATCAACGAGGGTGTTGTGATCGTTGGTAGCGGTGCTTGAATCATCATCATCATCATGATGACCCTGCCAGACGGCCCGTGCGTCGCAACTGTTCCACCGCCGTCAGCACCGGCGTCGTCCGGGATCGATGCAAGGGTCGAGGTCGATCGTGGCCCCCCCAACCCCCCCACTCCTCCCCGCTGCCGCCACCGTTCACTTTGTCTTTTTGTGCCTGACCGCGGCCGCCAGGCTGCGTCGCAAGAACGCGGCCGTGGCCTCCAGGGCCTCCTCGCCGCAGCGGAAGGCGATGATGGGCCGCGAGCAGAGCCAGCACACGGGACTTGGCCAAAACCACGCGCACAGCCAGCACGGCCCGCTGCTCGGAGGCCGCTCGGCACCGTCGCCGCCGCCACCTCCTCCGTCGTCGTCGTCGTCGTCGTCGTCACTGTCATCGTCGTCATCAGCAGCACGGTCGGAGGATTCATCGTCATCGTCGTCGTCGTCGGCATCATCATCATCAGCAGCAGCAGCAGCAGGGTTGTTGTCATTGGTGGCAGCGACGTGACGGGTGCGAGTGCGTCCGCCGCCACCGCTGCCATCGTCGTCGTCGCCGTGAACATCAACCGCACCGACTCCGCCACCCCGAACACGGCCATCGGCTCCGCCATCGCCGCCGCCACGAACGGGACCTCCATCAACTCCGCCGCCATCGCCGCCGTCACGAACGGGACCTCCATCAACTCCGCCGCCATCGCCGCCATCGCCGCCGGGCCACCCCGCGGCCACGCCCCGCTCGTCCCTCCCGTAGAAGTTGAGGACGCCGTGGAAGCCGTGGGCCGCGTGGTGCCGCGTCACGTGCAGGCCGCAGCGGCGGGCGCGTGCCGCCAGGGCCCGGGCCTCGTCGCGCAGCACGTCGTGCTCGCAGCTCAGCACCAAGAGGCGGCGCGGGAGGCGGCGCAACCACCCGTCGCCCACCGCCAGCGGGCACAGCAGGGGGTCCAAGCAGGCGCGCGCCACCGAGGAGAGGCCCGGGGGAGGCCGCCGCTCCGCGCCGCTGTCGGCCGCGGCGAGACTGGTGGTGTTGCCGCCGCCGCCGCCACCGACACCACGATCATCATCACGGGTGTCGTACACACCGTAGCCGCCTTCGCCGATGCCACTAGCGAAGCCGGCAAAGCCACGCTCGGTACCTCCTCCACCGACACCTCCTCCACCGACACCTCCTCCACCGACACCTCCTCCATCAGCGTAATATTCCGACGCCTTCCCGCCAGCGTCACCCACGGCGCCGTGGGTGGCGCCGGGCACCCGACACGGCGTGACGCCTCCCGGCTGAGACCTTCTCATCTTCCTCATCCTCCTCCTCATCCTTCCCACGCTGGGATCCTCGCGCGTGGAGGCTGTGAACCCGTGGGCCGCTCCCTCCTCTCCACCCTCTTGCGCCGCCACCGCCGCCTCCTCCTCCTCCTCCTGCACGAGGGCCCGGAGGCCGGCGCGGTGACGCGGGGAGCTGTGGAGCCCCTTCAGCACGGCCGGCACGAGCTCCTGCGGGAGCAGCGGGAGGCGCTGTTAAGACTGGGCTAGGTGGCACGTGACGAGGAGCGGTTACCGGGGAGGGGCGCAACGGTGAGTGCCGCTCAGCCCTCGTTACCAGCAGCAGTGTCACCAGCATCAGTGTCACCAGCAGCAGCGTCATCACCAGCAGCAGTGTCACCAGCAGCAGCGTCATCAACAGCGGCAGCAGCGTCATCACCAGCAGCAGTGTCACCAGCAGAAGCAGCGTCATCAGCAGCAGCAGTGTCACCAGCAGCAGCGTCATCACCAGCAGCATCATCACCAGCAGCAGTGTCACCAGCAGCAGCGTCATCACCAGCAGCAGTGTCACCAGCAGCAGCGTCACCAACAGCGGCAGCAGCGTCATCAACAGCAGCATCATCACCAGCAGCAGCGTCACCAACAGCGGCAGCAGCGTCATCAACAGCAGCGTCATCACCAGCAGCAGCGTCATCACCAGCAGCGTCATCACCAGCAGCAGTGTCACCAGCAGCAGCGTCATCAACAGCGGCAGCAGCGTCATCACCAGCAGCAGTGTCACCAGCAGCAGCAGTGTCATCAACAGCAGCAGTGTCACCAGCAGCAGTGTCACCAGCAGAAGCAGTGTCACCAGCAGCAGCGTCACCAGCAGAAGCAGCGTCATCACCAGCAGCGTCATCAGCAGCAGCGTCATCAGCAGCAACGTCGGCGGCAGCAGCGTCGGCAGCAGCAGCGTCATCACCAGTTGATTCATCAGCAGCACCGTTTGTGTTATCATCAGGGATGTGGTGGCTAGCAGTGCGACCACCATCTTGGTCGTCGCAAAGGCCATCGCCAGATCTGGTGCGTGCGACGATGTGTGTGGTACCAAGGGAAACGCCGACTCCTCCACCACCACCGCCATCACCACCTCCACCACCACCATCAACACCACCTCCACCACCACACCGCCATCACCACCTCCACCACCATCGCCACCACCACGACCACCACCATCAACACCACCTCCACCACCACCGCCACCACCACGACCACCACCATCAACACCACCTCCACCACCACCACCGCCATCACCACCTCCACCGCCCCTACTCACATCGGCACCGCCTCCCACCACCTCCATTGCCCCCGCCACGGCCCCCCGCCACGGCCCCCGCCCCCCACCCCACGGCGCCCCCCCCCCGCCCCCGCACCTACTGCCCCCCGCTCCTGCGGCGCCCCCCTCCCTACACCGGCGACGCCCCTCCCCCTCCCACCACCCACCAACGCCCCCCGCACCTGCGGTGCCCCTATGTAGGCGAGGCAGAAGGCAGCGGTGCGTGCGCGCGACAGCACCGGCACCGAGTCGCTCTGGGCGTGCGACACCAGGTTCAGGTCGATCATCTGCAGCGACGGGTAGAGCAGCGCCAGCGCCACCGGCTGGGCCGAGGGGAGGGGCTGCGGTGGGGGGAGGGGCGAGAGAGAGGAGACAAGCGAGCGAGTAAACGGCTCCACAATTCTGGCTAATCGCCGGATGCGCCCGGTTGTTGTTGTTGTTGTTGTTGCGATTAACGGCGAAACGCCACGGTGCTCGGACCATAAACCGTCGTGGTGGGTTTACTCTCCAACACGCAACCGGCTAGTGCTGAACGCGTAACTAAATTGACACGTTTTTAGTTTAATAACACATTCATATTTGCTCCATCTAACCCAAAAAAAAAAACCCCTCTACGATGGATAACATTGGCCGTGAAAGCCCACTACACTAGGTGTTGAACTGGTTTAACACCCCCTGGGAGTGCGTATAGTTGGACGCGATGATTGTTGGCATGAGCCAAGTGTCGGCCCCACGGTTTGGGCCTGGTGACTCCACAGCGTACGACGCCTCCCAGAAGCGTACTCTGCAGCAGTGAGCGCTGCTGTATATGTCCACGTGATGATAAGCCAATTCGTTGGAGCTATCATTTGTGATGGCCAGGTGTCCTCTGAAAAATAAGCTAATAGCTCAGTGGGTTTTTAACCTGGTAAAATTAAACATAGATGTATATCTTTTTTTTTTCTCTGTGACTTGCTTACCTTTCCTATGTCGTGCTATTGTATTGTTGTTTGTTGTTTTTGTAACTTTCTGACCTGCCCTTACTGGACATCTGTGAAAACGAGCTTTATAGCTCATCGGATTCCTACAGTATATATATTCAGATTCTGGTGACTCACTGCTCCTGTGCTCATGAGTCCTGATGACGAGGAAACCCCCGTTCTATGGTTGTCTATCTCTGTCTCGCTCGGTCACAGTCGCTCAAGTTTATTTTCATCATTGCCGAAGACAACAAGGTCAACTATGCAGTTCTTCAGGAACTGCCGATGGTTTTGCACAATCCGCAAAGGGCCGAGTGCTTTTTCTCCGCCGTGTCTGTGCGCGTGTTGTTTAAAACTCATCGGTGTCGTTACATTTACATCATCATCATCATTTTCTGTCTCACTCACACCATCTCTCACTCACCCTCTCACCATTGCTCAATCACACTAACCTCTCACCCTCGCACTCACGCCATCTTTCACCTTCACTAAGCCCCGCCGTCCCGTGCGGGCGTCCCTGGCGAGTGTGAGCGCCACGGCGGTGGCGAGGTTTCCCCCCGCGCTGTCTCCGCACAGCGCCACCGGCCCAGCCGCCGCTGCCGCCCCCACGGTTCCGCCACCCAGTACAGAGCGCGCCACGCGCACGCAGTCGCCCAGCGGCACCGGGAACGGGTGCTCCGGGGCCAGCCGGTACCTGCCAGAGGGGGATCGCAAGAGACCGAAGGAAACCGGATTACATCAGTATGGGACCAGGTCAGATAAGTCCGGGACCAGATGAGACCAGATGAGATAAGTCCGGGAACCAGATGATGCCAGATTAGATCAGACTGGGACAGATTAAGTAAGTCTGGGAGCAGATTAGATCGGATTAGATATACGTCCAGGACCAGATGAGACCAGATTAGATCAGTCCGGGACCAGATGAGACCAGGTCAGATAAGTCCGGGAACCAGATGATGCCAGATTAGATCAGACTGGGATAGATTAAGTAAGTCTGGGAGCAGATTAGATCGGATTAGATATACGTCCAGGACCAGATGAGACCAGATTAGATCAGTCCAGGACCAGATGAGACCAGATAAGATAAGTCCGGGACCAGATGAGACCAGATTAGATCAGTCTGGGACCAGATGTCACCAGCTTTCACCAGATCAGACCATATTAGATTAATCTAAGAGAAGTTTAAACCAGATGGACCACATTACGCCACCACATATGACATGAATAATCCAGATGGGCACCGGACAAGATGAGACCAGAGTAGACCAGATAAGTCTGGGACAATACGAGACCAGGTTGAACCATATTATATTATTGTCATGCTAGTTTACCCAGGAAAAGCCTCACTGAGTCTCAGGACTCTTTTTGCAGGAGGGTCCTGCCAAGTGTTCACGGTAGGAGGGCGGTGTTGTTGCTGAGCGCGATCCCTACTGAGTGATTGTCAGGTCATATATTCAGCATTTTGGTGTTTAATCGATACCGGATGAGATGAAACAGGAAGTGATGAGAGGCCAGAGCAGAGCAAGTGAGACAAGTGAGACTGGGATTATCGATTAGCTTAGATAACACGGAATCACCATCATCGCTATCATCATTATCATCATCATCGATATGAGACTGCACGAAGAAACAAAGTACAGGTCAGAAGTGGAGTCTTGCACGGAGACACGTGATGATGCGTGTGCTTTGTGCGTGCGTGTCTGCGTGTCCGAACGCTAATGTGTGCGTATACATCTGAACGCACGTACATGCGTGCGCGTGTATGAGTGTAGCAGTTAACACGCTGCGCAACAAACCGGCGGCCCGAGTTTGATTCCCGCTCACGGTCACCACCAGTGACAAATATATGAACCGGTCCTGAGCCTCCCCTAGGTCGACTCAACCTCAAATGAGTGCTTGATGTGTAAAACATCGGCACTTGGGAAGCAAAGGCGGCCAGGCGTGGTCCTGGCCACCCACCTCTTTATCGGTGTGGCATGCCGTCCTTCACAGAGTGCTGCTCGCTAACAGCACTTGCCCCAAAAGGTCTGAAAAGGCTATACGGGGGATCTTTGTTTCGATTAAACCGAGTTACTGAGTGTAGCCAGTGTCGGTGATGTCAGCCCAGCCGCCGATGACTGCACACGCACAAAGGCTACACTGGGGATCTGTGTCTTTGTCTTTGTAGGTACTCACTCCACGGATATCAGCTCAGCTCCTGTGCGCTTCACCAGAAACTTTGTCACGTGGTCGTAGCTGTCTGCAATTCATACAAGCTCATGTTATCATCACCATCATCATTATAATCATCATCGTCGACCCCACTAAAGAGGCATGCTAGGCCACAGCAGACTGGGACTCGCAGATTCCCACACCTTGCCACCAGGCTCCCACGCCCCCTTCGTTTATTTTATTCAGAAGAGCTACTCGCTGTTGTTTGAAGTTCTACTGTTCCGAGTAGAGGATTGAATTGAGAACGTAATACAAACTGGGCTTTCGAGACCAATATTTTCCATAAAATTGTTTTTTTATGGGTTAGATCGCGTAAATATAAATGTATTGTTAAACCCGCCACCACCTGACACAGCTAATTGTTAAAGTTTGTCACATTACTAATTGGCTGTATCAGATGGTGGCAGGTTACACGACACATTTATATTTACGCGATCTAACCAAAACAAAAATCTCTATTTTGGATAAGTACAAACTGCTCATCCTCCGTGGCTAGAGCCAGAACCAATCTACTGGATCTCCGGTAGTCCACAAAGGTCCAGGCGTCACCAGTCCAGCTCCCGACAGAGGGATGGCAGCCTCTCATCCCCTCCATCAACAAAGTTGGGACGTTCCATACGGCCACAAACAGTGATTTGCTGTTGTTGTTTCTGTAAGAACCCCGAGGAGGGATGGGGGGTTCATACTGCACATCTGTGAAAAAGAGCTTAATAGCTCATCGGATTCCTCCATTCTAAATTAAGATTCCGAGTCTCCTGGCTCCACCAAACACAATGTGGCGAGGAGATGTTACAGACCCCGGTCTCTCCCCCGGGTGCCTCTGGCACATTCTTTCTTTGTGGGTCTGTTGAATACATTCCTAGTGGAGGGGGTTACCAACCCCTTGCAGCCATCCAGCCCCCACCACCTCCCCTCCCCGGATCCCCGTTAACAGCTGTGGTGGCTGCGAGCACCATGAGGGTTATCGACCGATTGCCAACGGCCTACAGCCTGCCCCCCCCCCATGGCATTGCTCAAAACACACAACGGTGTCACTCACCACAACGCAGTCTGACACCAGTGGGGAGAGGTGAAGGGTGTTTAGCCAGACACACACAGCACACAAGGATCCCCCGTATAGCCTTTAAGAGACCGTTGGGGCAAGCGCTGTGAGCGAGCACCTATAAAGGCCGGCACGGCACACGAGCTGGTTGGTGGTGGCCAACACCACACCCGACCACCTTTGCATCCCCAGAGGCGATGTTTTACACATCGCACCGGGTACTCATCTTAGGCCGAGTCGATCTAGGGGAGACCCAAGGCCCGGTTCAGATAATCGCCACCGTGGTGTTGGTGGCTGTGAGCGGCGATCGAACTCGGCTCGCCGGATTCGCAGTGCAGCGCGCTAACCGCTACACTGCAGCTCCCTGCCCGCGTGCACGCACCCACGCTGCCGAACATCCATCCGCCGCCGTGGAAGAAGATGATGGTGGGTCGCGGTCGGTGCGTCCCTGCCGCCGTCTCCCCCCCCGCCACTCGCCGGGGGGTGTAGATGCGCACGGGGACCCCGTCGATGCGCGTGTTGCGCACGGCCACCGCGGGGTCGTCTGGGCGTGCGTGCGACGGGCGGAGCACGGATTCCCGCAGACGCCGCATGAGCAGCACCTGGCTCCCCAAGCCCAGCCTGGAGCCCAGCCATGCCTGCGTGCGAGCGCGTGTGCGTGTGTGCGTGTGTGTGTGTGGGAGCGGTGGCGCAGTGGTTAACCGCTACGCTGCGCTACGAACCCGGCGACCCCGGGTTAGATTCCCGCTCACGGCCAACAACAGTGACGGTTATCTGAACCGGTCCTGGGCCTCCCCGAGGTCGACTCAGCCTCAAATAGGGTACCTAGTGAGGTGCGTAAACATGGCCCCTCGGGAGACAAAGGCGGCCAGGCGTGGTGGTGGCCACCCACCCCCTCATGTGCCGTGCTGTGCTGGCCTTCATAGGTGCTACTCGCTAACAGCACTTGCTCTTACAGTCTGTTGAAGGCTGAACCGGGGGGGTCTTTGTTTGGGTGAGTGAGTGAGTGTGAGTGAGTGCGTGTGATTGAGTGAGTGAGTGGGGCAGTGAGGACGTTGTATGGATGAGTGAGTGTGAGCGAGTGTGAGTGAGTGAGTAAGTGAGTGGGGCAGTGAGGACGTTGTATGGATGAGTGAGTGTGAGTGAGTGTGAGTGAGTGTGAGTGAGTGAGTGTGAGCGAGTGTGAGTGAGTGTGAGTGAGTGAGTGAGTGGGGCAGTGAGGACGTTGTATGGATGAGTGTGAGTGAGTGTGAGTGAGTGTGAGTGAGTGGGGCAGTGAGGACGTTGTATGGATGAGTGAGTGTGAGTGTGAGCGAGTGTGAGCGAGTGGGGCAGTGAGGACGTTGTATGGATGAGTGAGTGTGAGTGTGAGCGAGTGTGAGTGGGGCAGTGAGGACGTTGTATGGATGAGTGAGTGTGAGTGAGTGTGAGTGAGCGAGTGTGAGTGAGTGAGCACAGTTTTGATTTTGTACGGCAGCCCGGCGACAGTCTTTGATGTGCCATGATTAAGTGACGCTTCCCCAGAAACGTCGCCTATTCTATGCTTTTTTCTCTAAGGCCACACAGTTCTCGGCAAGGAATGCGTCGAGTTATAATCTGTTATTCCTGATAGCGCTGCGCGAGAGTGTGGGGGTGGGTGGGGTGGGGGTGGGTGGGGTGGGGGTGGGTGGGTGTGGGTGTGGGTGGGGTGGGGGTGGGGTGGGGGTGGGGTGGGTGTGGGGTGCAGAGGGTCAGGGCGAAGGTGACGGAACGCGATGTCCGTCGTTACGCCGGACGGGGCCCAAGTCCGTGAGACGCCGCGGCGCCCATCGGGCGCAAACTCCGATCGCCGTGTCACGGTGGGTCACGGTGGGTCACGGTGGGTCACGGTGGGTCACGGTGGGAGAGAGGGAGGTGGGGGGGAGGGTGGGAGGGAATAAAATGCCGTGAGCAAAGCCGAGTGTGACCGCGACCGCGACAATGAAACTTCTAGAAGAGGGAGCGTGCGAATGCGAATCACGCCGTCATCAATGCCCCGTCAGCCGTGGGTTGTGTTCGCGACGTTCCCCTGCTTGTGAAGAAGGGTCGCTGCCCGAAACGTCGCCTGTTGTATTTCTAGTATTAAGACCACGCGGTGTGGTTACTGAAATGGAGCGTGTTGCGTGGTTTGTTTGTCTTGTTAAGCCGCAGATGGAATGCTCCGAGAAAGATCATCGTGAGCAGTCGCCACTCAATCGCAAAAGGACCATGGGAGACAGCGGGGGGGGGGGGGGGACAGCAGGAGGGACAGCAGGGGAGGATAGCAGGGGTGGGAGACAGCAGGAGGGGCAGGGGGAGACAGCAGGAGGACAAGCATGAGGGAGAGAGCAGGGGTGGGAGACAGAAGGGGGACAGCTGGGGGGGGGGGGGCAGGGGGAGACAGCATGGGGGGGGGGACAGCAGGGGTGGGGGACAGCAGGGGGGTAGATAGCAGGGCAAACAGCAGGGGGGGACAACAGGGGGGACAGCAGGAGGGGGATAGCAGGGGGGGCATCAGGGGGGGACAGCAGGGGAGGATAGCAGGGGTGGGAGATAGCAGGAGGACAAGCATGGGGGAGAGAGCAGGGGTGGGGGACAGCAAGGGGGACAGCGGGGGGGGGGTCAGGGGGAGACAGCAGGAGAGACAGCATGGGGGAGAGAGCAGGGGGAGGCAGCAAGGGGGAGATAGCAGGGGTGGGGGACAGCAAGGGGGGCAGCGGGGGGGGGCAGGGGGAGACAGCATGGGGGGGGCAGCAGGGGGCGACAGCAAGGGGGAGATAGCAGGGGTGGGGGACAGCAGGGGTGGGGGACAGCAGGGGTGGGGGACAGCAGGGGTGGGGGACAGCAGGGGTGGGGGGCAGCAGGGGGGACAGCAGGGGTGGGGGACAGCAGCAGGAGACAGCAGGAGAGAGAGAGAGGGAGACAGCAGGGGAGACAGCAGGGGAGAGAGAGACAGCAGGGGAGGCAGCAGGGGAGAGAGAGAGAGAGACAGCAGGGGAGGCAGCAGGCCACACCAGGCTGGCGAGCAGCAGGTTTGCCGCCTCCAGGAGACGGAGCCGGCGGGGGGACTCCAGCCCCGGGGGGAGGGGCCCCCGCAGGAGCCGCAGCAGCAGGGACAGCAGCAGCACGGCCGGCCACAGCAGGAGGGCGCGCCACGGCATGGCCTCACTATACACCTGCAGCGGGGGGCACGAGTGGAGACACGGGGACACGTGGGGGTGAGTGGAGACACGGGGACACGTGGGGGTGAGTGGAGACACGGGGTCACGTGGGGGCGAGTGGAGACACGGGGACACGTGGGGGTGAGTGGAGACACGGGTGGTGAGTGGAGACGTGGGGTCACGTGGGGGTGAGTGGAGACGTGGGGCCACGTGGGCGTGAGTGGAGACGTGGGGTCACGTGGGGGTGAGTGGAGACGTGGGGTCACGTGGGGGTGAGTGGAGACGTGGGGTCACGTGGGGATGAGTGGAGACGTGGGGTCACGTGGGGGTGAGGGGAGACGTGAGGCCACGTGGGATCACGTGGGTGTAAGTGGAGACGTGGGGCCACACGGGGGTGAGTGGAGACGGGGGGTGAGGGTTAGGTTACATTCGACCTAAAACAATAATTCACATCGTTGTGAATTAAAATAACCAAATAGACGTGCCTCCTTCACATGGCGGTCCCTCCACATAAACAAAGTGTCATTTTACACATCCCATCAGCCCAAAGGGCCCTCTTCTGGGACTGCATAATTTCAATGTCAGCAGAGCTGGCTCGCTTGTACTAAATAAGTCACTGACTGTTACGCACAACAACTCCTCAGTGTTATTATTAGAGCAAATTGGTGGGGGGGGGGCTATAGTTGCCATCTGTGCAGGTCAGACCAGGACAGTCCCAGAGGATTGGGATCTGTAGTGGGTTTGGTCTATGGAATATGGTGGCAACCATACCCATTCATTCACTCACTTATTCATCAATTCCTTCATTTGCCGAGTCACTCATTGAGTCACTCACTCACCGAGCCACTCACTCACCCAGCCACTCACTCAGACACTCACTCAAGTTATTCACCCAGCCACTCACTCACTCGGTCACTCACTCAGCCACTCTCCGACTCAGCCACTCACCCATCCTCCGACTCAGCCACTCACCCACCCATTAGGCTTGGAACCTGTCCGGGAATTGGCATCGGTTTGCCAGGTGGCAGGAATTGCCCGGTTACCCAGGTCTGGTAACCGGTATCGTGTGTTGATAGACCCAGTGATGACCGAGAAACTGTGAGCGCTTCCATGGATTTTTTTTTTTAGGCAATGTGCGGGCCCCGATACATCATCATGCTGTGACGCACGCACTGTCAACATAAGCCGAACCGGTTATGAAAAGCAGGAGATATAGAAAGATGGGGTAACGGGCTAGCTGCTTTCTCTCTTTAGTTATTTTAAAACCGCATTTCTCCTTTCTTCTTTACTTGGTTGTTGTTAAAACTATTTTCCGCCTTGCCACGCACAGCGCCACTGAGAACGATTTCTTCACGGGTGCTTTATACATTTTAATTATTGTTCTTATTAACCGTACAGAGGTCCCAGCGAATGGGGGGGGGGGGGAAATGGCAGCCTCCACGGATTTCAACTTCTGCGTGGGAAGAGGTCAAATCAGGTTCAAGGTTGAGGGTTGACCCCAGCTTCGGGTTGAACATTGACACACCTGTCAATCCCTTAACAGTGCCCCCTACCTTAATACAGACCAATTCAGACCTTATTGGTCAACCTGTGCCCCTTACCAATCTCAACGTCCATCCTACAAAGTCCAATAACAAGGGAGAAACACAAATAGACGCAAAAAATAAACTTGTTTTGTTGCCCGTATTGGTAACGGCCGTACGCCGTATGGACCTGCAAACTCAATTTCCCTGTACAAGAAGACGGGGTAAACCGTCTGGGTTGACGGCTGTGCAATTGACGAACCACAACCGCATAAGTTAGCCAACTTCATTCGCCAGCGGATTGCAAATGTACGGGTAGAGTACAGAGCAGACCGGTCAAAATATATGTACGAAAAAAATAAGAATGTGGGTTTTACCCTTTCTGGCAATAAAACAGGAGGTGTTTAAGATGTCCAAACACCCAACAGAAACATTTTGCGAGGAATCAAGTACTCCATTAACCACACACACACACAGTACTTGCGTTGAACATGCAAACAAACATGCTCTGGTGATAATAGATGGCATTGTCTTTGAAAATGATTGGTCTACACCAGACCCAGCTGCCCTGGTCATGGCCCAGTCTCACCGCCAGTGTGAGAGAGCAGAGAACGCAACAACAGGCGAACATCTTCTTGGTTTTGATTTAAAGCTTTCGTGACTGCAGGAATTCATATTCTTGGTTCCTTTCGGTAAAGTCATGTAGAAGGGAAACAATAAAATGTTAAAAATATAAAACAATATTTTTCTTGCTGTGGTTTCACACCTGATGATGATTGCTTGTGTTGCTGTCGAAACGTCGTGAGAATTTTATTGTTTTACAGTTTTATTATTTTGTTGTTTCCCTTCTACGTGACTTTACCGAAAGAACCAACATAATAAAATAAATATCTCGCGACGTTTCGGCCACAACACAAGCAGCCGAAACGTCGTGAGAATTTTATTTTATGTTTTAGTTTTATTGTTTTATTGTTTCCCTTCTACGTGACTTTACCGAAAGAACCAACATAATAAAATGAATATCTCGCGACGTTTCGGCCACAACACAAGCAGCCGAAACGTCGTGAGAATTTTATTTTATGTTTTAGTTTTATTGTTTAATTGTTTCCCTTCTACGTGGTGACTTTACCGAAAGAACCAAGAAGATGAATCCCTGCAGTCACGAAAGCTTTAAATCGAAACAGGCGAACAGTACAAGGACAATGCCACCACACGTATCGGGGACACTTTGAGCTCGGGGTAAGCAGCTACAAAACGGGACCTTTTTTTGGCCAGGATCAAAGTATGAAAAAATAAGAATTAGGGTTCTCTACCCCTTCTGGCAATAAAACAGGTGTTGAGATATATTCTTAGTTTTTTCGGTAAAGTCACGTGACTTTACCGAAAAAACTAAGAATATGAATTACTGCAGTCACGAAAGCTTTAAATCAAAATTTAGGTGTTGAGATGTTCGAACACCAAAAACAGAAGCCTTTCGCAAGGTATCAAGTCTCCAATAACCACACACAAAGTATTTGTAGTGAACTGATATCAGAGAATATTTGTTTGCATGTTCAACACGAGTATGCGTTGTTCATTACAGCACTTGATCCCTTGCAAAAGGTTTATGTTTGGTGTTTGAATATCTTAACACCTCCTCCTGTTTTTATTGACAGAAGGGGTAAAAAACCCTCATTCATATTTTTTTCATACTTTGATACTGGCAAAAAGGTCCCATATACATGTGTGTTTGCGCTGTAGGCAACGTTTCAGGCAACGGACCTCCTTCATAGCACAAATATAAAGTAGACGACGTTTCAGGTCAATGGTCCTTATTCACGTGATGTGGTTTGTGCGACACTCCCAAATGCAGCAGTGGTAGTGGCATCAGCGGATCATTCGTTTTGGAGGGAACTCGACTTTACCTCAAGCAAACCGTTTATTTTTTTTAACAATTATTTTTTTTTACCCTTGCGATTTTAGTTACATTTTTTATCGATTTAATAGTTTATTTCCCTCACAAAATGTGTATTAAATAACAGAGTCAGTCATTAAAGTCGGTACGTGACTGGCAAAAATATCGGTTACGTTGGCGATGGTGGTAATTGTGACATAATAATTGTCCTTATTGTTAATTAGTTGCGGTGTTAATCGTGCGTGCTGAGTGGTATGCTGTCAACTAATACTGACCATCACTCACACGACAACCATCAACAACCAAATAATATTTACCACTACAGCAACCATCACGAATACTGTACTACCAGTAACAATCACCACAACAACAACCATCACCAATAATAACTACTACCAATACAACAACCAGCATCAACGACACTACAACAACCACTACAACAACCATCACCAACACTTCAACTACCACTACAACTACCATCACCAATAATAACTACTACCACTACAACAACCAGCATCAACGACAATACAACAACCATCACCAACACTTCAACTACCACTACAACTACCACTACAACTACCACTACAACTACCATCACCAATAATAACTACTGCCACTACAACCATCATCAACGACAATACAACAACCATCACCAACACTTCAACTACCACGACAACTACCACTACAACTACCATCACCAATAATAACTACTGCCACTACAACCATCATCAACGACACTACAACAACCACTACAACAACCATCACCAACACTTCAACTACCACTACAACTACCATCACCAATAATAACTACTGCCACTACAACAACCAGCATCAACAACCACTCCAACAACCATCACCGACACTACAACTACAACTTCAACTACCACTGAGCGGGACTCGAACCCGGGTCGCCGGGTACGTAGCGCAGCGCGCTAACCGCTGCGCCACCGCTCACCCTCACTCGCCCACACTCACTCACCCACCCACAGCTCGGCCACACGCCACTCACCTGGTGAGGAGCTGCCTCACCGCGAGCTTAACTCCACTGCCCCTTCAGCTGGGCCCACGTGGAACCGCGGAGGTGGTGGAGACGGGGGAGGAGCTTGCCGGGAAGGTGGCGGGGGGGGAGGAGCTTGTGTGAGGGGGCGGGCCTGTATGTAAGGGGGGGGAGCTTGCGTCTGAGGTGGCTGTGGGGGGGAGGGGCCTGTGTGTTAGGGGGCAGGGCCTTGTGTGAGGATGGGGCGGGCCTGTGTGCGGGGGGAGGGGTCTGTGTGTGAGGGGGCGGGGCTTCGGTGTGAGTGGTCTGCGTGTGAGGAGGGGCCATAACATAAGGGGAGCGGTGGCGCTGTGGTTAGCGCGCTCTGCGTTACCTTGATTCCCGCTCACGCCAACCAAAACCAGTGAGGATTATCTGAACCGATCCTTGACCTCCCCTAGGCTGACTCAGCCTCAACTGAGTACCCGGTGCGGTGTGTAGTAAACATCGCCACGAGGGAGACAAAGGCGTCCGAGGCGTGGTGCTGGCAAACTCCCTCCCCGTGTGCCACAGTGCCAGCCTTCGTAGGTGCTGCTCGCTAACAGCACTTGCCCCAAACAGTTTGTTAAGGCTACACGGGGGATCTCTGTCTTCGGGGCCATCACACAGCATCCCCGTGAAAGTATAGCGTGAATACTAAATGTTACCATCATCATCATCGTCGTCAGCCAGGGTCGATACAGTGACGAGCAGTACTACTTCGTGGAAAGTCGACGTGCCAGCGGTTAATAAATCGAGTCCAGCCGCCGTCATCATCCAATCACCGGCCACGGTCAATCCACTACAGGATGAAGTCCTCCCTCCCCAAGCGGTGATCGCCACCTTTTACGATCGCTGCTGCACGCGGACTGATTTCCCCGCTCCGTCTCCACGTGGTGAGATGTTAACTACCTCGCCCGGTGTGCAGGTGGTCGTGGGTTCGATCCCGACCCTGACACCTGCTGCTGCTGCTGTATATTTTCAGTCTGCGTGCCTCTCACTCACTCCATCCCTCCCTCCCCGTGGTTTAGGGATTTTTTTTTCCTCGGGGTCCTCCACATTTCGAATCAGCATCACGCCTTCAAAGCATTTGGGCTGACGATAAATTCCTTACGTGATGATGATGATGACGTGCCACTTCGTTGAGCTATCGTTTAGTGCGAGCCGGGTAGCTTCATTATTTAAAAATAAAAAAACGAGCTACAACAGTGTAGGTCGGAGTGGGCCTTACCAGAACGAATAAAATAGTGTATAGTTTTTATTTGAAGCTTTTGTTACTGCAGGAATCCACGCTGGTTGGTTCTTTATGCCCCCTCTCCCCTCTACCGAGGCCTACTATAAAACCTCGTGCCACGGCAGATCTTTCGCCCACTTCAGCAGTTTTTTTTCCTGCTGTGGTTGTCCCACCTGATGACGATTGCTTGTGTTGCGATCGAAACGTCACGTGATCTATTGTTTTTCTACCTACGTGACTTTGGGGCCGTCCATAAATGACGTCACGCACCTGTGGGGGGGGGGGGTGGGTGGGGGTCAGACATTTGTGACGATGTGTGACGAGGAAGGGGAGGGGGGGTTTGAGAAATATGACGTCACATCAAAATGCGCAACTTTAAATAAATATAGACAACACGTTCTACTTAATTAAATATACTTTTTTTTTATAAATGTTTTCTCCTACAACATCAGAGTGCAGCGCCACGTTAAATACGCACCACAATGACAATAGTTTAAAGCGATTTAAAGCATGTTTCTATATATTTTTGGGGGGGAGGGCGGCAGAGCTTCATGACGTCATATTTGCGGGGGGGGGGGGGGGAGGGGTCTGACTTTTTGTGACGTCGTTTGACGAAGGGGGGGGGGGGCTCAAAAATCGTCCAAAATCGCGTGCACCAAAGAGTGTGGATTCTTGCAGTCACGAAAGCTTCAAATCTCGTGTGGTCTATTGCTTAGTTCTTAGATGGACATCCTGTGGGACCCGCACCTCGTGGCTGCCAATCCGTTACTAGTCTCGACCACGTGACGCCATCGCCCATGGTGGCCGTGGCGCGTTTCAGCCCGAGCCACACTCACTCCCCTTCACAGCCGGACACCTGTGCAAAGAAAAGGAGCTTTGTAGATTCTCGGATTTCTCCAGTCGAGAGATAAGAGATTCTGAGTCCGAACGGTACGGATTGGTGTCTCCAACCCGCGCGTGTGTTCTCTAAACCACGCCCTCCTCTCTCCCTGCCTCTCAGCGCAATTCCAAGCACTCCACTATGCTTTCATCATCATCATCACGGTCTCTCCACTGCTGGATGAAGATCAATGTGGTGGTGATGTCTCGAAGCTGCGTGTCTTCTCTAATCCGCGCGCTCCTCTCTCCCTGCCTCTCAGCGCAATTCCAAGCACCCCACTATGCTTTCATCATCATCATCACCACGGTCTCTCCACTGCTGGATGAAGATCAATGTGGTGGTGATGTCTCGAAGCTGCGTGTGTTCTCTAAACCACGCGCTCCTCTCTCCCTGCCTCTCAGCGCAATTCCAAGCACCCCACTATGCTTTCATCATCATCATCACGGTCTATCCACTGCTGGATGGAGATCCATGCGATTCATCCGCGTGTGTTCTCTAATCCACGTGTCACTCACACGCACGCGTCCGTCCACGCTTCTCCCGCGTTTGCAATCTGCATTTTTCGCCCCTGTCCCCGGTGGTTCTGAAACGGCCAGTGAATGCACGCGGTTCTCCGTGTCTGCACTGATGGCGACGCGATTTCATGCGCCGCTACAGCCATAGAGGGCAGCAGAGGATCAGGCATATTGCCTCTGCCGTCCAAACCACTCGAGAGAGTCAACGACTTCTAGATTTGAAGCTTTACGTGACTGCAAGGATCCATATACTCTTTGGTTCTATTCGGTAAAGTCACGTAGGTAAAAAAATAAAACAACAAAAATCACGACTTAAAGCTTTCGTGACTTGCAAGGATTCATCTTCTTTGGTTCTTTCGGTAAAGTCACGTAGAATGAGAATACAATAATAAATTGATAAAATAAAATAACACAATAATATTCTCACGACGTTTCGGCCACAACGCAAGTGGCCTTCTTCAGGTGAAGGAACAGAACTGTCGGGACGACAGAACCAAAGAGGATAGAGTCAACGTTTACCAGGATACGTGAAGGGGCCGTCCATAAATGACGTCACGCGATTTTGGACGATTTTTTACCCCCCCCCTCGTCACGCGGCGTCACAAAAAGTCAGACCCCCCCTCAAATGTGACGTCACAAAGCTCTGCCCCCCCCCCCCAAAAAAATAAACCATGCTTCAAATCGCTTTAAACTATCGTCATTGTATCGCGTATTTAATGTGGCGCTGGACTCTGATGTTGTAAGAGAAAACATTTATCAAAAAGTCTATTTAGTTAAGTAGAACGTGTTTGTCTATATTTATTTTAAGTTGCGCATTTTGATGTGACGTCACATTTGTAACCCCCCCCACCCACCCTCGTCACACATCGTCACATATGTCCCCCCCCCCACAGCAGGTGCGTGACGTCATTTATGGACGGCCCCAAAGCGAATCGTCGACTCTGAACCGACGGGCTTGTCGTAAGCATTTGAACGTATTGGTGTTGAGCGGTATATTCTAAATGAACGCGTTAAGATCGAACTTCCCGACATTCATCATTTACCTCCCCGCGATTCGCAAAGCCGCGGTCACAACATCTCACGGGTTTGATGGGTGTGGTGGTGGTAGTGGTGGCGCGTCAAAATCAGTTCGTCGGTGATGCTCGAAGCGGTCGCAATACGGAGAAGTTTAACCCGAGCGGCTGACCACGGGAAACTTCCGCGGTCTGTTGCCGTGGAGCGGCAGCGCCCCGGCCTGACTACGATGGGGCTCGGCTCCCGTGGTCCCAAGGGCGACGGGAGCCCCAGACGCGATCGGGACTCTTCCTCGATTCGTGGTTTTTTTTTTCACTTTTCCCGGTGGCATCAAAAGATCGCGGCGACCCGTGGTGGCGTCACCACGAGTCGCACGTTCCAGCGGCGAAGCGGCCGCCTGAATCTGAGCGCACCTTGCGATGGAGAGTTCCAGCGGCTCACGGCGATCATCGTGAGGCCGCTGATTCAATGAGGAGCCCGCTGTGTTTGTCACGCTGCACGCACCGGTGTGGTACCGCCAATACGTCCATTTGTATGGATGATCACGCCGCAGCATTTGCCAGGGCGACCGCCGGAATTCGAACAGGGAGCCTCTTGCAGCAAGCCGCGAGCGCGCCACCATCCTCCACCCGAGTCTGAGTGGATGATGTCACCGGTCAGGTCTTGTCCCCATCAGCACCATCTACAACATCATCATAGCCACCACCACCGTCACCAACCCAAAGACAAAGATCCCCCGTATAGGCTTAAACAGGCTGTTGAGACAAGTGCCGTTAGCGAGTAGCACCGATGAAGGCCGGCACGGCACACGAGGGGGTTGGTGGCCAGCGCCACGCCCGACCGCCTTTGTCTCCCCTGTGGCGATGTTTTACAGATCGTACCGGGTACTCATTTGAGGCTGAGTAGATCTCGCAGAGGCCCATGGTCGGTTCAGATAATCGCCACCGGTGTTTGTGGCTGTGAACGGAAATCGAACTCGGATCGGCGTGTCCGTAGGGCAGCGCGCTAACCGCTGCACCACCACTCCCCGTCACCCACCCCTCCCCACGGACACCAGGTTGGCGAATGGGGTTTATTAACAATAACGCCGTCAACATCACCACCACCAACAATGACGTCACCATCACCACATCCACCACGATGACATCACCATCGCACCCCTCCCCATTCCCGTCCCTTTGAAAAATAATTTAATACCTCAGTGGGCTAGACCTGGTAAGTTTAAAAATAGTTTCGTTTTATTTGTATTTTTAAGTGATTTTGTGTTGTCACCTTTCCTATACTTTGCGCTCCTGTCGTGTTTGTGTGTATTGTTATTGTAGCGTTCTGACCCCGTGCCCACTGACTGAACGTCTGTGAAATAGAGCTTTATAGCTCATCGGATTCCTCCAGAAGAAATAAAGATTATGTGGTTGGTTAGTGGAGTGTGTGGCTGGGTAATGGGGCGTGTGGCTGGGTAGTCGAGCGTGTTGCTGGGTAGTGGAGCGTGTGGCTGGGTAGTGGAGCGTGTGGTCGGGTAGTGGAGTGTGTGGCTGGGTAGTGGAGCGTGTGGCTGGGTAGTGCAGCGTGTGGCTGGGTAGTGGAGTGTGTGGCTGGGTAGTGGAGCGTGTGGCTGGGTAGTGGAGCGTGTGGCTGAATAGTGGAGCGTGTGGCTGGGTAGTGGAGCGTGTGGCCGGGTAGTGGAGTGTGTGGCCGGGTAGCGGAGCGTGTTGCTGGGTAGTGGAGCGTGTGGCCGGGTAGTGGAGCGTGTGGCTAGGTAGTGGAGCGTGTTGCTGGGTAGTGGAGCGTGTGGCTGGGTAGTGGAGCGTGTGGCTGGGTAGTGGAGCGTGTGGCCGGGTAGTGGAGCGTGTGGCCGGATAGTGGAGCGTGTTGCTGGGTAGTGGAGCGTGTGGCCGGGTAGTGGAGCGTGTGGCTGGGTAGTGGAGCGTGTGGCTGGGTAATGGAGTGTGTGGCTGGGTAGTGGAGCATGTGGCTGGGTAGTGGAGCGTGTGGCTGGGTAGTGGAGCGTGTGGCTGGGTAATGGAGTGTGTTGCTGGGTAGTGGAGCGTGTGGCTGGGTAGTGGAGCGTGTGGCTGAATAGTGGAGCGTGTGGCTGGGTAGTGGAGCGTGTGGCTGGGTAGTGGAGCGTGTGGCTGAATAGTGGAGCGTGTGGCTGGGTAGTGGAGCGTGTGGCTGGGTAGTGGAGCGTGTTGCTGGGTAGTGGAGCGTGTGGCTGGGTAGTGGAGCGTGTGGCTGGGTAGTGGAGCGTGTGGCTGAATAGTGGAGCGTGTGGCTGGGTAGTGGAGCGTGTGGCTGGGTAGTGGTGAATAACAGCTGGTGGGTTTGGCATCATCGGGAATGGGCGACGGTGGTGAAAGAGTCAAGGGGAGGAATTGAATCAAGAAAGAGGAGCTCCCCAATGTATAAGGGCCCCACGCCACCCCAAAGCGAGTCAGGGTCGGAGGTCGAACTCAGATATTCTTGCTCGTGCATTTGAAGACCACGGCGCCCATGGTGTTCCTCTCGGTCGGAGCGGGCAGATTGTCAGCAACGTCACCACCAGGACCACAACAATCACCAACAACAACAACAACGACCACTACTAACAACAACAACAACCTGTCACACATCCACCACCACAACAACAACAACCACCACCACAACAACCACGGCCACTACTACCACCACCAACAACAACCTGTCACACATCCACCACCACTACAACAACAACCACCACCAACAACAATCTGTCGCACAACATCCACCACCACAACAATCACGAGCACTACCAACAACAACCACCAGTCTCACAGCAACCACCACCACAACAACCACCACCACCAACAACAACCACGACCACTATCAACAACAATCGCCACCACCACCGCAGCAACCGCGACCATTACCAACAACAACAACAACCACCAGTCGCACCATAGTTACCTCCACAAATGACAACAACAAAACATTTATCAATAACACCGTGAACTTAAAATAAACATATATAACGGACGACGTTTCGGGCAATGACCCTCCTTCAGGGTAGGGAGATAGAGGCCAGAGAGATAAATCGCCCTGCTATGATGTAGGGTCAAAGGCTGAAACGTCGCCTATTATAGTGTTTTTCTTTCCCGAGTGTTTCCCTATCATATACTGTTTCCTGTATAGCCTCAACAGACTGTTGGGACAAGTGCTGTGAGCGAGCAGCACCTATGATGGTCGACACGGCACACGAGGTGGTGGGTGGCCAATACCACGCCCGGCCGCCTTTGTCTCCCCAGTGGCGATGTTTACATACCAGGTACTCATTTTAGGCTGAGTCGATCTAGGGGAGGCCCATGACTGGTGTTGGCCGTGAGCGGGAATCGAACTCGGGTCAGCGGGTTCGTAGCACAAGTACGCTAACCGCTGCACAACCACACACACTTACCTCCTCCGGACAATCACCTCCACCACCATCTTCCACCCACCACAATTCATCACTTCCACCGGCTCCACAGCAATCGCCACCATCTCTCACCGCCACCATAACTCCTCCTCACCACCACCACCACCACCAGACAACCACCACCACCACCTCCCATCCACCACCAGTCCACCTCACCTCCACCAGCTTGCCGTCCACCACCTCCACCATGTTCGTGCGGTTGGTCTCCACAGCCACCAACTTTGTGTCTCACTCCAACCTCACCACCGTCTGCTGAGGGTGACATCGATCATTCACGATGTAGCAGGATTTTTATTCCTGGGTAGTAAGGGTTCTTTTTGTATTGCTTATGCCTCAAAAGTATAGAAAGTGGCTATTATTATTATTCCCCACAAATGTTGCTTTTGTGACCAGGACTTTACGTGAAGGAAAGACGCAAATGCACACCACGTTTTCTCATTGAAAATAGTTACATTTCAAAATATCACTGTCCTGTTCGCAAAAGCAAAGTTTGTGGGGAATAATAACCATTTTATGTACTTTTGACGCATAAGCAATTAGGAAATAACACTTAACTACCCAGGAACAAAAAAAACCACGAAAAAATGTTGCTACACAGTGATCCGATAAACACCGTCGCCATCATCGTCGTCACCAACACCTCAAATAAAATCGAGCACCGCTTTGCGGGAAGCAAACGGCAGTCGTTCTTTTTTGGATCAAACCGGGATCCATCATCGCGGAGTCGCCGAAGGACCGTGACTTGAGGCGCGGCGATTCGAGAAAGATGAATCGACGTTTGTGGCCATCAACCTGGGTGTTGCCACCTGTCCCCGGATATCTCCCAGGACCGTCCTGTTATTGTTGTTCTCGAGGATCCAGTCGCTGTCCCGTGGGATCTGTCGGTCTCCCCGGGGACGTTCGCAACCGCTCGAGACGACCAATTCACTACGCAGCTCTCCCTGCTCTGCGTAACGCGAGATATTTGTGCGTCTTCCTCCTCACGTTGCGTCCCGGTTTTTTGCACCAGAGGTGGCAACCCGATCATCAGCACGTGATGGTGGGTTCAATTAATGAATATATTAATTATCGTAATTACTAAACTAAACTTTTTTTTGTTAATCATGTAATGTCCACTGAGCCATGTATAACTTTTTCAGAAGCGACCTGGCTTTTCGCAAATGATAACAGATAATGGAAGTTGCATATCATCATCACGTGGATATTTATAGCAGCAGCCATAGACTCTCAGCGCTTGGCGTCGATTTTAAATGTGGAGGAAAACTCAGTGTGTCTCTCTCCCCACGCAACCATGGGTAGAGAGACAACGCTGACTCCAAATATACAGCAGCAGGTGTTAGGGTCGCGGACCGAACCCACGACCTCCTGCACTCCAGGCGAGGTAGTTAACATCTGGCCACCGTGGCATTGTCCATAGACTAACAGTGCCCATAGACTAACTTTGTCCACCAACTAGCATTTCCCAATACTAACATTTGCCCACTGACTAGCATTGCCCATAGACTAACACAGCCCGTAGACTCACACTGCCCACGACCTCCTGCATACCTGACGAGGTAGTTAACATCTCGCCACCGTGGCATTGCCCATTGACTAACACTGCCCATAGACTAACACTGCCCGTAGACTAACAATGCCCGAAGACTCACACTGCCCGTAGACTCACACTACCTACGACCTCCTGCATACCTGAAGAGGTAGTTAACATCTCGCCACCGTGGCATTGCCCATAGACTAACACTGCCCGTAGACTCACACTGCCCGTAGACTCACACTGCCCACGACCTCCTGCACACCGGGCGAGGTAGTTAACACCTGCGAGCCAGCGCTCATCAATCCGCCCTCCTCCCCCCGGCTCATCTTCCTCTTCTCGCCGGTGAAGGCCTCCAGCTCGACCTCGCGTGCCAGCGTGAAGGTCTTGACGAGCAACTCCCCCGCGTGGCGGTGCGAGACGGTGACGGTGTCCTCCTGCTGCACGATCTCTGTGCTGGTGTCCTCCTGCTGCACGATCTCCGTGCTGGTGTCCTCCTGCTGCGCGATCTCTGTGCTGGTGTCCCCCTGCTGCGCGATCTCTGTGCTGGTGTCCCCCTGCTGCGCGATCTCTGTGCTGGTGTCCCCCTGCTGCGCGATCTCTGTGCTGGTGTCCTCCTGCTGCGCGATCTCAGTGCTGGTGTCCTCCTGCTGCGAGATCTCTGGGCTGGTGTCCCCCTGCTGCGAGATCTCTGGGCTGGTGTCCCCCTGCTGCACGATCTCAGTGCTGGTGTCATCCTGCTGCACGATCTCCGTGCTGGTGTCCTCCTGCTGCACGATCTCAGTGCTGGTGTCCCCCTGCTGCACGATCTCCGTGCTGGTGTCCCCCTGCTGCACGATCTCTGTGCTGGTGTCCTCCTGCTGCACGATCTCTGTGCTGGTGTCCCCCTGCTGCACGATCTCTGTGCTGGTGTCCCCCTGCTGCACGATCTCTGTGCTGGTGTCCTCCTGCTGCACGATCTCTGTGCTGGTGTCCTCCTGCTGCACGATCTCTGTACTGGTGTCCCCCTGCTGCACGATCTCCGTGCTGGTGTCCCCCTGCTGCACGATCTCTGTGCTGGTGTCCTCCTGCTGCACGATCTCTGTGCTGGTGTCCCCCTGCTGCACGATCTCTGTGCTGGTGTCCCCCTGCTGCACGATCTCTGTGCTGGTGTCCTCCTGCTGCACGATCTCTGTGCTGGTGTCCTCCTGCTGCACGATCTCTGTGCTGGTGTCCTCCTGCTGCACGATCTCTGTGCTGGTGTCCTCCTGCTGCACGATCTCTGTGCTGGTGTCCCCCTGTTGCGCGATCTCTGGGCTGGTGTCCCCCTGCTGCGAGATCTCTGTGCTGGTGTCCCCCTGCTGCGCGATCTCAGTGCTGGTGTCATTCTGCTGCGCGATCTCTGTGCTGGTGTCCTCCTGCTGCACGATCTCTGTGCTGGTGTCCCCCTGCTGCGCTATCTCTGTGCTGGTGTCCTCCTGCTGCGCTATCTCCGTGCGGCGGCGTCCGCAGCGCCCCCGACGCCAGCCGCTGGCTGCCCTCGAAGCCGGGGGGGGGGGGGGGGGGGTTGGGGTGGTTGGCACACGGAGCCAGGCGGACAGACACGCGGGTGGGCGGGCACGGAGGTGAAGGCGCAGCCCCTGCAAGTGCTCGAGCACGCCACTGCTCGTGGAAGGGGCCTCCACGAGAGGGGCGGTGGATGGCCTTCCTCCCCCCGCCAAGACACTGCCCCCCCCTCCACCTCACCCCCCCCCCCCCCCCCCCCCACGAAACTTGGGATGCTGCTGATAGGGGCCAGCGAAAAAATATATAGGAATGGCAAATGTATTACTTGTATCATTAATTAATCAACCAACCGACCAATTACTTAATTGATTAATGGATTAATTAATTACTTTGTGTAGGACCCTATCTATAAAGCTTTACAGGGTGGTCAAGATGTCTTGTGACCCAAGTTTGTTAAATCTCTAAACCTACAATGTTCGCGTGGTTGGTTACATACGGTGCGGGGGGAAAGACAACAAACTAAACAGAAAGCGGCTCTAACCGAATGCGTTTGTCAATCTAGATGACGACGATTTAAAAGTGCACAGCTCCAGTGGCTTCATAATATCGCGGAAGGAAGAGCGTTCCAGACGGCCGCAGAAGCGCCGTCTGAAAAGAACGCGATGCGGTGACCATCACCGTCTCTGTTCGATGTCTAGCAGCCAAAAGCCGCCGCCGCCGCCGCCGCTGCTGCTGCTGCTGCGAGGATGACCACCGCAGTTTGCGCGTGATGATAGTTCACAGCTCCTTGACAAAACCTCATCAACCTCCTCGTTGCGTAGGTGGTGGGTGGGTGGGGTTGTTTGAGTAGGTTTGGATGGAGGGCGAGGAGCTTGAGCAGGCAAGGGAAACACTCATCCGTCGCCTTCATGTAAGCCTCAATGGCACGCGACTCGACGAGCTCCCACTCCGCAATGAGCACGGTCATGCTTGCAGGAGGAGGAGTTCCTTCTCAAGGAAGAGAGAAAGAGAGCAGAGGAGGAGAGAGACAGCGATACTCGGGAGGAGACTGAAGAGCTGGAGCGAGGAGGCAGGAGATCTCACGTCTTCGGCTGGGAACCTGAAATACTAAACCTCTTAATTCTTGAGCTGTTGGATCATCGGCTCCCAAAATAAAATGATCAATCACCCGAATATTTTATCAGGCGTGAGATCACGACTCAATTAATCAAATTGCTTAATTGGAGGTGGGGGGGGTGAATCTGGAATTTATTATTATGGCTCAAGCGGGAAAGTCTCAGTGAGTCTCAAGACTCTCTCCCAGCAGGGTTCCCCAGGTGAGTAATTTGCGAGTCATTTAGGATCCTTCCCTTTACAAATGTATCAACAAGTTTAAACAAAAACCTCACGGTATTCAAATTGCAAATGTTGTCGGGTTTACTGTCCAACACATCGGTGTCTCGAAGTCGTAAGTAATGGGGCACGTTTGATTTACGTGCCAAACCTTACTGATTGGCTGTGTCGGGTGGTGGCCGGTTTTAACGACACACATATTTTTACGCTAACTCAAAATAACTGCATAGCCTTTGGTTCTTTCGGTAAAGTCACGTAGGTATAAAATAACTCACGACGTTTCGATCGCAACACAAGCAATCATCATCATCATCAGGTGGGAAAAAGCACGGCAATATTTTTGTTTTTGCTGAAGTGGAAGAGAGAGTTGCCGTGGTAAGAGGTTATAGAGGGTAAGAAAGGGGGGAGGGGGAAGGGGAGAGTGAGAGGGGGGAGGGGAGTTGGCAGGGCTGGAAGTGAGAGGCCGAGATGGCTGGGGATGCGGTGGGGGGGGGGGGGAACTAACTCGTAAAAATAGACGATATGATAGACGACAACCACTGAATAACTTTTCTTGGTTCATCTTCTTTGGTTCTTTCGGTAAAGTCACGTAGAAGGGAAGTAATACTGGTATGAACGAAGTTGTAAACTGAGTGTACCAGCCTGCAATAGATTAATGTGTCCGTCCGTCCGTCCCCTTTCAATATTTTAACGAAGTGAAATCTCGTGCTGTTGGGGTGTAAACATAAAATTGCGCAAAATTCCAATGTTCCTATCAGCCCACCCTGCAGGGACCTGTTAAAATAATACAAATCAAACATAATAAAATACGAATAAAATGAAAAAATATAATAAAATTTAATTCTCACTAAATAACTGTTATTATGAATAGCATTGGTCGCGAAAGTCTGCGTGTTGAATAAGCGATGTTGTATTCGAACGCCCAAGGCCCAACTGAGCTGTCTCGCTCCTTTTCAGCAGCGACCTGGCTCTGACAAATGATAGCTCAACGAAAGTGGCTTACCGTCACGTGGACATTTATAGCAGTGGACAAGCACCCTAAACACGCGTGGCATGCAGACTTGCGCGGCCGATATCAAGATCCCTGACAATCGATTCGTTTGAGTGAAGTCGCCGAGTAAAAAAACTAAAATTGCGTGTGTGTGTGTGCGTGTTGTACACCGCTTGTGGGGAGCGGTGGTGTAGCAGTTAGCGCTACGCTGCGCTATGAACCTGGCGACCCGGGTTCTGATTCCCGCTCAGGGCCAACACCAAGTGACGATTATCTGAACCGGTCTCGGGCCTCCCCTAGGTCGACTCGGCCTCAAATGAGTACCTGGTGCGGTGGATAAAAAAAAACATTGCCACTGGGGAGACAAAGGCGGTCGGGCGTGGTTGCTGGCCACCCACCCCCTCGTGTGCCGTGCCGGCCTTCATAGGTGCTCGCTAACAGCACTTTCCCCTACAGTCTGTTAAGGCTACACGGGGGATCTTTGTCCTTGTACACCCCTCATCCACCGACACGGCCGATGTAATTATAGTTGCCTCGTGAGCAAACGTGTTGGATACAAAAGAATAGACTTTAAACTAAACTCTTCGTTTTACCAGCGCAAGGCTCCACTGAGCTGCGTGGTTCTTCTTAAAGATTGGACCCTGGCCCATCACGAATGATTGATCAACGAAAGTGGCATTTCGTCACGTGACGCTTACTCGGAGCGCCACGGTGGCTAGGAGATGTCAACCACCTCGCCTGGTATGCAGGAGGTTATGGGTTAGATCTCGACCCTGACGCCTGCTGCTGTATATTTGGAGTTTGCGTGTCTCTCTCTCTCATCATCATCACGGTGGCTAGGAGATGTTAACTACCTCGCCTGGTGTGCAGGAGGTTATGGGATAGATCTCGACCCTGACGCCTGCTGCTGTATATTTGGAGTTTGCGTGTCTCTCTCATCATCATCACGGTGGCTAGGAGATGTTGACTACCTCGCCTGGTGTGCAGGAGGTTACGGGTTAGATCTCGACCCTGACGCCTGCTGCTGTATATTTGGAGTTTGCGTGTCTCTCTCTCTCATCATCACGGTGGCTATGAGATGTTAACTACCTCGCCTGGTATGCAGGAGGTTATGGGTTAGATCTCGACCCTGACGCCTGCTGCTGTATATTTGGAGTTTGCGTGTCTCTCCCTCTCTCTCTCCCCCCGTGGTCGCGTGGATTTTTCTCCGTGTCCTCCGGTTTTTCCCTCTCCACATTCAGAATGGACATCACGCGCCCTGCACGTCCACGTGATGACGAGCCACTTCATTGAGCTATCATTTGTGATGGCCAGGTCGCTTCTGAGCTACGTGGCTCAGTGGGGCCTTGCCCGATACAATAAAATAGTTGACGATCAAAATAGTTTATTTTTGCTTCTGCCGATGACGTCACGCGACACAGAAAGAGAGAGAGAGATCCGCTTGCCCCTTGCAACAATCGGGCAGCTCGCAAAGCCAATTCCACATTCCTCTGACAGCCCCCCACCCTACCCCCATTGGAATGGAACGCGAGGGGACGCATCCACAGAGGAGACGGAGCGAGTTTGTCGCGGTGGCTTCTGGGGAGGAGGAGGAGGAGAAGGAGGAGGAGGTGGAGGCCATCACCCAGCAGTGGATGATTGACCATGGCCGATGACAATTTTACGATGTATTTTTTTTTAGCGGGTAAGGCCCTCTGAGCTATCTACCACGGGACCCGATCTACCGCACAGGGGTGGGGTGGGTGGGGTGGTGGTGGGGGGGGGTCATAGCCCTCCCTACTCGCTGCTCCGCGGGCCACGAGGCCAGAGGCGGCCCCCCCCGGGCGAGGGAGTGGAGGGGACGCGCGGTGCTGACTCTGCACTGCGCGTGAACAAGCAGGCAATGCCCTGCAACCTCTGCGTAAAATAAGAGTTGTTGTTGTTGTTATTAGTATTTTTGATGAAGATATGTTTGTTCATATATTGTTGTTGTTTTTTTTTACACATCCCACCAGTGCCACGGTCTTCCTTCTGCAGGCAGGGAATAATTTAAGAAGCATTCGTTAAACTAAAACAAAGCAAGAGACTCTTCGACCTGTTTTGGCAGTCAGTGTCCCTCGTCCCCATCGTCATCATCAGCAGCAGCAGCTGCAGGCAGAGCCAGGCTCGCTTTGAAGCAATGCTGGTGCTGATGGCCGATGTGTCTAGTTGAGGACTGGTTTCGGCATTTAACGTCTCATCAGCAGTCAGGCTTTGTTTGAGCCAGTTGCCCGCTTCTCGCGTTTGTTATTGATATCCTCCGCAGGGGGGACGCGGGTGATTGTTGTCCTCGTCATAGAAGACACGAGGAGTGGGAGTTAGCACGGTTTAGAGTTTAGCACGGCTTGGAGTTTAGCACGGTTTAGAGTTCAGCACGGTTTATTGTGTAGCACGGTTGAGAGTTCAGCACGGTTTAGAGTTTCGCACGGTTTAGGGTGTAGTACGGTTTATTGTGTAGCACGGTTTAGGGTGTAGTACGGTTTATTGTGTAGCACGGTTTAGGGTGTAGTACGGTTTATTGTGTAGCACGGTTTAGGGTGTAGTACGGTTTATTGTGTAGCACGGTTTAGGGTGTAGTACGGTTTATTGTGTAGCACGGTTTAGGGTGTAGTACGGTTTATTGTGTAGCACGGTTTTAGGTTGTAGCACGGTTTAGCATTGAGCAGCGATGTTATTGTTGTTGTTAAGAGCGTGGTGGGGGAAAGAGAGGGTGATGATGGTGGTGGAGGTGATGGTGGTGGTGGTGATGGTGATGATGGGAGAAGGTAAATGTTCCAGGGTGGAGTGGTGCGATGGGAAGAAGCAGTGAGAGAAGCGAGATGACTGGCAGTGTGGCGACTGGGTGAGTGGGTGGGTGGGTGACTGAGTGAGTGGGTGAGTGAGCGATTGGGTGAGTGGGTGAGTGAGCGAGTGGGTGAGTGGGTGAGTGAGCGAGTGGGTGAGTGAGCGATTGGGTGAGTGGGTGACTGAGTGAGTGGGTGAGTGAGCGATTGGGTGAGTGGGTGAGTGAGCGAGTGGGTGAGTGGGTGACTGAGTGAGTGGGTGAGTGAGCGAGTGGGTGAGTGGGTGAGTGAGCGAGTGGGTGAGTGGGTGAGTGAGTGGGTAGGTGAGTGGGTGATATGGTGAGTGAGCGAGTGGGTGAGTGGGTGAGCGAGTGGGTGAGTGAGCGAGTGGGTGAGTGAGTGAGCGAGTGGGTGAGTGGGTGAGTGAGTGGGTGAGTGGGTGACTGAGTGAGTGGGTGAGTGAGCGATTGGGTGAGTGGGTGAGTGAGCGAGTGGGTGAGTGGGTGAGTGAGCGATTGGGTGAGTGAGCGAGTGGGTGAGTGGGTAAGTGAGTGGGTGAGTGAGCGAGTGGGTGAGTGAGCGAGTGGGTGAGTGAGTGGGTGAGTGGGTGACTGAGTGAGTGGGTGAGTGAGCGAGTGGGTGAGTGGGTAAGTGAGCGAGTGGGTGAGTGGGTGAGTGAGCGAGTGGGTGAGTAGGTGAGTGAGTGGGTGAGTGGGTGACTGAGTGAGTGGGTGAGTGAGCGATTGGGTGAGTGGGTGAGTGAGCGAGTGGGTGAGTGGGTGAGTGAGTGGGTGAGTGAGTGAGTGAGTGGGTGAGTGAGCGAGTGAGTGGGTGATATGGTGAGTGAGCGAGTGAGCGAGTGGGTGAGTGGGTGAGTGGGTGAGTGAGCGAGTGGGTGGGTGAGTGGGTGAGTGGGTGGGTGAGTGAGCGAGTGGGTGAGTGAGCGATTGGGTGAGTGGGTGACTGAGTGAGGGCGTGAGTGAGCGATTGGGTGAGTGGGCAAGTGAGCGAGTGGGTGAGTGGGTGAGTGAGCGAGTGGGTGAGTGGGTGAGTGAGTGGGTGAGTGAGTGGATAATATGGTGAGTGAGCGAGTGGGTGAGTGGGTGAGTGGGTGAGTGAGCGAGTGGGTGAGTGGGCGAGTGAGTGGGTGAGTGAGTGGGTGAGTGAGCGAGTGGGTGAGTGGGTGAGTGAGCGAGTGGGTGAGTGGGTGAGTAAGTGGGTGAGTGGGTGACTAAGTGAGTGGGTGAGTGAGCGATTGGGTGAGTGGGTGAGTGAGCGAGTGGGTGAGTGGGTGAGTGAGCGATTGGGTGAGTGAGCGAGTGGGTGAGTGGGTGAGTGAGTGGGTGAGTGAGTGGGTGAGTGAGTGAGTGGGTGAGTGGGTGAGTGAGCGAGTGGGTGAGTGGGTGAGTGAGCGAGTGGGTGAGTGGGTGAGTGAGCGAGTGGGTGAGTGGGTGAGTGAGCGTGTGGGTGAGTGGGTGAGTGAGCGAGTGGGTGAGTAGGTGAGTGAGTGGGTGAGTGGGTGACTGAGTGAGTGGGTGAGTGAGCGATTGGGTGAGTGGGTGAGTGAGCGAGTGGGTGAGTGGGTGAGTGAGCGTGTGGGTGAGTGGGTGAGTGAGCGAGTGGGTGAGTAGGTGAGTGAGTGGGTGAGTGGGTGACTGAGTGAGTGGGTGAGTGAGCGATTGGGTGAGTGGGTGAGTGAGCGAGTGGGTGAGTTGGTAAGTGAGTGGGTGAGTGAGCGAGTGGGTGAGTGAGCAAGTGGGTGAGTGGGTGAGTGAGTGGGTGAGTGGGTGACTGAGTGAGTGGGTGAGAGAGCGATTGCATGAGTGGGTGAGTGAGCGAGTGGGTGAGTGGGTGAGTGGGTGAGTGAGCGAGTGGGTGAGTGGGTGAGTGAGCGAGTGGGTGAGTGGGTAAGTGAGCGAGTGGGTGAGTGGGTGAGTGAGCGAGTGGGTGCGTGGGTGAGTGAGCGAGTGGGTGAGTAGGTGAGTGAGTGGGTGAGTGGGTGACTGAGTGAGTGGGTGAGTGAGCGATTGGGTGAGTGGGTGAGTGAGCGAGTGGGTGAGTGGGTGAGTGAGCGAGTGGGTGAGTGGGTGAGTGGGTGAGTGGGTGAGTGGGTGAGTGAGTGGGTGAGTGAGTGAGTGAGTGGGTGAGTGAGCGAGTGTGTGAGTGGGTGAGTGAGTTAGTGAGTGGGTGATATGGTGAGTGAGCGAGTGGGTGAGTGGGTGAGTGAGCGAGTGGGTGGGTGAGTGGGTGAGTGGGTGAGTGGGTGAGTGAGTGGGTGAGTGAGCGAGTGGGTGAGTGAGCGATTGGGTGAGTGGGTGACTGAGTGAGTGCGTGAGTGAGCGATTGGGTGAGTGGGTAAGTGAGCGAGTGGGTGAGTGGGTGAGTGAGCGAGTGGGTGAGTGAGTGGGTGAGTGAGTGGATAGTATGGTGAGTGAGCGAGTGGGTGAGTGGGTGAGTGGGTGAGTGAGCGAGTGGGTGAGTGGGTGAGTGAGTGGGTGAGTGAGCGAGTGGGTGAGTGGGTGAGTGAGTGGGTGAGTGGGTGAGTGAGCGAGTGGGTGAGTGGGTGAGTGAGCGAGTGGGTGAGTGAGCGATTGGGTGAGTGGGTGAGTGAGCGAGTGGGTGAGTGGGTGAGTGAGCGATTGGGTGAGTGAGCGAGTGGGTGAGTGGGTGAGTGAGTGGGTGAGTGGGTGAGTGAGCGAGTGGGTGAGTGGGTGAGTGAGCGAGTGGGTGAGTGGGTGAGTGAGCGAGTGGGCGAGTGGGTGAGTGTGTGAGTGAGCGTGTGGGTGAGTGGGTGAGTGAGCGAGTGGGTGAGTGAGCGAGTGGGTGCGTGGGTGAGCGAGTGGGTGAGTGGGTGAGTGGGTGACTGAGTGAGTGGGTGAGTGACCGATTGGGTGAGTGGGTGAGTGAGCGAGTGGGTGAGTGGGTGAGTGAGCGAGTGGGTAAATAGTCTGTTCAGGCTATATGGGGCATCTTTCTTTGGGTGAGTGAGTGGGTCAGTAATTAACTTGTTTGGATGAGTGAGTGTGAGTAAATAAGTGTTATTTTTTTAATCCCCTTTTTAAGGCCACACACTATAGTGTTGTTGTTGTTGTTACTGACACGGAACGGGTTATATTGTTGTTGTTGCTGTTGTTGTTGTTGTTTGTGCACCAGTGCCAACGCAACAGAAGCACCACCGCCACCAGAAGATATAATGAGTTTAAATAACTCCTCGTTCTTGTGTGGTTTAGAAAGACGGGTTTCGGTTGTTTAGATTATTTGGCTGCTATAAATGTCCACGTGACGAGCACCTCGTCGAGCTATCACGTGTGGCCAGGCCGCTGCTGAAAAAGAAGCTGACGGCTCAGTGGGGCCTGACCTGGTAAGACACAAAAAACATTGTTTCGTTTTATTTGTACATATATATTTTAAGTGCTTTGTTTACCTTTGCCATACTTTGCACTCCTATCGTGTTTTTGTATTGTTTGTGTTGACCTGTCCCTGCTGAACATCTGTGATAAAGAGCTTTATAGCGCATCGGATTCGTCCAGTATAAATACATATTCTAATTCTGGATGTAAAGAATACATTATGGTGATGATGATGATGGCGATGTTCAGGATACCGTGTCTTTGTGAACACGGTGTGCACGTGGCTATTTTATACAAAGGCATTGTCCTTGTGTTATTAAGACATCGCCATCATCATCACCATGATCCTCGTCATTATCACCACCACCATCAACAGCATCAACATCATCATCATTACTGCCACCACCATACAACTCAAGTCATCATCCACGCCACCAGCACCACCATCATCATTATTGTTGCCACTGGCAGCGGCATCATCACCATCGTCAACAACATCATCACCGTCATTAATAACATTAACGTCATCATCAGCAACATCATCACCACCACAATAAACATCATCATTGTCTCCATCACCCATAACATTAGCATCAGCAACAAAATCATCATCACCATCACCACCATCATTGTCACCAGTGTCTCAACATCATCACAATCAATATGGATCACCATCAGCGATCCTTCGTAGTTATCACCAGCAACATCACCACCACCACCACCATCATAATCATAGTCACTTTCAAGAGCAGCAATCTTCATCAGCATCAACATCATCATCATCATCTCCATCACGACCATCACCGCGGTAACCATCACGGACACGCCAGACGGCAACAGATCAATGGGGACAACGGAGAGTTTATTGGTCGAGGCAGGATCACAACACAGAGGAAGTCACCTTCACCAACGTCACAGCGATGCCATCACCACTACGGGCCGATGATGTCGATGTTGTCGGCTCAAGGGGTAATCACGGAACGCGGTGTGGAATTTAACCTGGACGGGGGGCAGTATTTAGGTATTGAGGTCGGGTTAGGAGGTCGGGTGTTGAACCAGGTTCGAAGGTCGAACTCAGACCTTCTTGCTGACCCTCTTGAAGACCACGGAGCCGGCATCCAGCGTCTGGGAAGGAGCGGAAGAACATCGGGGCACGGTCAACAACATCACCAACTTTTGATTTGAAGCTTTCGTGACCGCAGGGATTCACATTCTTGGCTGATGATTGCTCGCGTTGCAGTCGAAACGTCGTGAGAATTTTATTGTTGTATATTTTTACTATTTTATTGTTTCCCTTCTAACGCGGTGAGACTTTACCGAAAGAACCAAGAATGTGACGTCACCAACATCATCATCCACAATAGAGGTTTTTTTTTGGGTTAGATCACCATCGAGGCGACCACCAGGACACTCACAGCACCATCATCATCATCGACGACGACCACCACCACCCACGGCCACCGCCACCGCCCGTGCCCCCCGTGAGTGAGATCCGTAGAGCCCTCACCTCCACCAACTTGCCGCCCACGATCTCCAAGGTGTGCGTCAGGTTGGGCAGCTGGGCCACCATTTTGGTGTCGCCCTGAAGGGTCACGAGAACCTGGGGGGGGTGGGGGGGGGAGGTGCAGCGGGGGGGGGGGGGGTCAATGACGCAACGGGTAAAGGCGCAGCCCCTGCAACTGCCCCCCTCTCTCACCGCCACTGCTACCGGGCGGGAGCCTCTCCACTAGAGGCCGCTCGACAGCAGATCGCCGTGTCGCGATGATCGTGGTTATCGCCGTGGCCAATTTTACAACAACAAAAAAAGTGAATATTTCCATTTTCCTCATTTAATTTTCCTCAAAGTGTGAACTCTTTTCACCTAAATACATTTACGATATGACAATAGTGAAAGTTCACAACAACGATGGTGGTGGTGATGATGATGATGATGATGAAAATTCTAAATCGTATCTACCTTTCATTTGTTTTAATGCATTATATTTGGTGACGCTGTTGCTGCTGCTGCTGCTGGACATGTTACAAAGAGCTCTATAGCTCATCGGATTCCTCCAGTATAAATAATCACTCTGAGTTGGCCGTGGTGCACAAGCATAGCCAGCAACAACAACTCAGCTCGTTCCATGTCAACATCAACAACACTTATTATTAAAAACAATAATGTATTTAGGGGACGAATACGTTACAAGGTGGCGCTCAGTGCAAACAATTTATTGAAATTGAGGAGAAATAACACATTTTATTGGAACCGTTCTGACAGCTACCGGCTTAGCGCTGTCTTGTAAACGTATTGTTAAGTAATACGCCTTTTAATTGCATGCTTATTCAAAACATCATATATTGGATCAACTGTGATCAAACCCATCTGGTAAGACGTCACTGGCATATTTCCAGATTGACATAATCCGTTATAATTTAGGAGATCGCAATCAACTCCCCTCTGATCTTCGCACCTGATAGGCTGGCGGTGATGACACCCGATTGTGTTCTCAACTCTTTTCTAAGACTGTGAAGCAAGAAGGACTGCTTCCCAATCCTGGCAAATCGCCCCGATGAACCTGCTTGTCGTTGATGTTCATGTCGCCAGAGAGACATCACAATGCTCAGGTTGCAAATGCGGTAAATGGGTTTAACTCTCCAACACACAACGAGTGCTCAACCAGTAACGGATCGACGCGTTTTTGTTCACGTGACAACACCCCCTCACTAAAGTGGCTGTGTCGGGGTGGTGTTGGCTTAACGGCGACACATTCATACTTACACGATCTAACCCCCCCCCAAAAAAAAATTATAATAAACCCCATTCATATTCTTGGTTCTTTCGGTAAAGTCACGCTGAAGGGAAACAATAAAATAATAAAATATATAACAATACAATTCTCACGACGTTTCGACTGTAACACAAACAGTCATCATCAGTTGTGATAATTTTATTGTTATATATATTTTATTATTGTATTGTTTCCCTTCAACGTGACTTTACCGAAAGAACCAAGACTATGAATCACTGCAGTCACGAAAGCTTTAAATCAAAATTTAATCCCCATTCATTATCAATCGCCGTATCGTGAAATTGTCTCTGGTATCGTAACCCCGCGGGGCTGTAGACTCCGGAGCTCGCCTCTGGCGGACAGCCCCTGTCCGCCAGAGGCGAGTGCTGGCGGACAGCCCCTGTCCGCCAGCACTTGCATGGCCCGCGCCTTTGCATCTAAATTTCTGAAATGGTTTCGTGAAAGAAAGAAAAAACCGCGACACCGCGCCACTCCAAACCACGCTCGCTACCCCCCCCCCCCACCTCCAGCTGCCCCTCCTGCTGATCTCTTGCTGCCCCCCCCGCTCTCTCTACCACACAGCCCCCCACTGCCCCCCACCCCCCACTCACCTTGCCCTTCTTGCCGCTGAGGGTCTCGAAGTCCGACTCCTTGCCGGGCGTGATGGTGTTCACCAGCGTCTTCTTGGGGTTGATGTTGGAGATGGTGAAGGCGTCTCCGCTCTTCGTGATCTCCGTGTGCGACACCAGCTTCTCGCCGTTCTGGATCGCGTCCTCGGGCACACCTAGCCGGGCACGGGACGGAGGGGGGAGGGGGAGGGGAAGTTTATGTCGGTGCAGCTCCTCGGTATTGGACAACGGGCCCCGCGGAAGCGGACATCACAGAGCCACCTCTGAGAGATGTACGTACGTGTTTTGAGCTTCTTTCGCACCGTACGTTGCCAACCGCGCTAATCGGAGGCGCGGATGTCAGAAGGAGGAGGTCATAGGGGAAGTTGGGTGGGGGGATGGGGGGTGGGGCACAGGGCCAGGCACAAGGTCAAGATAAGTTCAAGGATATTATGATGAGGACAACGTGAAATGAAGAGGAAGAGTGCAAGGGAGGTGGAGGCGAGGAGGAAGAGGTCATGAAGAGGAGGAGGAGGTCAGGATAATGATCAGAAGGTCAAGGGAAGGAAGTCAACAGGACGAGTTCAGAAAAAAAAATTAGGCAGGAATTGCGATGAAATTCGGCCACGAGGATGGTGAGGTGGAGAGAATAAGATTGGGAGAATGATGTCAGGTGGAGGCACGGGAGGTCATGGAAAGGGATGAGGAGGAGGATGATAATGAGCTCAAGAAAATAATGAGGCTCGGGAGGAGGTCAAGGTAAAGATAAAGCGGAGAGGGAATGAGGAGGTGGTGATGGTCGAGGTAAGGATAAAGTGAAGAGCAGAAATAGGAGGAGTGGGAGGAGGAGGAGGTGGGTGTAGAGTGGCAGAGTGGTCTCTCACCGCTGAGTCGCATGAACTCGGCGAAGTTCTCCTGGCTCTCGAGCTCCCACTTTCCAATGAAGGCGGCCATGACGTTGACGAGGTTCTCCTGGAGACAGAGACGAAGACGGAAGAAAGGCGGAGCCCGGAGAAGAGAAGGAGTCGGGAGAGCCGGAGAGATGGAGGAGTGAAGACTCAGCTGCGACGAGGCGCCTTAAATACGCGATTTGCTCGAGGGCACCGCCCCGAAACACCAGAGCCGTAACTTTCGAGATCGCGCCATAATCGCTGATAAGATCGCGCAATCACGCAACGACGAGGCGTTTATGGCCTTAATTGGTCCTTAGAGGGGTTGAGAGGGTGGGATGCGAGATGAGAGGGTGAGATGAGAGGGAGTGCGAGGGTTTGTCCCCTACCCCCCTACCCCCTGCCCGTAACGGCACCTGCGCCCAGACGGGCATTGACCCAAAGGGGAGCAGACGCGGGTGGCACGTGGGGCCCAGACGTGACGTGGGGGTCATGGGAGAGACACGGTGGGGACATGGGACCCAGAGGAGACACGGGGGTATTGGGAGAGACACGGAGGGGACATGGGGCCCAGAGGAGACACGGGGGTCATGGGAGAGACACGGAGGGGACATGGGGCCCAGACGTGACGCGGGGGTCATGGGAGAGACACGGAGGGGACATGGGACCCAGAGGAGACACGGGGGTCATGGGAGAGACACGGAGGGGACATGGGACCCAGAGGAGACACGGGGGTCATGGGAGAGACACGGAGGGGACATGGGGCCCAGAGGAGACACGGGGGTCATGGGAGAGACACGGAGGGGACATGGGACCCAGAGGAGACACGGAGGTATTGGGAGAGACACGGAGGGGACATGGGACCCAGAGGAGACATGGGGGTCATGGGAGAGACACGGAGGGGACATGGGACCCAGAGGAGACACGGGGGTCATGGGAGAGACACGGAGGGGACATGGGGCCCAGAGGAGACACGGGGGTCATGGGAGAGACACGGAGGGGACATGGGACCCAGAGGAGACACGGAGGTATTGGGAGAGACACGGAGGGGACATGGGACCCAGAGGAGACACGGGGGTATTGGGAGAGACACGGAGGGGACATGGGGCCCAGAGGAGACACGGGGATCATGGGAGAGACACGGAGGGGACATGGGACCCAGAGGAGACACGGGGGTATTGGGAGAGACACGGAGGGGACATGGGACCCAGAGGAGACACGGGGGTATTGGGAGAGACACGGTGGGGACATGGGACCCAGAGGAGACACGGGGGTATTGGGACCCAGAGGAGACACGGGGGTATTGGGACCCAGAGGAGACACGGGGGTATTGGGAGAGACACGGAGGGGACATGGGGCCCAGAGGAGACACGGGGGTCATGGGAGAGACACGGAGGGGACATGGGGCCCAGACGTGACGCGGGGGTCATGGGAGAGACACGGAGGGGACATGGGACCCAGAGGAGACACGGGGGTCATGGGAGAGACACGGAGGGGACATGGGGCCCAGAGGAGACACGGGGGTCATGGGAGAGACACGGAGGGGACATGTGACCCAGAGGAGACACGGAGGTATTGGGAGAGACACGGAGGGGACATGGGACCCAGAGGAGACACGGGGGTATTGGGAGAGACACGGAGGGGACATGGGGCCCAGAGGAGACACGGGGATCATGGGAGAGACACGGAGGGGACATGGGACCCAGAGGAGACACGGGGGTATTGGGAGAGACACGGAGGGGACATGGGACCCAGAGGAGACACGGGGGTATTGGGAGAGACACGGAGGGGACATGGGACCCAGAGGAGACACGGGGGTCATTAGAGACACGGAGGGGGCATGGGACCCAGAGGAGACACGGGGGTATTGGGACCCAGAGGAGACACGGGGGTATTGGGAGAGACACGGAGGGGGCATGGGGCCCAGAGGAGACACGGGGATCATGGGAGAGACACGGAGGGGGCATGGGGCCCAGAGGAGACGCGGGGATCATGGGAGAGACACGGAGGGGGCATGGGGCCCAGAGGAGACACGGGGATCATGGGAGAGACACGGAGGGGGCATGGGGCCCAGAGGAGACGCGGGGATCATGGGAGAGACACGGAGGGGGCATGGGGCCCAGAGGAGACACGGAGGTATTGGGAGAGACACGGAGGGGACATGGGACCCAGAGGAGACACGGGGATCATAGGAGAGACACGGAGGGGACATGGGTCCCAGAGGAGACACGGGGGTCATGGGAGAGACACGGAGGGGACATGGGACCCAGAGGAGACACGGAGGTATTGGGAGAGACACGGAGGGGACATGGGACCCAGAGGAGACACGGAGGTATTGGGAGAGACACGGAGGGGACATGGGACCCAGAGGAGACACGGGATCATGGGAGAGACACGGAGGGGGCATGGGGCCCAGAGGAGACGCGGGGATCATGGGAGAGACACGGAGGGGGCATGGGGCCCAGAGGAGACACGGGGGTCATGGGAGAGACACGGAAGGGGTGGCGGGGCATGGGACTTAGAGGAGGCACGGGGGTTACGGGAAAGACCTGGAGAGGAACATGGGGCCCAAAGAAGACACGGGGATTATGGGTAAGGTACGGGGGTGGGGGGTCATGGGGGGTGAAGGAGGCACTTTGGGTCATACGAAACGGTGGTTGTTATGAATCCCAAAATATTTTTAAAAATTGTATTTAATATTTACATTTTAACACGTAGACTTTCTGGGATAGGACACGTGATGATCGGGCGGTACAAAAAACCGCCACTGCTGCCTTTGTCTGGGAACAGTCGAGGCACCACAAAAGGACGACATCGGAATTAAGTTACACCGGCGTTCTTCACTAATTTCCAGAGGGGGGCCACTTTCGCCGATAAGACATCATCAGCGTGTGAGGGTCGCCACGCATTTGACACCATTGGGGATTTGACAGCAGAACGATGATGATGGGGGTGGGGGGGGGGGGGCTGTTTTCGCATTTGTTGTGTATTGTCGGGAGCCGTGCGTCATAGGGCATCACTAAAGGCCACCAGGGGGACGCCAGTGGCCCGCGGGCCACCGGGATGCCACTGGGAGGAGGTATCCAATCCCAAGGTTCTTGGGTAAATCTCATGGACAGAGCTACGGGGAAGGAAGGCCGCGATCGCCAACGGCTTTACGAGAGGACATCGTGGCTCACTGCCATGGCTCACTGGCATGGCTCACTGGCATGGAGAGCGAGAGAGCTGCCTCTCAGCCCGTGACATTTAGCCTCCGATTATATTTTTTTTTATGGTAACCTAAGTGTGGCGGTCGGCCTGCGAGACGTACAATACAAACGAGACAGACAATACAAACGAGACGTACAATACAAACGAGACGTCCAATACAAACGAGACGTACAATACAAACGAGACGTACAATACAAACGAGACGTACAATACAAATCACCCCCGAAATCTCTCTGTAGCGGGACGCGAGGGAGGGAGAGGTGGGAGGTGGGGTGGCGAGTGTGCGTGGGGTGTGCGTGGGATGTGCGTGGGGCTGTGCGTGGGGTGTGCGTGGAGTGATTAATAGATTTCTGTCGCAGTATCACTGATACAGCCATTATGAGCCACACCACACCAAGGACAACGACCCCCATATAGCCTTAACAGACTGTAGGGGCAAGTGCTGTTAGCGAGCACCTATGAAGGCCAGAACGGTACACGAGGGGGTGGGTGGCCAGTACCACGCCCGACCGCCTTTGTCTCCCCAGTGGCGATGTTTACTGCACACCGCACCAGGTACTCATTTGAGGCTGATTCGACCTAGGGGAGGTCCGGGACCGGTTCAGACAATCGTCACTTGGTGTTGGCCGTGAGCGGGAATCGAACCCGGGTCGCCAGGTTCATAGCGCAGCGTAGCGCTAACCGCTACACTACCGCTCCCCACACACACACACAAAGACACACACAGACACACAGAGACACACACACGCACACGCACCAAGCACCTCCAACGTTTCTTCATTTTCCGTCGCCCGCGGCCTCTTGATCCGTGAACTCTGGACCCTCATGAGCGATGGCGCAAGAGATGATCCTGCTGCTGCTGCGCGCCTGAACATGGCCATTAGGAGTCTCTTATCTCGCGGGCGGGCGGGCGGGCGGGCGAGGGAGAGTTGGGGGTGGGAGACTCGGCGCTTATCTCGATCTGATAAGGGCTGCGTGTCAGATGAGCCGTGTTTGATGGCCTCATAAATCCCTTGCTGGCTTTGCTGCAGTCGCCGCGGCCTTCAGTTTCCTTCTTCCTCCTCCTCCTCCTCCCTCCTCCTCCTCCTCTTCTCCTTTGTGTTATTGTCGTATGGCTGATGTAAAACTACAAAAGCAGATTTTTTAATTTTTTTTATTATAATTATTTTACCAGGTGAAGGCCCCTCTGAGCTATGCAGTTCATTTTCAGAAGCGACCTGTCCATCGCAAACGATAGCTCGACGAAGTGGGCTCATCGTCGTCGTCGTCGTCATCATCGTCGTCATCATCATCGTCGTCATCGTCGTCTGGAAATTTAAAGCGGCAGACAAATACTCACGAGACGCGCGATGTTCACTCGAAATGTGGAGCGGAAAACACCGAGGACCCGGAGAAAAATCCGCGCGAACAACGGGGAAAACGCGCAAACTCCAAATACACAGCAGCAGCAGCAGGCGTCAGGGTCAGCATGGAACCCACGACCTCCTGTACACCAGGCGAGGTAGTTAACATCTCCTAGCCACCGTGATTATGATGATGATGAGAGAGAGACACGCAAACTTCAAATATACAGCAGCAGGCGTCAGGGTCGGGATCGATCCCACGACCTCCTGTACACCAGGCGAGGTAGTTAACATCTCCTAGCCACCGTGATTATGATGATGATGAGAGAGAGACACGCAAACTTCAAATATACAGCAGCAGGCGTCAGGGTCGGGATCGAACCCACGACCTCCTGTATACCAGGCGAGGTAGTTAACATCTCCTAGCCACCGTGATGATGATGATGAGAGAGAGAGACGCAAACTCCAAATATCCAGCAGCAGGCGTCAGGGTCGGGATCAATCCCACGACCTCCTGTATACCAGGCGAGGTAATTCGCTTCTCGCCATCACCGTGGTGATGTAGATGGCAGGGCAACAGCTACAATGTCACATTCAGGTGGTCGAGTCAGCAGACAGCCGCCGTCAGGACCAGCAGCAACGGAGTAGTGAATCATCATCGCTGTGCCATGAGGCCTTTGTTTGCAAGTTTCAAAAGCATGAGAAAATAATAGTCGGTGTTTTACACCTTTCTGGCAATACAAGTGCTCGTTGATTCTTTCGGTAAAGTCACGTGGTAGGTAGAAATAAAATAAAAACAAATCACGAAGTCTCGATCAACAGGCCAAGGGATGATGACGACCGCTTGCGTTGCGCTCGAAACTTCGTGATTTGTTTATTTCATTTTCTACCTACCACGTGACTTTACCGAAATAACCAAAGTGTATGGATTCCTGCAGTCACGGATGCTTCAAATCAAGGTTTAATACAACAAGTGTTCAGATGTTCAAACACCACGTAGATACGTTTTGCATCTCTGACCCGTGCGTCGTCTTTGTTACTGTTCGCCTGACATTGGTGTTGAAACAAGGCCACAAAGGTAGGGAGCTGGCGCTGGTGCAGGCCAATCCGTTTCAAAGACAATGCCATCTATTAATTATCAGGGCATGTTTGTCCTGCATGGTCACCACAAGTACGTGGGATTAATGCAGTACTTGATGCCTTGCAAAAACACATTTTCATGCTGTGGTTTTCCCACCTGATGATGATTGATTGTGTTGCAATAGAAACGTCGTGATTTTTTATTTCATACCTACGTGACTTTACCGAAAGAACCAAAGAGTATCTATTTGGAGTTTGAACATCTTAACACCTTCTGTTGTATTTCCTGATCGGGTGAAGCACCTCTTATAATTTGTACATATTTGTATCGCTGTGATGGCTGCTTTGTATTTTGTGGATCGGGGCACTGCGTCGTTACACGATGTGCGGTCTCTATAGTTCTGGATGACCACAGTCGCCACGCTACTGCTGAAGAGGTGTTTTATCCCATGTTTCCATTTGTCCATCATCATCGTCATCATCATCAGGTGTCCGTATCTACTGCTGCCCTGGTTTGTGCAGTGGACGCGGTTCAGGGTGAACCACGAACTTCGTGGAAAACCAAAATCCAATTACCTTATTTCACATGGTGGAGGTCGTGATTTGGGACCTAGTTATTCCATAGAAACCAAGTCTGTTACGGCGTTACGTTGGTGGGGGTTGGGGACAGTGTCTTCTTGGCACGTCGTTATCACAACTTCCATCAAACTCGCACACTCCTGGAGAGGTTGTTACTTTTCGACTGGTGCATCATCATCATTATCATCATCAGGTGTATCCCGCATCTGCTGCTGCTGCTACCATGGTTAGTGGATGCGGTTTAGGGTGTAACCATGGAGCAGCTTCTGTGGAAAATCGCAAACCCAGCAGCTGCGCTGTCTGTGTCCCTGCAAGGCAGCGGTGGGATACGATGCTGTAGGTAGGAGCTGCTGCTGCTGCTGCTTGATTGTGCAACGAAATCGGGAGGGGATTTTTGTTTGTTTGTTTCAGAGACCGGCTCCAAGACCCGCGGTGATCTCAGCGACGCCCTCATCAGTCGAAGTCTTCTGCTGCGAGGTTTCTGGTTTGTTTGTTTAGGTGGAGGCTGAGAGGGCTGAGAGGGCTGAGACTTCTGTCGCGCGGCCTCGTGAACTCTCGCCTGGCGAAACAACGCGTGCTGGAAAAAAAACATTGTAAGAGGGCTGCGGGGACGCCGATTGGCTGAGAGCGTGCGTCGCTCTCATTGGCTCAGGCCAATGGCGTGTTCCACGGTCCGCGCTGCTGCTGTGGTCTCACTCGTGAGCGCTTTGCAGATTTTTGGATTTTCTTCATTATAGTATTTTTTCAGTAAAAAGCCTCCTGGTCAAAGAGCGCCTCAAACGAATCAGCGGCGACCTGTTGGATTCGAACCGCGAACTCCTCTCTCTCTCTCTTTAATCATCAGACCTCCTTTGCCAGTACCAAAATATAATAATAGGGGTTTTCCCCTTTTTTCTGGCAACAAAACTGAAACCTTTTTACGAGGATTCATGTTTACTGCATTAACCACAATACTTGTGGTCAAAATGCAAACCAAAAACACACTATGATAATATATGATGCATTGTTCCTTGAAGCTGATTGGTCCACACCAAGGGACGGCTTTCTTTTGAGCCTCGACCCAATTGGTGCTCGACCAGAGGACGCCAAAAGGCGTACAGCTCAAAGACAATGCACTGTCAAAGTAATGAGGGCTCGGTGGTAAGCATCTACATCATTAGACCTCCTTTGCCAGTACCAAAATATAATAATAAAAGGGGGTTTCTCCTTTTTTCTGGCAACACAACTGAAACCTTCTTACAAGGAATCATATTTACTGCATTAACCACAACACTTGTGGTCAAAATCTCCGTCTAACACGTGGAAGGCTTTCGCGACCAAAAGCATCCATAATGGTGGATTTGAGTTATATCGCGTGAATCTAAGTGTGTCGTTAACCCTGCCGCCACCCGACACAGCCAATTAGTAAGGTTTGTCACGTAAACAGAGCGTGGACATTCGTCACTAGTACAGCATTACACCGGCGTGCTGGAGAGTAAATCCACAACATTTACAATCTGAGTACGACGTTTCGCCAGTGATTACAACTAGCATCATGAATCTGGCTGTCCGCCTGATGAAGCTAGGTGTAATTACTGGCGAAACGTCGTACTCAGATTGTAAATGTTGATTTACTCTCCAACACACCGGTGTGCTGTACTAGTAACGATGTGGCACGTTCTGTTTGCGTGACAAACCTCACTGATACATTGACGCGATCCTCTCTCTCTCTGTGTGTAACAACGCGCTGCCACGAGTGGCTGGGTGAGTGTTGGGGAGGGGGATGTAAGGGGGGGTAGGGGGGGTAAGGGAGGGTAAGGCAGGCTAAGGGGGGGGTAAGGGGGGTAAGGCAGGCTAAGGGGGGGGGGTAAGGGGGGTAAGGAAGGCTAAGGGAGGGGGGGGGTAAGGGGGGGTAGGGGGGGGGTAAGGGAGGGTAAGGCAGGCTAAGGGGGGGGTAAGGGGGGGTAGGGGGGGTAAGGGAGGGTAAGGCAGGCTAAGGGAGGGGGTAAAGAGGGGTAGGGTAAGGGAGGGTAAGGGGGGGGTAAGGGAGGGGGGGGTAAGGCAGGCTTAGGGGGTGTAAGGGGGGGGGGTAGGGGGGGTAAGGGAGGGTAAGGCAGGCTTAGGGGGTGTAAGGGGGGGGGGGGTACCTGTCTCTTCCGCCCGGGCTGTAAACCCAAGAGGGGTGACGTAGCGGACGAGAGAGGAGGGGGCGGGGGGGTTTATGTTTGCTGGCTGTAAAACAGTTGGCGACCTTGGCCAATGGGAGGGCGATGGGGGGGGGCAGAGGGAAACGCCCGAGAGGAGCTGGAGTGACATTTTACGAGGTGTGTGAGCGGGGGGGGGGGGAGCGGTGGTGCAGTGGTTAGCGCACCGCGCTACGAAACCGGCCACCCGAGTTCGATTCGAGCTCACGAGCAATAACAGTGGCGAATATCTAAAACAGGGTCCCAGGCGCTCCCCCCCCCTTAAAGTGAGTACCTGGTGCGGTGTGTAAACGTCAGCGCTCGGGAGACAAAGGCGGCCGGGCGTGTTGTTGGCCATCCAACACCCTCGCGTGCCGTGCCAGCCTTCATAGGTACTCGCGAAAACACTTTCCACTACAGTCTGTTTAAGGCTATGCGGGGGTCCCCTCTGTCTTTGGTGCTGGCCACACCAGACACACATAAAGACAAATATCCCTCCTACAGCCTGACCAGACTGTTGGGGCAAGCGTTGTTAGCGAGCGCCTTGCGGAGGCCGGAGCGGCCACACGAGGCGGTGGTTGTCCAACACCGCGCACAGGCCGCCTTTGTCTCCCCAGTGGCGATGCTTACACATCACAACTGGTGCTCGCTTGATGCGGAGTCGACCTGGGGGGGCGGCCCACGACCGCTTCGGATTAATCGTCACCGGCGTTGGCCGTGAGCGGGAACCGAACTCGGCCCGCCAGGGTTCCCAAGCTGCAGCACAGCAGCGCTAACCGCTGCACCACCGCTCCCCGCATGAACGGACACGCGCTCGTGGGCACGCACAGCCCCCCCCCCCCAGTACCAACGGAGAGGTCGTCGCTGTGTTCGGGATCAATGACCGTTTCTGAAAGTCATCAAGCGGTAACCGTTTCTATGGCGCAATCTGCGCACGTGTGCAATGCGCGTACGACCGTGTCCCGATGGGCGTCGATGATCTGGGACACAGTCCCATCAGCGAGCTCAATTGGCAGGCGAGGCTGCCCAAGCAGCTTCAGTTTGACCGGATAGTCGTGGGGGGCCGGGGGGGGGGTGCTAAATGGGCGCGGTACGGGCTAGAGAAGAGGTGGACTGATGCAGGTAGGGGAGGATGTAGAGCCGAGTCGAGTTGTCGATGACTGATACCGGCGGTGCCAAGGTCGGCCTCTGTGGCGGAGACTCGTGAAGGACGATGCCGGGGAGCTGGAGGCGGAGGAGCGACGCTCACAACAACGGGCGGAGCGCCGGGCGGCTATAAGCACAGCGAGTTGGCGCAGTAGGGCGGGCACAATTAGTGCATCTGCCTGTCATCTTAGTCAGTCGACCCGTGGCACCTGGGTCTGCCCCGTGACCTCCTCTCAGCGAGCGTTCGACACTTCCCGTGGCCTCAAGGTGCACATGGCCTGGCACAAGCGTCGTGGTGACGTCACCGCCACTTAGTGGCGAATGGCGGTTGTTGTTGTTGTTTATGCGTCTGAGCGATAAGTCAATCAGCTGTCCTAGGTGACACCGCGTGTCCAGCCCTCATTAGTTCCGCTTCTGAGAAATCTCAAGTCTCAGTTATTGCTTCAACTGCATCCGTTCGGTCCCTGACCCGGGTTCGCAACCCAGGTCTAATGTCAGCCGGTAGGACAGGGAGCGTCCACAACCGCGGGGTCATTTAATCTAAGACACGTGTTCCCCTGCGATACCACGTGTGCGCTGTCTCGTACCACGTGCACCCCGTGTCGCGCCGCGTGTACCCCGTGTCGCACCGCGTGTATCCCGTCTCATACATACAACTCAATCGCCAACACACACCGGACTGTACAAAGATGTATTACCAACACAGCCGTTATTATCAAACGGGGAGTATCAACACCGCTTGTTCAGGAGGGTACCCTCCCCCCCGCACCACCAACCCTGGCCTTTGCTTGCTCGGTCGAGTCCTCACTGAAGTAGTTTGAAGTGCACGCGTGGGAAAAATAAAGGGCATGGTGGTGGCCCAAGGAAAAATCCTAGAAGCCCACGCGAGGAACACCACCGCTCTCGGGCCACAGGAACGTGGAATTTCCACCATTCGCTCGCGGCCACCATGGGGAGATTAACGCTGCCCCGTTGATTGCTGGCTAGGCTAATTGGATGGTGCGAGGCGTTCATATTTTTTCACGGACTCCCTTTCTTATTCCACCGTTTTTTTTATTAAACTAAACTATAAATTGTTTAAAAATTATTTTACCAGGTAAGGCCACACTGAGCTATGTGCTGTAGCTTTTTTTCAGAAGCGACTTAGCCATCACAAATGATAGCCCGACGAAGTGGTTTGTCATCATCACGTGCAAATGTATTGCAGCCAAATACAGGGACTCCTCTACTTACGAACGAGTTAGGTTCAAGAGGTCTTGTTCGTAAGTCGATTTGTTCTTAAGTCCCAACTTTACTCCTGTCGTTTACAAACGTGCTGTACGACGTGTACACTAAACACGGGGAATGGCTTTAAAAGTTGTAAAATATCCTGTAGATGTAGATGCCACTGGTTCTTCACGTTCTGTAGATGTAGATGCCACTGGTTCTTCACGTTCTGCAGATGCAGATGCCACTGGTTCTTCACGATCTTGCAGATGTAGATGCCACTGGCTCTTCACGTTCTGCAGATGTAGATGCCACTGGTTCTTCACGTTCTGCAGATGTTGATGCCACTGGTTCTTCACGTCCTTGCAGATGTAGATGCCACTGGTTCTTCACGTTCTGCAGATGTAGATGCCACTGGTTCTTCACGTTCTGCAGATGTAGATGCCACTGGTTCTTCACGTTCTGCAGATGTAGATGCCACTGGTTCTTCACGATCTTGCAGATGTAGATGCCACTGGCTCTTCACGTTCTGCAGATGTAGATGCCACTGGTTCTTCACGTTCTGCAGATGTTGATGCCACTGGTTCTTCACGTCCTTGCAGATGTAGATGCCACTGGTTCTTCACGTTCTGCAGATGTAGATGCCACTGGTTCTTCACGTTCTGCAGATGTAGATGCCACTGGTTTTTCACGTTCTGCAAATGTTGATGCCACTGGTTCTTCACGTTCTTGCAGATGTAGATGCCACTGGTTCTTCACGTTCTGTAGATGTAGATACCACTGGTTCTTCACGTTCTGTAGATGGAGATGCCACTGGTTCTTCACGTTCTTGCAGATGTAGATGCCACTGGTTCTTCACGTTCTGCAGATGTTGATGCCACTGGTTCTTCACGTCCTTGCAGATGTAGATGCCACTGGTTCTTCACGTTCTGCAGATGTAGATGCCACTGGTTCTTCACGTTCTGCAGATGTAGATGCCACTGGTTTTTCACGTTCTGCAAATGTTGATGCCACTGGTTCTTCACGTTCTTGCAGATGTAGATGCCACTGGTTCTTCACGTTCTGTAGATGTAGATACCACTGGTTCTTCACGTTCTGTAGATGGAGATGCCACTGGTTCTTCACGTTCTTGCAGATGTAGATGCCACTGGTTCTTCACGTTCTGCAGATGCAGATGCCACTGGTTCTTCACGTTCTTGCAGATGTAGATGCCACTGGTTCTTCACGTTCTGCAGATGTTGATGCCACTGGTTCTTCACGTCCTTGCAGATGTAGATGCCACTGGTTCTTCACGTTCTGCAGATGTAGATGCCACTGGTTCTTCACGTTCTGCAGATGTAGATGCCACTGGTTTTGCACGTTCTGCAGATGTTGATGCCACTGGTTCTTCACGTTCTTGCAGATGTAGATGCCACTGGTTCTTCACGTTCTGTAGATGTAGATGCCACTGGTTCTTCACGTTCTGTAGATGGAGATGCCACTGGTTCTTCACGTTCTTGCAGATGTAGATGCCACTGGTTCTTCACGTTCTGCAGATGTAGATGCCACTGGTTCTTCACGTTCTTGCAGATGTAGATGCCACTGGTTCTTCACGTTCTGCACATGTAGATGCCACTGGTTCTTCACGTTCTGCAGATGTAGATGCTACTTGTTCTTCACGTTCTGCAGATGTAATTGCCACTGGTTCTTCACGTTCAGCAGATGTAGATGCCACTGGTTCTTCATGTTCTGTAGATGCCACTGGTTCTTCACATTCTGCAGATGTTGATGCCACTGGTTCTTCACGTTCTTGCAGATGTAGATGCCACTGGTTCTTCACGTTCTGCAGATGTAGATGCCACTGGTTCTTCACGTTCTGTAGATGTAGATGCCACTGGTTCGTCACGTTCTGCAGATGTTGATGCCACTGGTTCTTCACGTTCTTGCAGATGTAGATACTACTGGTTCTTCACGTTCTGCGGATGTAGATGCCACTGGTTCTTCACGTTCTGTAGATGTAGATGCCACTGGTTCTTCACTTTCTGAAGATGTAGATGCCACTGGTTCTTCACGTTCTTGCAGATGTAGATGCCACTGGTTCTTCACGTTCTATAGATGGAGATGCCACTGGTTCTTCACGTTCTTGCAGATGTAGATGTCACTGGTTCTTCACGTTCTGCAGATGTAGATGCTACTGGTTCGTCACGTTCTTGCAGATGTAGATGCCACTGGTTCTTCACGTTCTGCACATGTAGATGCCACTGGTTCTTCACGTTCTGCAGATGTAGATGCCACTTGTTCTTCACGTTCTGCAGATGTAATTGCCACTGGTTCTTCACGTTCAGCAGATGTAGATGCCACTGGTTCTTCATGTTCTGTAGATGGAGATGACACTGGTTCTTCACGTTCTTGCAGATGTAGATGCCACTGGTTCTTCACGTTCTGCAGATGTAGATGCCACTGGTTCTTCACGTTCTGCAGATGTTGATGCCACTGGTTCTTCACGTCCTTGCAGATGTAGATGCCACTGGTTCTTCACGTTCTGCAGATGTAGATGCCACTGGTTCTTCACGTTCTGCAGATGTAGATGCCACTGGTTTTTCACGTTCTGCATATGTTGATGCCACTGGTTCTTCACGTTTTGCAGATGTAGATGCCACTGGTTCTTCACGTTCTGTAGATGTAGATGCCACTGGTTCTTCACGTTCTGTAGATGGAGATGCCACTGGTTCTTCACGTTCTTGCAGATGTAGATGCCACTGGTTCTTCACGTTCTGCAGATGCAGATGCCACTGGTTCTTCACGTTCTTGCAGATGTAGATGCCACTGGTTCTTCACGTTCTTGCAGATGTAGATGCCACTGGTTCTTCACGTTCTGCACATGTAGATGCCACTGGTTCTTCACGTTCTGCAGATGTAGATGCCACTTGCTCTTCACGTTCTGCAGATGTAATTGCCACTGGTTCTTCACGTTCAGCAGATGTAGATGCGACTGGTTCTTCATGTTCTGTAGATGTAGATGCCACTGGTTCTTAACGTTCTGCAGATGTTGATGCCACTGGTTCTTCACGTTCTTGCAGATGTAGATGCCACTGGTTCTTCACGTTCTGCAGATGTAGATGCCACTGGTTCTTCACGTTCTGTAGATGTAGATGCCACTGGTTCTTCACGTTCTGCAGATGTTGATGCCACTGATTCTTCACGTTCTTGCAGATGTAGATGCTACTGGTTCTTCACGTTCTGCGGATGTAGATGCCACTGGTTCTTCACGTTCTGTAGATGTAGATGCCACTGGTTCTTCACGTTCTGCAGATGTTGATGCCACTGGTTCTTCACGTTCTTGCAGATGTAGATGCCACTGGTTCTTCACGTTCTGCAGATGTAGATGCCACTGGTTCTTCACGTTCTGTAGATGTAGATGCCACTGGTTCTTCACGTTCTGTAGATGTAGGTGCCACTGCCTCTTCATGTTCTTGCAGATGTAGATGCCACTGGTTCTTCACGTTCTGTGGATGTAGATTCCACTGGTTCTTCACGTTCTTGCAGATGTAGATGCCACTGCCTCTTCACGTTCTTGCAGATGTAGATGCCACTGGTTCTTCACGTTCTGCAGATGTAGATGCCACTGGTTCTTCACGTTCTGAAGATGTAGATGCCACTGGTTCTTCACGTTCTGCAGATGTAGATGCCACTGGTTCTTCACGTTCTGCAGATGTTGATGCCACTGGTTCTTCACGTTCTTGCAGATGTAGATGCCACTGGTTCTTCACGTTCTGCAGATGTAGATGCCACTGGTTCTTCACGTTCTGTAGATGTAGATGCCACTGGTTCTTCATGTTCTGCAGATGTAGATGCCACTGGTTCTTCACGTTCTGCAGATGCCACTGGTTCTTCACGATCTTGCAGATGTAGATGCCACTGGTTCTTCACGTTCTGCAGATGTAATTGCCACTGGTTCTTCACGTTCAGCAGATGTAGATGCCACTGGTTCTTCATGTTCTGTAGATGTAAATGCCACTGGTTCTTCACGTTCTGCAGATGCCACTGGTTCTTCACGTTCTATAGATGTAGATGCCACTGGTTCTTCACGTTCTGCAGATGTAGATGCCACTGGTTCTTCACGTTCTGTATATGTAGATGCCACTGGTTCCTCACATTCTGTAGATATAGATGCCACTGGTTCTTCACGTTCTGCAGATGTAGATGCCACTGGTTCTTCACGTTCTGTAGATGTCACTGGTTCTTCACGTTCTGCCGATGTAGATGCCACTGGTTCTTCACGTTATGTAGATGCCACTGGTTCTTCACGTTCTGTAGATGTAGATGCCACTGGTTCTTCACGTTCTGTAGATGTAGATGCCACTGGTTCTTCACGTTCTGCAGATGTAGTTGCCACTGGTTCTTCACGTTCTGCAGATGTTGATGCCACTGGTTCTTCACGTTCTTGCAGATGTAGATGCTACTGGTTCTTCACGTTCTGCGGATGTAGATGCCACTGGTTCTTCACGTTCTGTAGATGTAGATGCCACTGGTTCTTCACGTTCTGCAGATGTTGATGCCACTGGTTCTTCACGTTCTTGCAGATGTAGATGCCACTGGTTCTTCACGTTCTGTAGATGTAGATGCCACTGGTTCTTCACGTTCTGTAGATGTAGGTGCCACTGCCTCTTCACGTTCTTGCAGATGTAGATGCCACTGGTTCTTCACGTTCTGCGGATGTAGATTCCACTGGTTCTTCACGTTCTTGCAGATGTAGATGCCACTGCCTCTTCACGTTCTTGCAGATGTAGATGCCACTGGTTCTTCACGTTCTGCAGATGTAGATGCCACTGGTTCTTCACGTTCTGAAGATGTAGATGCCACTGGTTCTTCACGTTCTGCAGATGTAGATGCCACTGGTTCTTCACGTTCTGCAGATGTTGATGCCACTGGTTCTTCACGTTCTTGCAGATGTAGATGCCACTGGTTCTTCACGTTCTGCAGATGTAGATGCCACTGGTTCTTCACGTTCTGTAGATGTAGATGCCACTGGTTCTTCACGTTCTGTAGATGTAGATGCCACTGGTTCTTCACGTTCTGTAGATGGAGATGCCACTGGTTCTTCACGTTCTTGCAGATGTAGATGCCACTGGTTCTTCACGTTCTGCAGATGCAGATGCCACTGGTTCTTCACGTTCTTGCAGATGTAGATGCCACTGGTTCTTCACGTTCTTGCAGATGTAGATGCCACTGGTTCTTCACGTTCTGCACATGTAGATGCCACTGGTTCTTCACGTTCTGCAGATGTAGATGCCACTTGCTCTTCACGTTCTGCAGATGTAATTGCCACTGGTTCTTCACGTTCAGCAGATGTAGATGCGACTGGTTCTTCATGTTCTGTAGATGTAGATGCCACTGGTTCTTAACGTTCTGCAGATGTTGATGCCACTGGTTCTTCACGTTCTTGCAGATGTAGATGCCACTGGTTCTTCACGTTCTGCAGATGTAGATGCCACTGGTTCTTCACGTTCTGTAGATGTAGATGCCACTGGTTCTTCACGTTCTGCAGATGTTGATGCCACTGATTCTTCACGTTCTTGCAGATGTAGATGCTACTGGTTCTTCACGTTCTGCGGATGTAGATGCCACTGGTTCTTCACGTTCTGTAGATGTAGATGCCACTGGTTCTTCACGTTCTGCAGATGTTGATGCCACTGGTTCTTCACGTTCTTGCAGATGTAGATGCCACTGGTTCTTCACGTTCTGCAGATGTAGATGCCACTGGTTCTTCACGTTCTGTAGATGTAGATGCCACTGGTTCTTCACGTTCTGTAGATGTAGGTGCCACTGCCTCTTCACGTTCTTGCAGATGTAGATGCCACTGGTTCTTCACGTTCTGTGGATGTAGATTCCACTGGTTCTTCACGTTCTTGCAGATGTAGATGCCACTGCCTCTTCACGTTCTTGCAGATGTAGATGCCACTGGTTCTTCACGTTCTGCAGATGTAGATGCCACTGGTTCTTCACGTTCTGAAGATGTAGATGCCACTGGTTCTTCACGTTCTGCAGATGTAGATGCCACTGGTTCTTCACGTTCTGCAGATGTTGATGCCACTGGTTCTTCACGTTCTTGCAGATGTAGATGCCACTGGTTCTTCACGTTCTGCAGATGTAGATGCCACTGGTTCTTCACGTTCTGTAGATGTAGATGCCACTGGTTCTTCATGTTCTGCAGATGTAGATGCCACTGGTTCTTCACGTTCTGCAGATGCCACTGGTTCTTCACGATCTTGCAGATGTAGATGCCACTGGTTCTTCACGTTCTGCAGATGTAGATGCCACTGGTTCTTCACGTTCTGCAGATGTAATTGCCACTGGTTCTTCACGTTCAGCAGATGTAGATGCCACTGGTTCTTCATGTTCTGTAGATGTAAATGCCACTGGTTCTTCACGTTCTGCAGATGCCACTGGTTCTTCACGTTCTATAGATGTAGATGCCACTGGTTCTTCACGTTCTGCAGATGTAGATGCCACTGGTTCTTCACGTTCTGTATATGTAGATGCCACTGGTTCCTCACATTCTGTAGATATAGATGCCACTGGTTCTTCACGTTCTGCAGATGTAGATGCCACTGGTTCTTCACGTTCTGTAGATGTCACTGGTTCTTCACGTTCTGCCGATGTAGATGCCACTGGTTCTTCACGTTATGTAGATGCCACTGGTTCTTCACGTTCTGTAGATGTAGATGCCACTGGTTCTTCACGTTCTGTAGATGTAGATGCCACTGGTTCTTCACGTTCTGCAGATGTAGTTGCCACTGGTTCTTCACGTTCTGCAGATGTTGATGCCACTGGTTCTTCACGTTCTTGCAGATGTAGATGCTACTGGTTCTTCACGTTCTGCGGATGTAGATGCCACTGGTTCTTCACGTTCTGTAGATGTAGATGCCACTGGTTCTTCACGTTCTGCAGATGTTGATGCCACTGGTTCTTCACGTTCTTGCAGATGTAGATGCCACTGGTTCTTCACGTTCTGTAGATGTAGATGCCACTGGTTCTTCACGTTCTGTAGATGTAGGTGCCACTGCCTCTTCACGTTCTTGCAGATGTAGATGCCACTGGTTCTTCACGTTCTGCGGATGTAGATTCCACTGGTTCTTCACGTTCTTGCAGATGTAGATGCCACTGCCTCTTCACGTTCTTGCAGATGTAGATGCCACTGGTTCTTCACGTTCTGCAGATGTAGATGCCACTGGTTCTTCACGTTCTGAAGATGTAGATGCCACTGGTTCTTCACGTTCTGCAGATGTAGATGCCACTGGTTCTTCACGTTCTGCAGATGTTGATGCCACTGGTTCTTCACGTTCTTGCAGATGTAGATGCCACTGGTTCTTCACGTTCTGCAGATGTAGATGCCACTGGTTCTTCACGTTCTGTAGATGTAGATGCCACTGGTTCTTCATGTTCTGCAGATGTAGATGCCACTGGTTCTTCACGTTCTGCAGATGCCACTGGTTCTTCACGATCTTGCAGATGTAGATGCCACTGGTTCTTCACGTTCTGCAGATGTAGATGCCACTGGTTCTTCACGTTCTGCAGATGTAATTGCCACTGGTTCTTCACGTTCAGCAGATGTAGATGCCACTGGTTCTTCATGTTCTGTAGATGTAAATGCCACTGGTTCTTCACGTTCTGCAGATGCCACTGGTTCTTCACGTTCTATAGATGTAGATGCCACTGGTTCTTCACGTTCTGCAGATTTAGATGCCACTGGTTCTTCACGTTCTGTATATGTAGATGCCACTGGTTCCTCACATTCTGTAGATATAGATGCCACTGGTTCTTCACGTTCTGCAGATGTAGATGCCACTGGTTCTTCACGTTCTGTAGATGTCACTGGTTCTTCACGTTCTGCCGATGTAGATGCCACTGGTTCTTCACGTTATGTAGATGCCACTGGTTCTTCACGTTCTGTAGATGTAGATGCCACTGGTTCTTCACGTTCTGTAGATGTAGATGCCACTGGTTCTTCACGTTCTGCAGATGTAGTTGCCACTGGTTCTTCACGTTCTGCAGATGTAGATGCCACTGGTTCTTCACGTCCTGCAGATGTAGATGCCACTGGTTCTTCACGTTCGATAGATGTAGATGCCACTTGTTCTTCACGTTCTGCAGATCTAGATGCCACTGGTTCTTCACGTTCTGTAGATGTAGATGCCACTGGTTCTTCACGTTCTGCAGATGTTGATGCCACTGGTTCTTCACGTTCTTGCAGATGTAGATGCTACTGGTTCTTCACGTTCTGCGGATGTAGATGCCACTGGTTCTTCACGTTCTGTAGATGTAGATGCCACTGGTTCTTCACGTTCTGCAGATGTTGATGCCACTGGTTCTTCACGTTCTTGCAGATGTAGATGCCACTGGTTCTTCACGTTCTGCAGATGTAGATGCCACTGGTTCTTCACGTTCTGTAGATGTAGATGCCACTGGTTCTTCACGTTCTGTAGATGTAGGTGCCACTGCCTCTTCACGTTCTTGTAGATATAGATGCCACTGGTTCTTCACGTTCTGCGGATGTAGATTCCACTGGTTCTTCACGTTTTTGCAGATGTAGATGCCACTGCCTCTTCACGTTCTTGCAGATGTAGATGCCACTGGTTCTTCACGTTCTGCAGATGTAGATGCCACTGGTTCTTCACGTTCTGAAGATGTAGATGCCACTGGTTCTTCACGTTCTGCAGATGTAGATGCCACTGGTTCTTCACGTTCTGCAGATGTAGATGCCACTGGTTCTTCACGTTCTTGCAGATGTAGATGCTACTGGTTCTTCACGTTCTGCGGATGTAGATGCCACTGGTTCTTCACGTTCTGTAGATGTAGATGCCACTGGTTCTTCACGTTCTGCAGATGTTGATGCCACTGGTTCTTCACGTTCTTGCAGATGTAGATGCCACTGGTTCTTCACGTTCTGCAGATGTAGATGCCACTGGTTCTTCACGTTCTGTAGATGTAGATGCCACTGGTTCTTCACGTTCTGTAGATGTAGGTGCCACTGCCTCTTCACGTTCTTGTAGATATAGATGCCACTGGTTCTTCACGTTCTGCGGATGTAGATTCCACTGGTTCTTCACGTTCTTGCAGATGTAGATGCCACTGCCTCTTCACGTTCTTGCAGATGTAGATGCCACTGGTTCTTCACGTTCTGCAGATGTAGATGCCACTGGTTCTTCACGTTCTGAAGATGTAGATGCCACTGGTTCTTCACGTTCTGCAGATGTAGATGCCACTGGTTCTTCACGTTCTGCAGATGTTGATGCCACTGGTTCTTCACGTTCTTGCAGATGTAGATGCCACTGGTTCTTCACGTTCTGCAGATGTAGATGCCACTGGTTCTTCACGTTCTGTAGATGTAGATGCCACTGGTTCTTCATGTTCTGCAGATGTAGATGCCACTGGTTCTTCACGTTCTGCAGATGCCACTGGTTCTTCACGATCTTGCAGATGTAGATGCCACTGGTTCTTCACGTTCTGCAGATGTAGATGCCACTGGTTCTTCACGTTCTGCAGATGTAATTGCCACTGGTTCTTCACGTTCAGCAGATGTAGATGCCACTGGTTCTTCATGTTCTGTAGATGTAAATGCCACTGGTTCTTCACGTTCTGCAGATGCCACTGGTTCTTCACGTTCTATAGATGTAGGTGCCACTGGTTCTTCACGTTCTGCAGATGTAGATGCCACTGGTTCTTCACGTTCTGTATATGTAGATGCCACTGGTTCCTCACATTCTGTAGATATAGATGCCACTGGTTCTTCACGTTCTGCAGATGTAGATGCCACTGGTTCTTCACGTTCTGTAGATGTCACTGGTTCTTCACGTTCTGCCGATGTAGATGCCACTGGTTCTTCACGTTATGTAGATGCCACTGGTTCTTCACGTTCTGTAGATGTAGATGCCACTGGTTCTTCACGTTCTGTAGATGTAGATGCCACTGGTTCTTCACGTTCTGCAGATGTAGTTGCCACTGGTTCTTCACGTTCTGCAGATGTAGATGCCACTGGTTCTTCACGTCCTGCAGATGTAGATGCCACTGGTTCTTCACGTTCGATAGATGTAGATGCCACTTGTTCTTCACGTTCTGCAGATCTAGATGCCACTTGTTCTTCACGTTCTGCAGATCTAGATGCCACTGGTTCTTCACGTTCTGTAGATGTAGATGCCACCACCACCGTCTCGTGCGCAGCGGTTGAACTTACGACTCTCAGTCCGAACAGGCAACTGGACATACGGACGGGTTTGTTCGTATCTCTGAAAGTTCGTAAGTCGAATGTTCGTAAGTAGAGGAGTTCCTGTATGTTGCACTTCTTTTGCAGCGTACATAGCCAGCCGTGCTAATATGCTGCCTTCTTGCCTCCACAACGACCAATATAACTTATTATTTTCTTATTATTATTATTGTTGTTGTTTGTCCACCGTTTACCCGGAAAAAAAGCGTCGCCGAGCCTCGAGGACCTCTTTCAGAAGGCTCACTGCCAAGTCGTCACGTGAAGGGTAATCACGTGAAGGGTAATCACGTGATTACCCTTCACGTCAAGGGTAATCACGTGAAAGGTAATCACGTGATTACCCTTCACGTCAAGGGTAATCACGTGAAAGGTAAACACGTGAAGGGTAATCACGTGATTACCCTTCACGTGAAGGGTAATCACGTGAAGGGTAATCATGTGATTACCCTTCACGTGAAAGGTAAATACGTGAAGGGTAATCACGTGATTACCCTTCACATGAGGGGTAATCACGTGAAGGGTAATCACGTGAAGGGTAATCACGTGATTACCCTTCACGTCAAGGGTATTCACGTGAAGGGTAATCATGTGATTACCCTTCACGTGAAAGATGATCACGTGAAGGGTAATGATGTGATTACATTACCTTCACGTGAAGGGTAATCACGTGAAGGGGAGATGACGATTGCCGCAGCTGTTTCGTGATTCCCAACGGGTTCATCAGCGGAGATATTTTCCAACGCCTTCTCTGCGCTATCACGCAGCTGCTGCATAGCCCAGGCACGCAGCAAGCGCCAAGATCTGGCCTCAGTCCCAAACCCCCACCTAGACTAGAGACCAATAGACTCACTCGTTGACGAATATACTCACTCATTCGGACCCACAGACTCACTCAATGAGACCCATAGACTCACTCATTCAGACCCATAGACTCACTCATTCAGACCAAGACTCACTCATTCTGACCAAGACTCACTCATTCAGACCAAGACTCACTCATTCAGACCAAGACTCACTCATTCAGACCCAAAGACTCACTCATTCAGACCAAGACTCACTCATTCTGACCAAGACTCACTCATTCTGACCAAGACTCACTCATTCAGACCCATAGACTCACTCATTCAGACCCAAAGACTCACTCATTCAGACCCATAGACTCATTCATTCAGACCAAGACTCACTCATTCAGACCAAGACTCACTCATTCAGACCAAGACTCACTCATTGAGACCAATAGACTCACTCATTCAGACCCAAAGACTCACTCATTCAGACAAAGACTCACTCATTGAGACCAATAGACTCACTCATTGAGACCAATAGACTCACTCATTCAGACAAATAGACTCACTCATTCAGACCAAGACTCACTCATTCAGACCAAGACTCACTCATTGAGACCCATAGACTCACTCATTGAGACCCATAGACTCACTCATTGAGACCCATAGACTCACTCATTGAGACCAAGACTCACTCATTGAGACCCATAGACTCACTCATTAAGACCCATAGACTCACTCATTGAGACCCATAGACTCACTCATTAAGACCCATAGACTCACTCATTCAGACCAAGAGACTCACTCATTCAGACCAAGACTCACTCATTCAGACCAAGACTCACTCATTCAGACCCAAAGACTCACTCATTGAGACCCAAAGACTCACTCATTGAGACCCATAGACTCACTCATTGAGACCAAGACTCACTCATTGAGACCCATAGACTCACTCATTCAGACCCATAGACTCACTCATTAAGACCCATAGACTCACTCATTCAGACCCATAGACTCACTCATTCTGACCCATAGACTCACTCAATCAGACAAATAGACTCACTCATTCAGACCCATAGACTCACTCACTAAGACCCATAGACTCACTCATTCAGACCAAGACTCACTCATTGAGACCCATAGACTCACTCATTCAGACCAAGACTCACTCATTGAGACCCATAGACTCACTCATTAAGACCAATAGACTCACTCATTGAGACCCATAGACTCACTCATTCAGACCAAGACTCACTCATTCAGAGCCATAGACTCACTCATTGAGACCCATAGACTCACTCATTAAGACCAATAGACTCACTCATTGAGACCAAGACTCACTCATTGAGACCCATAGACTCACTCATTAAGACCAATAGACTCACTCATTCAGACCAATAGACTCACTCATTGAGACCCATAGACTCACTCATTGAGACCAAGACTCACTCATTGAGACCCATAGACTCACTCATTGAGACCCATAGACTCACTCATTGAGACCCATAGACTCACTCATTCTGACCAACAGACTCACTCATTGAGACCCAAAGACTCACTCATTGAGACCAAGACTCACTCATTCAGACCCAAAGACTCACTCACTAAGACCCAAAGACTCACTCATACAGACCCAAAGACTCACTCACTAAGACCCATAGACTCACTCATTGAGACCCATAGACTCACTCATTCAGACATAGACTCACTCATTCAGACCCATAGACTCACTCATTCAGACCCATAGACTCACTCATTCAGACCCATAGACTCACTCATTCAGAGCCATAGACTCACTCATTCAGACCAAGACTCAATCATTCAGACCAAGACTCACTCATTCAGACCCATAGACTCACTCATTCAGACCAAGACTCACTCATTCAGACCAAGACTCACTCATTCAGACCCAAAGACTCACTCATTCAGACATAGACTCACTCACTAAGACCCATAGACTCACTCATTCAGACCAAGACTCACTCATTCAGACCAAGACTCACTCATTCAGACCAAGACTCACTCATTCAGACCAATAGACTCACTCATTGAGACCAAGACTCACTCATTCAGACCAAGACTCACTCACTAAGACCCATAGACTCACTCATTGAGACCAATAGACTCACTCATTGAGACCAATAGACTCACTCATTCAGACCAAGACTCACTCACTAAGACCCATAGACTCACTCATTGAGACCCATAGACTCACTCATTCAGACCAAGACTCACTCATTGAGACCCATAGACTCACTCATTGAGACCCATAGACTCACTCATTCAGACCAAGACTCACTCATTAAGACCAATAGACTCACTCATTGAGACCAAGACTCACTCATTCAGACCAAGACTCACTCATTCAGACCAAGACTCACTCACTAAGACCCATAGACTCACTCATTGAGACCAATAGACTCACTCATTGAGACCAATAGACTCACTCATTCAGACCCATAGACTCACTCATTCAGACCCATAGACTCACTCATTCAGAGCCATAGACTCACTCATTCAGACCAAGACTCAATCATTCAGACCAAGACTCACTCATTCAGACCCATAGACTCACTCATTCAGACCAAGACTCACTCATTCAGACCAAGACTCACTCATTCAGACCCAAAGACTCACTCATTCAGACATAGACTCACTCACTAAGACCCATAGACTCACTCATTCAGACCAAGACTCACTCATTCAGACCAAGACTCACTCATTCAGACCAAGACTCACTCATTCAGACCAAGACTCACTCATTCAGACCAATAGACTCACTCATTGAGACCAAGACTCACTCATTCAGACCAAGACTCACTCACTAAGACCCATAGACTCACTCATTGAGACCAATAGACTCACTCATTGAGACCAATAGACTCACTCATTCAGACCAAGACTCACTCACTAAGACCCATAGACTCACTCATTGAGACCCATAGACTCACTCATTCAGACCAAGACTCACTCATTGAGACCCATAGACTCACTCATTGAGACCCATAGACTCACTCATTCAGACCAAGACTCACTCATTAAGACCAATAGACTCACTCATTGAGACCAAGACTCACTCATTCAGACCAAGACTCACTCATTCAGACCAAGACTCACTCACTAAGACCCATAGACTCACTCATTGAGACCAATAGACTCACTCATTCAGACCAAGACTCACTCACTAAGACCCATAGACTCACTCATTGAGACCCATAGACTCACTCATTCAGACCAAGACTCACTCATTGAGACCAATAGACTCACTCATTCAGACCAAGACTCACTCACTAAGACCCATAGACTCATTCAGACCAATAGACTCACTCATTCAGACCAAGACTCACTCATTGAGACCCATAGACTCACTCATTGAGACCCATAGACTCACTCATTGAGACCAATAGACTCACTCATTGAGACCCATAGACTCACTCATTGAGACCCATAGACTCACTCATTGAGACCCATAGACTCACTCATTGAGACCCATAGACTCACTCATTGAGACCAATAGACTCACTCATTGAGACCCATAGACTCACTCATTGAGACCCATAGACTCACTCATTGAGACCCATAGACTCACTCATTCAGACCAAGACTCACTCATTCAGACCCATAGACTCACTCATTAAGACCAAGACTCACTCATTAAGACCCATAGACTCACTCATTAAGACCCATAGACTCACTCATTGAGACCCAGAGACTCACTCATTGAGACCCATAGACTCACTCATTCTGACCAATAGACTCACTCATTCAGACCAAGACTCACTCATTCAGACCCATAGACTCACTCATTCAGACCAAGACTCACTCATTCAGACCAAGACTCACTCATTCAGACCAAGACTCACTCATTCAGAGCAAGACTCACTCATTCAGACCAAGACTCACTCATTCAGACCAAGACTCACTCATTCAGACCAAGACTCACTCATTCAGACCAAGACTCACTCATTCAGACCAAGACTCACTCATTCAGACCAAGACTCACTCATTCAGACCAAGACTCACTCATTCAGACCAAGACTCACTCATTCAGACCAAGACTCACTCATTCAGACCAAGACTCACTCATTCTGACCCATAGACTCACTCATTCAGACCAAGACTCACCCATTGAGACCCATAGACTCACTCATTGAGACCCATAGACTCACAACTTCAGACCAAGACTCACTCATTGAGACCCATAGACTCACTCATTCAGACCAATAGACTCACTCATTCAGACCAAGACTCACTCATTCAGAGCCATAGACTCACTCATTCAGACCAAGACTCACTCATTCTGACCAATAGACTCACTCATTGAGACCCATAGACTCACTCATTGAGACCAATAGACTCACTCATTGAGACCCATAGACTCACTCATTCTGACCAATAGACTCACTCATTCAGACCAATAGACTCACTCATTCAGACCAATAGACTCACTCATTCAGACCAATAGACTCACTCATTCAGACCAATAGACTCACTCATTGAGACCCATAGACTCACTCATTGAGACCCATAGACTCACTCATTGAGACCCATAGACTCACTCATTGAGACCCATAGACTCACTCATTGAGACCCATAGACTCACTCATTGAGACCCATAGACTCACTCAATGAGACCCATAGACTCACTCAATGAGACCCATAGACTCACTCAATGAGACCCATAGACTCACTCAATGAGACCCATAGACTCACTCAATGAGACCCATAGACTCACTCATTGAGACCCATAGACTCACTCATTGAGACCCATAGACTCACTCATTGAGGCCCATAGACTCACTCATTGAGACCCATAGACTCACTCATTCAGACCCATAGACTCACTCATTCAGACCAAGACTCACTCATTGAGACCCATAGACTCACTCATTCTGACCAATAGACTCACTCATTGAGACCCATAGACTCACTCATTGAGACCAATAGACTCACTCATTAAGACCCAAAGACTCACTCATTCAGACCAAGACTCACTCATTCAGACCCATAGACTCACTCATTGAGACCAAGACTCACTCATTGAGACCCATAGACTCACTCATTCAGACCCATAGACTCACTCATTCAGACCAAGACTCACTCATTCAGACCCAGAGACTCACTCATTCAGACCAAGACTCACTCATTCAGACCCATAGACTCACTCATTCAGACCCAGAGACTCACTCGTAGACCAATAGACTCACTCATAGACCCATAATCAGAGCCCTATAGACTCACTCATCGACATATAGGCTCAGTCATAGACCCATAGTCTCACTCAGAGATCCATTCTCACACAGAATCCTATACTCAAGATCCATAGGCTCACAACAAGGGACCCCGACTCCCTCACCCTGCCCAATCACAGCTACAGCACCCACCCGCCATGTTCCTCACCTCCCAAGTTGCTTACCCTATCCTCACTGCATGTACAGCTTGGTCTGCATGTACAGCTTCCTAGGGGACACTGGGATACAGCGGAGAGAGATTAAACGGACAGTGGTCAGTATTGGAAACATAAGCAAAGCGATGATTGCATCGATGTTCAAAATACCTTTTGGTAAACGGTAGAATTTTCTTTGTTATGGTCACCTAATTCCTGCCCCAAACCCAGCTCAATGGACCCACCATGAATCAATTTAATTGATTGCTGCGACGATCATTGATTCATTCCAGCCATCCTGTCGCTCATTGGCTTCCTCGTCAATAATGGATAGTTATTACCACGGCCATAGTTCTAATAAATTTTATATCTTGATACCTCTGCTAATGTCAAGGACTCAATTCACTAGGTTGACCGTTACGTACATGTTATGTATATCGTTTATTGTTAAATTTGAATCGCAGTTCCTTTGATTACTGTTGTTAGATTGTTTTTACAGCTTTATTTTGGTGTTTTTGGAAACATGGTTAAGCCATGGTTAAGCCACGTTTCTTGCGGAAGTGCGGAGTTGGCCTGATAACTTTAATCTAAATTGTCTTATGGTTGTTTTTGTTTGACTTGCATCACACTGGGATTTTTGCACACAGCGTTGTAATACAGTGGGGTTTTTTTTTCTGGAAGATTTGCTGGTTTATCCCAGGATGTTTCTGTTGCGCGTCGTCCCTTTTAGATGTTCTCTTCATATTTTGTTTGTTGCGGTTGCACCCGACTCAAGAGCCGCATGGCTCACAGGGCTATACCTAAAAAAATGAAACTTGAAACTTGAACTCATCCTGTATGTTGCATGTACCTACGTATGTTGAACTTATTTGGCACCGTACGTAGCCAAACCGTGCTAATCCTGCACACGGGGGACCCACCACCCGGCGCAGCCAATTTTTGCCCAATCGCGCCGAGGATTGTTGACCGGCAACCGCTTCCGTAACTTGTCGCTGGTTACAAACATCTCAAGACCCGGATCACTATTCACCAGTGCCGTTTTGGTCACAAAAAAAACCGCACCGACCGAGACCCGCGCAGTCGTTTCGACTGCCGTGCCGGGAGACGGAATCGAACCGGGGGACCTCTGGATCGCAGTTCCCCCAGTGTGCTCACCCGCACACCGCTCTGTGGCAGCGATCCACTCGGGCAGCTTCAGGCAACCATCGCCGGCAACGCATTCACCGTGACCGACGATGGCAACTTGGGGTAAGCAACGCGATTGAGCGGCAGAGTTCTTTCTTGGCCAATCAAAGCGAGCCTTGATGAAACTATGATGACTAGTTGGTTAGGGATAGGACAGACCTAGTGCTGGTCACTAGTTGGTTTGGGATGGGGTAGGCCTAGTACTGGTCACTAGTTGGTTAGGGATGTGGTAGGCCTAGTACTGGTTACTAGTTTGTAAGGGATGGGGCAGGCCTAGTACTGGTTACTAGTTGGTAAGGGATGGGGTAGGCCTAGTGCTGGTCACTAGTTGGTAAGGGATGGGGTAGGCCTAGTGCTGGTTACTAGTTGTTAAGGGATGGGGTAGGCCTAGTACTGAATACTAGTTGATAAGGGATGGGGTAGGCCTAGTACTGGTTACTAGTTGATAAGGGATGGGGTAGGCCTAGTGCTGGTCACTAGTTGGTTAGGGATGGGGTAGGCCTAGTACTAGTTACTAGTTGGTAAGGGATGGGGTAGGCCTAGTGCTGGTTTCTAGGTGATTAAGAGAATGTTATGTGACAGTCAATCCCTTATGCAGTCCATTATTACCAGTCAGCCAGTCACTCAGAAAGGCAAACAGAAGGCTCTCTGTTCCATCTAAGATCCCATTCATCGTGTACTTGGATGCCACCATTTTTCAGGTGCAGAAAGCGTTAAGCAGGCAGCAGTCACATGACCTCTGTCTCCGATCTGATTGGAAGTTGCCGCCACGGTTGTCCAATAAGGGGTAGCTCAAATCAGACTTATTCAGATTTGGAGCAATGAGATCGTGACAATGGGAAATACCGCAGGTGATGATTGCTGGCAATGATTGCTCTGATATTGCCCGAGTAGATCACGGCCTTTACGTGCGGGAGCCGATCGTCAACATGGAGTCCGTGTTTAAATTCCCCACTTCAAGAGAAAGCTTCAGCATTTCTTTTGGGGGGGGGGGGGGGGGGGGTAAATCACTCACTGGCGGTGGCAAGGGAGGCGTGAATCTCCATTGGTAATCGATTTTTTTTCGCGTCCAAATTTTTGTCTCGAGCCTCTCCTCCTCCAACCGCCCCTAGCCCCCCCCCCCCTCCCCCCTCCCCCCATGCCGCCCACCACCAGACACGGCCAAACAAATTAAGCAGGAAGGAAACAAAGGGTCAGATCGTTACGTAGCCCGACCCCACAGATTTACTCGCGAACCGCAACACAACCTACTTGGCACAAACCCGACGAGGTCACACAAGAGGTTTACGCGGCAGCAGTGCCGGCAGCGGGCGAGCGATCGACGTACAACAGGGCGCGGCTCGCCGATGCCATGGGTGGGCGGCAATGCCTGGGCCCCCACCGCCGAGGGCGCCTCATAGCCCCCCGCCCCCCCCAGCCCCCCTCCAGCTCCCTCCAGGGCTACTTGTGCTGGGAGTTGAGCCACGCGAACGAGAAGACGAACGTCGAGTTCCCGTCCGACGACTCGGGGTTTTCTTCCGACCACCAAGAACCGACCCCGGCACCGGCAGCGGCGCCAGTCGAGGCACCGGCCCCTGCTCCGTTTGTGGTTCCCGCATCTTTCCGTTCCTCCCGGAGGGACTCGCGACCTCCTTCCGACGACCGAGAAGCAGCGCCGGTCCCTCCTCCTACTCCTCCATTCATTGTTCCGGCATCGTTCCGCTCCTCCTGGAGAGACGCAAAGATAAAGATTCTGCCCCCCCCCCCCCCCCCCCCCCCCAACGCCGTGTAGGCTACACAAGCTGTTGAGGCAAGTGCTGTTAGCGAGCGCCTATTAAGGCTGGCACGGTGCACCAATGATGGGGTGGGGTGGTCAGCACCACGCCTGGCCGCCTTTGTCTCCCTCGTGGAGATGTTTACGGATCGCACCGGGGGACGGTCATACAATGAATCAGATACTCATTTAAGACTAAGTCAACCTAGGGGAGGGGCCCAGGACCAGTTCAGATATTCATCACCGATGTTGCTGGCCGAGAGCAGGAATCGAATACAGGCCGGAAAGTTTGCAGCGTAAGTGCACTAACCGCGCACCACAGACGCACACACATGCACGTGTGGGCACAACAACACACACAGGCACACAACAAAGATCCCCCAGGTAGCCTATAGAGACTGTTGGGGGCACGTGCTGTTAACGAGCACCGTGTACATTCTGAAGCACCTCCAATTAGCGCGGTTAACTACGTAAGGCGCCAAAAGAAGTTGAACATGCATACATACAAGCATAGGAGAATTAACATATATTGTTCAAATGCAGAGGAGCTGCGTGATGAACAGAGGGCATATAGACACTGTGTGCATTTAGGCGGCTGGTATTGGCTGAGATTCTGCGCATGCTCTTGGCCAAAACGTCCAATTGGCTAAAATAATCACATGCAAACCAGAGCAGTCACACCGGCCACCCCCGACTTCGAAAATTGGCAGGACCCTCCCGAAACGAGTCTTGGGACTCGGTGAGGCTATCCTGGGTTAACAAGCAGAGTGATGATGATGACGGTGGTGGTCGGGGTGGCGGTGGTCGGGGATTCGTTTCCGCCGGCTCTGTTCAGGCGAAGCAACCCAGGAAATATTTTCATTCATCCAGCACACCACACCCAGTACACGCCGATCTCACCATCGCTGTGGCTACTGATGAGACGCGTGCCACCTACTCAAGGCTGCCTACCCACCGACCCAGCACACCACATCCTATGTACCTGTGTGTGCTTACTCGCCATGCAGCGTCCTGGCGAGCTGTACAATATTCATTGCTGCCTTGCCCAAGCTTGCTAAATCGGACCTATGTAATTCATGAATGGATTACTTATTTATATTTGGTGGCTTGCTTACCCCTTGTGTTTTCTCTATTTTGTTACTCCTATCGTGTTTTTTTTAGTTTTGCTGTTGTAACGTTCTGACCCGCCCTGTGACACCTGTGAGAAAAAGAGCTTTATAGCTCATCGGATTCCTCCAGTACGAATAAACATTCTGATCAACACGAGCAAACGTGATCGCGGTTAACATGCCGCACAGGCGTTGGTTTGGATTGTTGGGAGCATCCTGCGATGCAACTGCAACATGAATTGCAATTGCTGACTTGCTCGTACTGGATATCTGTGAGAACAAAAAGAGCTTCATAGCCCATCGGATACCTCCGGTCCAAATAAATATTCTTACGATAAAGAGGCATTGGTGGGGGGGGCCCACCAGCCCCCCTCCGCACCCCCCCCCAACTCTACCACCACCACATCCCTCGTCCCCCCCCCCCATTACCTGTGCGCGTCTCCTCTGGGGGGAAGGGGGGTGGTGGAGGAAGGGGGTTGGTAGGGGAAGGGGGAGGGTGTTGGTGGGTTGGGGTCGGCCCCCCCCCACACCCCATCTATCCCCCCACCCCCCCCCCCCCCATCAGGGGCAGCCCCCCCCCCACTGCAGGCGGGTGAGGGCGAGGTATTCGTAGCACCCCCACATCTCCCAGAGCGCCGCCGCACAGAGCAGGAGGGGCACGCGCACGGCCAGGGCCTGAGACACGTGACACACACGTGTGTGTTAGGGGTGCCGCGGTGGCAGGATGTTAACTCCCTCGCCTGGTATGGAGGAGGTCGTGGGTTCCATCCCGACCCCGACACGCCTGACTATTTGGAGTTTTCGTCTCTCTCTCTCTCTCTCCCCGTGGTTGCGTGGATTTTTCCTCCGGGTCCACCGGATTTCCCCTTCACATTTAGAATCAACATCGCGCGTTTAGAATATTTGGCTGCTCTAAGGCACTTCGTTGAGCTATCATTTGTGATAGCCAGGTCGCTTCTGATAAAAGAGTGATACAGCTCAGTGAGCCTTGCCTGGGAGACACGCGTGTTCGCACTCGCACGTGCGTGATCAAAATAATCACGACAATCGTTGTTAACGATCATCACAGATTTTCCTGCTGGTCAACTCGAGGTTTGGCGGTGGTGGCTATGCGCATGGCTGCCCGTGATCCAGCCCTGTGTAGAGGCAGCAGTGAGGCAGGGTTGGTGGATCACCGCACTAATGCTGTCAAACCTCCCTTCTTGCCCGAGGGTGGGCGTCTAGGAGGTGTAATACTTCTGATTCGCCGGGAGAGGGCGGCACAGCAAAAATGTCGACTCCACACCTGCCTGCAAGTGCGGTTATTCTCCGGGTGCTCCGGTTTAAACTATTATCTTTTTTATTTTACCAGGCAAGGCCTACCGAGCCGTGTAGCTTATTTTTTTTTCAGACGCGGCCTGGCCACAAATTATAGCTCAACGAAGTGGCTCATCGTGTGGAAATTTATAGCAGGCAAATGCCCGAAACTTACGTGTTGATTCGAAATGTGGAGGGAATAACCGGAGGACACGGAGACAAGCAAACTCCAAATATACAGCAAAAGCAGGCATCAGGGTCGGAATCGAACCCACGACCTCCTGTATACCGCGCAAGGCAGTCAACATCTCCTAGCCGCCGTGGCGCTCTTTTCCTCCCACATGCATAATAAACGCCCGTTAAATGGCCGATAACGCCTTAGTATACGGAGGATTCCAGAGCTTGGGCAACTGTTGGTCAGCGCCGGCTCCCCACCGTATGGTTGCTGCCTTCCCTGCTCGTCTGCGACTCCTCCTCCTCGTCGCATCTCCGAGTCACCCCCCCCCCCCCCACCACCCTCCCTCTACGAGAGCGAGGAGCGGATACGAGGGGCACAGCGTGACACGAGTTGAATTCATTCATTATAATTGTTATAATTGTCGATCGTAATTATATTACGTGATTAACGGAAGCAGCCACCCTTTGCAACGCAAAACACCCGCTTTCGCTCAGGATCCCCTGGGCCCCCCCGTTTCGCTCAGGATCCCCTGGGCCCCCCCCCCCCCCCCCCACCACTCACCTTCATCGACAGGCCGCCTCGGGGGGGGATCCCTCCACCTCCTCCTGGCCACAGAGAGGGGGATGTCGGCGGCCCCCGTGCCGCGCTCCGCACGACCCCGGGTCCCCTTGGTACGCCACCGGCAGTCGCGGCGGGCTGAGGGGGGTCCTGCCGTGGTCCTGCCCCCGCCGAGGGGATCTTGTACGACCGCACCTGCACACAAAGGCAAAGATCGCCACCCCCCACCACCCCCACCCCCCCCCGTATAGCCTTAACAGACTGTCGGGCAAGTGCTGTTAGCGAGCACCTATGAATGCCGGCACGGCACACGAGGCTGTGGGTGGCCAGCACCACGCTCGGCCGCCTTTGTCTCTCTAGTGCTGATGTCTGCACACCGCACCAGGTACAAATTTTAAGGCCGAGTCTACCTAGCGGAGGACCAGGACCGGCTCAGACAATTGTCGATGGTGTTGGTGACCTGCCCACCCACTCACTCGCTCACCTACAACTATCTCAACAGGAGGACGGACAGTCCTGGGGAAACCAGGGACAGGTGGCAACCGGAGCTGGTGGCCCAAATGTAGATGAATCTTGCTGAAATCCCAGCGGCAGGTAGGCTCAGAAGTGGCACCCTGCCCTCACCTCCGGCTCCCTGCTCCGCTCCCCCCGCGCCGAGTCAATGGCCGCGGAGTCCACGGCGTTAGGGTTCGAGCCCGGGTCGGGGTTGGTGCCCCTGGGCCCCGGCTGTGGGGGCCCTTCCTCGGGCCCCAACGTTTTCGGGGGCTCCCCCGGCCCAACGGAGGCCTCGCCTTGAGCCCCCGCCGCCACCGCCGCCACTGTCATCGTCTCCGCCGTCGTCGCCGCCGCCGCCGCTACTTCTGCCGCCGCCGCTAATTCTGCCGTCCCCTTCACCTCACCACTCGGCTCCTCCACTTTCTCCTCTACCGTCACCTCGTCTGCATCGTCACACAGGAAGGGGAGGGTGGAGGGGGGAGTGGCGGGGAGGGGGGAGGGATTGCCCACGAGTCCCGTAAGAGGGGGCTCATGAAGGGAAGGAGAGGCACCCCACTCCGTTAGGAACCCCAATGGGATGAGATGATGACGTCACGTACTGATGAACCCCGAACATTGTGTCTAACCCTGACACTGTGATCCTCTGACTGTAGAAACCACCCACCCCCCACCCCTGCCCAAAACTCCCACCTGCTCCCCCCCCCCCCTTCCCCCTGCCTCCCCGCCGCCCTTCTCCCACCGGGCCTCACCCGGCACGAAGTCGAGCCTCCGCAGGATGTCGGCCTCGCGGGAGAAGTCGACGCGAAACTTCCCGAGGTCGTCGACCCCCGACCCCGCGGGGAGGGCGTCCACGGCGGTGGCCACTTCGGACATCCTGCGCCCCCCGCACGCCACAGCGCGCCGGTGCCGGTTACGACGGCCAAGGAGCACGAGTGGGGCGGTGTGGCAGGCGCCCCTGCGCCCCACGGCCCTCCAACACGCCCGCCCGCCCGCCCGCCCGCATTCACACCGCACCCAACTGAAGAGGGAGTCCCGCAACGGATTGGATGGCGCCGATATTAGGCGTGGCCAGGAATCGAACTCGGGTAATCACATTCGGAGCGCGGCGCGCTAACCGTTGCACGCACAGTCACAAGCAACAAACATCCACCGTATGTATACCCCTTCACAGACTTTTGGGGCAAGTGCTGTGAGCGGGCACCTATGAAGGCCGGCGCACATAAGGAGGTGGGTGGCCATCACCATGCCCAGCTGCCATTGTCTCCCGAGTGGCCATGTTAACTACACACCGCACCAGGTACTAATTTGAGGCTGAGTCGACCTAAGGGAGGCCCAGCAGCAGTTCACTGGTGTTGGTGGCCGTGAGTGGGAATCAAACGCGGGTTCCCAGCGCAGTGTGCTAACCACTACGCTACCGCTCCCCACAACGATCACAAGCACACACAGTCACACGTACATTCACGGAAACAGTCACACAAGCCAGTCACGCACACACACACAGTCACACACGGTGGGGGTCACGACCCCAGTCCATGAGGTCATGACCCTCTGACCACGTGCACACACAAAACACAGAGCTGACCCACTTCCCTCGACTGACCTTACGATGAGGCCCGTGGCACTCTGCGGGAAATACGGGGAGGGGCAGGGTAACGAGTCAAACATGGGCAAAGGTAAACAACACAAACGACGAACGGATTCCACGGGGCCTATGGGTCCCATAGTTTCCCGTGAGTACCACAAGTTCCTACGAGTCCCCCGAGTCCCACGGGCTCCCGTGAGTACCACGGGCTCCCGGGAGTACCCCGAGTCTACCACGGGCTGCTGTGAGTACCACCACCTCCGCATGCCAGACCCCCCTCACCCAAGGGCTTCACCACCACCACCACCCCACGCACCCCCAACATCACCACCAGTCTCCCCCCAACTTCACCGCGTATCACCTTCCCATCTGCGGTCTCTGAGAATCTCAAAATTAGAATCAGTTAGTTTAGCTTCTAATGCGTTGCTGCTGCTGCTGCCGCCACAGTGTTCATTCGCTGTCGGAGAGAGGACGAATCAGAAGTGCGAGGAGGAGCACCAGAAGAGCAGGCAGGCAGACACTGGACCTACCAACAGTTTTCCCAAGCTCTGCCCATCCTCTACATATTAAGGTGTTGCGGGCCAATTAATGCACGTTTGCATGTGTGAGTAAACCGGAGCAACCGGAGAAAACTGACGTGCGCGAGGGGGGCAACACTCTATCCCAGACAGATGGTAACAGGCGGAGTCCACATTTCTGCTGTGCCGCATTCTCCTGGCGAGCCGGGGGTACGGGCTCCTACCCAACGCCCACGGCAGGGGAGCTTCACAGCATCTCTGTGCGATCCCTCCCCCCCCCCCCCCCACAACTCCTCTTCACATCACTTCCGGCATATTTTTATACTCGCATCTAATTCCACCACGTGGAGTTCATGTAATTATAACTACCATTATTAACATTCATGAACTATACAAGCAGACCGACGCATTTCCTTCGCAGCTCCATCCCTCGACGTGAACAAATACATTTCTCACACAGTCCATGGGGGGGGGGCCCCCCACCCCCCCCCCCCCCGCCCCCCGCCCCCCCCGCCAAGACCTTCTGGGAGTGCGTAACATTCACGTAATCCCAGAATGCACCGCGCGCGTGCCGTGGCATCATCCGAGGCCCAACCCCGCCGGGCGTTCAAACCGCGGCCACACCTGCAGGAACTTGGCTGCGCCCGGCTCGTCCAGCAGCTGCAGCGCGGCCTCCACCAGCTTGGAGGCGTCGTCGACGCGCTGGGCGAGCCGCGCCACCCGCGCACGGATGGCGCGCGCCCGTGCCTCCTGCTGGGCCTGCACGGCGGCCGTCAGGGCCCGCTTGCGACCCTCCAGCACCAGGGACAGCGCCTCGAAGGCCTCCCCGATCACGCGCTGCTGAAGCTTCGAGCTCTCCTGGGTGGGGCGAGGAGGAGGAGGGGGAGGAGGAGGGGGGTGATAGGGGGAGGGGCATTGGGGTGTGGGAAGGTGGAGAGGTGAGGTGAGGTGGAGGGGGGGCAGTGGAGGAGGAAAGCCATTCGGGGATGGGAGGGGCACGGTGGGATAGAGGGGGAGGGGCATTGGAGGATGGGAGGGGAATGGGGAGATAGAGGGGGAGGGGTATGGGGGAGATGGGAGGGGCATCGGGAGATAAAGGGGGAGGGGGCATGGGGGAGATGGGAGGGGCATCGGGAGATAAAGGGGGAGGGGGCATGGGGGAGATGGGAGGGGCATCGGGAGATAAAGGGGGAGGGGTATGGGGGGGGTGTGAGGGGGATGGGAGGGGCACGAGGAGGGTAGGGGGGGTGGTCGGGGAGGGGGATAGAGGGGGATGGAACGGGGGGGGGTCGAGGAGGAGGGGCATGGGGAGATGGGAAGGAAAGAGGGAATGGGAGGGGGCAATGGGAGGGGGGAATGGGAGGGGGGAATGGGAGGGGGGAATGGGAGGGGGGAATGGGAGGGGGGGAATGGGAGGGGGGATGTGTGGTGGAGGGGCAAGGGGGAGGGGAAATGGGGGGGAAGGGAGAGGGGTGTGGGAGTGAGTGTTGTGATTCATGTTCCAATTCTGACTGTGGCAGTCACAGCCAACACCAGTGACGAATATCTGAATCGATGCTGGGCCTCTCCTAGGTCGACTCAGCCTTAAAATGATTACATGGTGTGGTGTGTAAACATCACCACTGGGGAGACAAAGGTGGCCGGGCATGGTTCTGGCTAACACCACCCCCTTGCTAACAGCATTTGTCGCAACAGTCTGTCATATTCGATATGGCGGATCTTTGGTTGTGGCTGTGGCTGTGGTTGTAAGTGTCGCTGTGGTAGTTGTGGCTGTGGTAGTTGTGGCTGTGGTAGTTGTGGCTGTGGTAGTTGTGGCTGTGGTAGTTGTGGCTGTGGTAGTTGTGGCTGTGGTAGTTGTGGCTGTGGTAGTTGTGGCTGTGGTAGTTGTGACTGTGGTAGTTGTGGCTGTGGTAGTTGTGGCTGTGGTAGTTGTGGCTGTGGTAGTTGTGGCTGCAGTTTTGGGCTTGGTTGCGGCTGCAGTTGTGGGTGTGGTTGAGGCTATGGTTGTAGTTGCGGCTGTGGTTGCGGCTGTAGCTGCGGCTGTGGTAGTGCTTGTTGTGATTGTAGTTGTTGTAGTGGTTGTAGTGGGCTATTGTGCTTGTAGTTGTAATGGTTATAGGTGTTGTGCCTGTGGCTGTGGATGTTGTGGTGTTGTGGCTGCGGTTGCGGTGGTGAGCTCCCTCACGTCGAGAGAGTGCAGCGTTCCCTCCAGCTCCAGGAGCCCTTCCTGCAGTCGCTCGCTACTCACCACCACCTGCGCCAGCCCATCACTCAGCTCACCCTGCACGGGGCGGCGGGGGGGGGGGGCATGGGGGGAGGATAGGCGGGTGGGATGGGGGGGGCAGAGGGGGAATTACTGACATCATCAATAACATCACCATCAGTACAATTATCAACATAACCAACAGCACCACCACCAACACCGAGACTAGCCGGAGGCGATGGCCCATCGTTACCATCACCATCACTGCCATCACCACCATCAACATCACCAGCATCATTAAAAAGACCGTCATCATCATCATCACTCCATTGCCGTCATCACCAACATAATTAACGACATCAGCGACAGAAGCAGTATCACCATCATCATTATAATAACCACTGACATCATCATTACTCAGCTCACCCTACTGGGGGCGGGGGGGGGGATGTACCAGTTCCAATGTCATGCGGCGGTGTGAGGAGGGGGGGTGAGGAGCGGCGTGATGGTGTGTGGAGGCGTGTCGAGATGTGAGGAAGTACGTGATGGAATCAGGAGGTGTGTGGAGGTGTGTGATGGAATCAGGAGTGTTGATGTGTGTAATGGAATCAGAAGATGTGTGAATGTGTGTGGAGGTGCATGGAGGTGCGTGGAGTTGCGTGGAGTTGCGTGGAGTTGTGCGACGGAATCAGGAGGTGCAAGGAGGTGCGTGGGTGAGCGAGGAGCAGGTGTCCACCTTGTGCTGCTCGTAGACGACGCCGAGCGGCGCGACCTGGCAGTGCTGGTGGGAGCCGAACACCTTGCAGAGGGAGCAGGTGGGCGTGCGGCACGAGGAGCAGTAGATGTTCACGCGCTCCTCCTCGTGCTCTGCGCAGTGCGGCTCCGCGTCCTTGCGGCCGCCGGGGCCCCTGGGGGGCACCGCCACCACCACAACAACAACGACGACGACGACGATGATGATGAAGGCTCAGACTACTCGAATTGCGCACCCCCACTGTGCTTTCGACCTGATGTGCAAATGCCGCCACCCCCCCTACCCCCGACCGTGTTGGTCGCTGGTTGCAATGCCTCGGGGCATGGCTGTGCCGGAGATCTGGGTCGGCTCTTCTTCCGCCCCAACATCCGCACGATCACAGAAGGGCGTCGTCACCGCCATACCGCTGCTGATGTCGGCTATCGGGCTATAACGCCGGACCAGGGCATCCTCAGCTTTGGATTGATCAATGGCACGAGCTCCGTGGTCAACAAGACGGCGCTGGATCCAGGATCTGGTCGACGATTGTGGACTCGCACATGTTGGCCGTTGCCGAGACCTGGGCGATTGACGACTATCCCGGACGGGCGTTAGTTAAGCGCGAGGCTGCAGCTGACGGGTAACGCTAGTGGAACATCGGCACCGTCACGGGAAGCCTGGCACCGGCAGCCCGCGTGGTGGTGGGATCGTACCGATTCACCGTGGAGACATTCTGCGTGAAAGTCCCGAGCGACTCATTGACAATCACCGTCGTTCGAGCTGCTGCTAGCTTGGGTAAAACAACGAACGCCTGTTGAACGCCGTTCCTCACCGCTGTCGGAATTCTTTTCCGAGCCTTTCCAGGAGTCTGCTAGACTGTGGGTCACTGGGCTCTAGCCAAATCATCTGTGGTGACCTGAACTCTCTCGGACCGACTGGTTCTTGTGGTAAAATCAACTGCCGACATCTGCCGACACGTCGCTCGGGAAGTACGCCGGATCGCACCTTCATGTCCGCCGATGCCGTAGCCGTGATCGACGTGTTGTTATCGAAGGCGCGGGTATTTCAGATCACGGTCTCGTGACGAGCAAAGCGGCATTACCGATTATTCGCCCACCCCATCACGACGATATCATACAGAGACTGGAATCGACTGGACCATGATGCCTTCTGTCTGAACCGGGGGGAAGGGGCCCCTGCTCTTTCCCACTGCCCTGCCCCATGCCCCCCTGCCCTCACGCTGCTGCTGATCCCCGCGAGGACTGCTGCTGTTGCTGCTGCTGCTGCTTGTAGATGTCGATGATGTTCTCGACGAGGAGGTTGCGCTGGAGGCCGTAGACGCCGTGGCGGTCCAGCAACACCTCGTGGCGGCACGACGGGCAGCGGAAGCGCCCCCCCCCGCCGATTGAGGGCCCCCCCCCACGAGACTGGAGGGGGGAGGGGACAGGGATGGGGGGGGCGAGGGGACCGGGGGAAGACAAGAGAGGCATTGGCACGAATGTTGTAACTTTCTGACCCACCCCTACTGGACATCTGTGACATTGCCATGAGTGTGCAGGTGATCGTGCAAGCGGGACACTGCACAGGTGAGTGTACAGGCGAGCGAGCGTGCAGCTGCGTGTACAGGTCAGAGTGCGGGCGAGCGTCACAGGTGAGCGTGCAGGTGAGTGTACAGGTGAGTGAGTGTAAAGGTGAGTGTACAGGTGGGTGTACATGTGAGTGTACAGGTGAGTGTACAGATGAGTGTACATGTGAGTGAGTGTACAGGTGAGTGTACAGGTGAGTGAGTGTACAGGTGAGTGTACAGGTGAGTGAGTGTACATGTGAGTGTACAGGTGAGCGTGCAGGCAATTACCTGGAACACGTCGTTGGCGCACTTGCGGCACAGGTTGTGCTGGCAGGGCAGGATGACCACGGGCTTGGAGAACATCTCCAGGCAGATGGGGCACAGCAGCTGGCGCTCCAGGTCGTCGCGCGCCTGGGACTCGCGCAGCAGCAGCAGCGACGCCGCCGACTCCGGCCCCGCGCCGTCCCTCCGCACGCTCATCGCTACAGCTGTTACCTACAGACGGACAGCCTCGTCGCTACAGCTGTTACCTACAGGCAGACAGCCTCGTCGCCACGGCTGTCACGCACAGGCGGACAGCCTCGTCGCCACGGCTGTCACGCACAGGCGGACAGCCTCGTCGCTACAGCTGTTACCTACAGGCAGACAGCCTCGTCGCCACGGCTGTCACGCACAGGCAGACAGCCTCGTCGCTACAGCTGTTACCTACAGGCAGACAGCCTCGTCGCTACAGCTGTTACCTACAGGCAGACAGCCTCGTCAACACAGCTGTTAACTACAGGCAGACAGCCTCGTCGCTACAGCTGTTACACACAGGCGGACAGCCTCGTCGCCACGGCTGTCACGGCACAGGCAGACAGCCTCGTCGCTACAGCTGTTACCTACAGGCGGACAGCCCCGTCGTCACGGCTGTCACGGCACAGGCGGACAGCCCCGTCGCCACGGCTGCAACATGCATACGGGCAACCTCGTGGCTACAGCTGCAAAACAGGCGGACAACCTCCTCGCTACGGCCTCCCCTAGGTGGACTCAGCCTTAAATCAGTACCTGCTGCGGTGTGTAAACAACAGCACTGGGGATATAAAGGCGGCAGGGCATCATGCTTGTCACACGACCCCCTCGTAAGTGCAACGCGCCGTGTTGCTCGCTCACAGCAAAAAAAATAAAACATTCTTCAAATCGCTTTAAACTATTGTCATTGTAGTGCGTATTTAATGCGGCGCTGCACTCGTAGGAGAAAACATTTATATAAAAAAAGTATATTTAAGTAGAACGTTTTGATTTAAAGCTTTCGTGACTGCAGTGATTCATATTCTTGGTTCTTTCGGTAAAGTCACCACGTAGAAGGGAAACAATAAATAATAAAAATATAAAACAATACAATTCTCACGACGTTTCGACTGCAACACAAGCAATCATCATCAGGTGTGAAAACCAACCTGATGATGACTGCTTGTGTTGCAGTCGAAACGTCGTGAGAATTTTATTGTTTTATATTTTTTATTTCATTGTTTCCCTTCAACGTGACTTTACCGAAAGAACCAAGAATATAAGTAGAACGTGTTGTCTATATTTATTTAAAGTTGCGCGCATTTTGATGTGACGTCACATTTCTCAAACCCCCTCCACCCCCATCGTCACACATCGTCACAAATGTCTGACCTCACCCCCTAGGTGCGTGACGTCATTTATGGACGACCCCTTGCCCCAACAGTCTGTGGAGGCTACACAGGGGAGCTGTGTATGTTGTTGTCTGCCTGTACGTCGCTGTGTGGGGAGCGGTGGTGCAGCGGTTAGGGCGCTGCGCTACGAACACGGCGACCCGAGTTCAGCATCGGCATATTTATTTGCACCGGAGGAATCTGATGACCTATAAAGCTCTTAAATATTCATTTAAAGCTTTCGTGACTGCATTGATTAATATTCTTGGTTCTTTCGGTAAAGCCACGAACCAAGAATATAAAGCTCTTGTTCACAGATGTCCAACAGTTCGATTCCCGCTCACGGTCAACACCAGGTGACGATTATCCGAACCGGTCCTGGGCCTCCCCTAGATCGACTCGGCCTCAAATGAGTACCCGGTGCGGTGTGTCGTAAACATCGCCACCGGGGGAGACAAAGGCGGCCGGGCGTGGTTGCTGGCCACCCACCTCGTGTGCCGTGTCGGCCTTCATTGGTGCTCGCTAACAGCACTTGCCCCGACAGTGTGTGAAGGCTACACGGGGGAGCTGTGTGCGTGTCGGCCAGTGCCCTGCCTCTCCCTCCTCCTATCACTTTCCTCAAGGCGTCCACCAGCGGCTCCCTCCTCACTCCGTCCGTCAGGTTCAACGTTGGTCCACCTCGCTCAAAAACCCCTCCTCACCTCGTCCTCTCTCCTTCCGCTGCCTCGTCCACCCCGGCAGGGGGCTTATGGTCCACCTTGTTCGTCGTCTTCGTCGTTTCTCCCCGCGCCTCGCACCTCCTCTCCTCTGGCACCGCCTCTCCTCGCGCACCTCGTCCGCTCGTCGTGTGGCGAGACGACCACGACGAGGGAGGAGGAGGAGGAGGAGAATGTTCCACGCTTCCCCTGTAACGAGAGACGCACGCGTCGGGAGAGAGAGAGGACATTTATAGACCACGAGGTCACGTGGCCCAGGGGAGAACAAATCCCTCCCCCCCCTCCCCCCCCAAACTCGCTCCCAACATGGACTGGTCTTGTCCAAGTCAGGCCTCCCCTCCCCGTCCCCCACCCCCTATCAAACACCTACTATGGACTCGTCCATCAGTGGTCTCCCTCGCCTACCCCCCCACAGACAATAATTGGATTTAACCTCCAGTGGAACGGTTCAAACAAACAGCACCAACCACAACCAGCCGCCATTCACCGCGAAGCTGGTCCCCCACGGCGCTTGTGCCAGGCTAGGTGCACTCTGCGGCCACGCGCTGGCAGGGGGTCACGGGGCAGGCGCTGCAGGTGCCATGAGTTGACTGGCTTTGAGGCGGCTGGCAGACGGCCACCAGCTGTGCCCACCGACTTTGTGAAACTCGCTCGTTGTTGTTGAGCGTCGCTCCTTTGCCCCTCCGTTGTTGTTGTTGTTGGGAGGGCGACTGCCTGCAACTGCCCGGGAGCGTCCTTCACGAGCCTCCTGAAGCTTGTCGTCATTGGTAAGTCCACTCAGTTTCACATCCTGAAAATCAGGTAAGAACACCCCCCCCCCCATACCCACCCCTCTATCATTAACGCAAGGTGGACTAATCCAATACAAATATCCACCCCCCCCCCCCTCCTAATCATCGTACATCGACAATGGACTGGTCCGGGCCAGGTCTACATCGTGGGTAGGAGTTGGGGGGAGGGCATTGATTTCAATGCCAGCGCCGGGCACGGTGTGGGCACGCGGGCGAAGATAAGCAACCAGTGGGGGTGGCGTTTACTGTGCGACCACCATCGGCAATGTCAACGCCGCCGCCGCTATTGGCGTCGTTTAAAAAAAAAAGTCTCCTCCTACCTCGGATGTCGGGAAGAAATCAGTGGGGGTGTCTGTTATTGGATCATCGCAGCGCCGCGTAGGCTGCGGCGACGTACATGCGTCTGGAGGTTCGTGTTGTTGTTGTTGTTATCTTGTGTCGTGCTAAACCCGCAACGATGGCATGCCGTGTATTGTTCTTCCCACTGCTGGATGAAGGCCACGGGCCGCCATGGTGGCGAGGTGTTAACCGGAGGAAGGGCCTTTGCCATTGATGCCCCCCCCAGGGTCTGGAATGCTATTGCCAATAAACTGCAACTTAGTTCATAGTTTTCATCTATTTGGTATAGCCCTGTGAGCCATTCGGCTCTTGAATCGGGTGCAACCGCAACAAACAAAAAAACATGAACAAGAAAACATCTTAAAGTGACTATGTGACTGTGCAAACAGAAAATACAGGAAAAAAATATCAAAATATTCCTGAAATAGCACCGTACACCAACGCTGTGTGCAAAAGTCCCAGTGGGATGCAAGTCAAACAACAACAACAACCACAAGACAACTTAGATTAAGGCCATCAGTCTAACTCCATACTACAATAAACAAAAACATGGCCAAAACAAAAAAAACTTCGAAATCACCAAAATAAAAGCCATAAATCCAATGTAACAGTGATCATAGGGACTGTGACCGAATTTTTAGCAATAAACTACATAAATTATAACACCAAGATCTAGAGCCATATTTTAGGCCACTGAATAGCAGTGGCAGCTAGGGTTGTACAACTCTAGAGCAGTTTTGAGTGAAGATCTCATAGGTAGTGATTCAAGTTGCAGTTTATTGGCAATAGCATTCCAGACCCTGGGGGCATCAATAGCAAAGGCCCTTGAATCTTGAATCTTCAACTTGAATCGCTACCTATGAGATCTTCGCTCAAAACTGCTTTAGAGGAGTTGTACACCCCTAGCTGCCACTGCTATTCAGTGGCCTAAAATATGGCTCTAGATTTTGGTGTTATAATTTATTTATGTAGTTTATTGTAAAAGAATTCGGTCACAGTCCCTATGATCACTGTTATGTTGCATTTATGGCTTTTATTTTGGTGATTTCGAAAACGTGTTTTTTGGTTTTGGCCATGTTTTTGTTTATTGTAGTACGGAGTTAGACTGATGGCCTTAATCTTAGTTGTCTTGTGGTTGTTGTTATTTGACTTGCATCCCACTGGGATTTTTGCACACAGCGTTGGTGTACGGTGCTATTTCAGGAATATTTTGATATTTTTTTCCTGTATTTTCTGTTTGCACAGTCACATAGTCACTTTAAGATGTTTTCTTGTTCATGTTTTTTTGTTTGTTGCGGTTGCACCCGATTCAAGAGCCGAATGGCTCACAGGGCTATACCAAATACATGAACTATGGAACTAACTACCTCGCAGGGGATGCAGGAGGTCGTGGGTTCGATCGCGACGCCCGATTATTTGGAGTTTTCGCGCCTCTCTTTCTCCCTGTGGTCGCGTGGAGTTTTTTCCTCCGGGCACTCCGGTTTTTCCATCCAACGTTTAGAATCAGCATCGCGCGTTGCTACTCCTTGGTTTTTTTTATTCGGTAAAGTCACGTAGATAAAATAAAACGGTCAACGCAGATATTCTGACTTTTTTTTCCCACCTGAAGACGGAAGCTTGTGTTGCCTCCGAAACGTCGTGATTTGATTATTTTATTTTGTTTTGTTTTAATTTATCTACGTGCCTTTACCGAATAAAACCAAAAGAGTATGAATCCTTGCAGTCACGAAAGCTTCAAATCTAGAAGTATTTTTTGCTGCTGCTGTAAATGTCCGCGCGATAAGCCACTTCGTTCAGACGTTATTTGTGATGGCCATGTCGCTTCTGACAATAGAGCTCAGTTGGCCTTTAACCGATAAAATAAGAAAAATATCGGTATTAAACACGCGTTGACTACTCTATACAGGGTGGGTTAGAGATCTCTACTCAACCCTGCAGGGTGACCCCTCTCATAGTGAAGGCGTTCACACTCGAGCCGCGGTTGCCCTGTGCCAGTAGTTGCATCATTAACTGTGCAAATTTTTTGTTTTACAAACCATTACGATAAAAATACACAATTTACCATTTTAAGTTACCTTTCTTGGATTTAGTAGAGTTCCACAATAGCTCTCTCAGTAGCTGTAGCGATTGAGTCACGATATTTCACCATTTGTTTTGTTAAATCGAATGACCCCTTTCAAACATCATTTAACTAAACGAGCTCTTCGTGTAGGACAATCATTGAATGTTGAAGTATAAAACTCTGCAATGTTAATTTAATGCTGAGGGTGTTGACAAGAAAAGTAGCGGATGTGTGGGGTGGAAATTGTCAACTCGTGTCCGCACTGCATCGTGCGGCGGGTTTCTGACAGCAGCAGCATCGCCACGACGCTCTCATTGCCGCTTGGTGAATATCCGTGGCGGGTTCCTTTTCGTTTTTTATTCATTGAATGAGGACGTCACCCTCCCTGCACCTGGCCACCCACTTGTGTTGTTTGTGTGCCTTCAGGTGTCACTGCAGAGCTATTGCAGAGGGATGCTGCGATTATACTGGCGTGGGGCTCAGCATAGACGGCGGCCCTCTGTCAATCCACAGTGGAGGTAAGAGCCCCCCACTCTGTGTCAGTAAATGGGGGGGGGGAGTGTTTGATCATACTTCACCACGCTGGTCAGTATGAGTTGGTGTGAAGGTGAGGCAGCCCAGAGATCTGTTCAGATGTCACTCAGCACCGACGTTAGCCGTGGCCGGGAATCGAACTTAGCTGGCAGTGGTCAGTGTGCGCTAACGGCCGGGCCACCGCTTCACGGGTGAACGGGTTGATTAGGTGAGACGATGGCGTTGCGTTTCATATCAGTGGCTACTCCTCCACGTGGCTGGGCGATTGAGTAACCACACCCACAGCAGTGTCCCAGTGTACCGGCACCCCCCCCAGTGCTGGAGTCAACATTGTCTGGGCCCCGTTTTTCTTCGCACGCCGCCCTGGATTTGAGCCCAGCAAGAAGCGTGTCCCCACCGAACGCGTTACGGTCAAATGTTATAAGCGGCATTTATATCTAACTTTATATTTGACGACCTCCTCGTTAAAGACATCCTGGCCAGTGTGGAGGAGTAGGCCAATGACCCTCACAGGGGCTCTCTGGAGCTCCCGCTCGTGGAGGTTCCATTTGCCGGCAGTGGTGTGAACAACCGCAGGGGCTGTACCATCACCTTTTATCCACTTTTTATAGTCAACATTTAATTAGGTCAGCAACGTGGTCTTGACCTCTTTCCCACAAACATTTCTGAGAAATACAACAAGTGCACGTGTATACAAGTGTACTTCTGTGGCAACGCTGTCGTGGTCGGTTCCGTGGGGGAGAGGGCCAATTCCAATTGGCCCTTTCCCCTCATAGCGTCTGTGACCATCACAGCGGCTAAATGAGGGCTCTGGATGGGTGCGAGGGGCTGGTAACCCCTCCACCTTCAATTAACTACCACTAAACTACAACCGAAAAATGTAATTAAACATAAATACACACGCATTCACACACACAAACACGTACACAACCATCAACACACAGACATACAAAGACAAAGATCCCCCGTATAGCCAAAACAGGCTGTTGGGGCAAGTGCTGTTAACGAGTACACGCACATACATACACACAAACACACATAAACAAACACAAACATCCACATCCATACACACACATACACTCACACACAAAGACACATACACCCACACACACTGCTATGGCAAAGTAAGAAATGGAAGTGAGACCAGTTTTGTCACGACAAGTATATATTGATGTCACGTGCAAATACAAAACGAGGTAGACAAAATCTCTGGAAAACATTAATCTCGCTTTCCCTTCCCACACTTTGAGCTGCTTTTGTACAAACGATAAAAACCCCGAGGAGACCGAAGTGTCACCGATCTACATTCACGAGTTCAGAAACCGCTGTTTCTGGAGGCATCATGGACGATGGAAATAAAGTGCTTGGCGAAGTTCATCATTTATCGTACATTTCACGTGGTAACGGCTTGGCGCTACGGTTAGTGTGTCCATTGAAATGTGCACGCCCCGTACGTAAAAAAGTAACAGATATGTAGTTTAAAAAATGCCGACGTATTCACAGTTCGATAAATAAATAAATACTTTGCAACAGCGGTGATTTTTTAAATCCCCGACACAACGCAAAATAAAAGCCCCGCATTTTAAATTAACAGAGACAAGAACCGTACGGGAATACCTTGCACGACCTCACTGAGACCGCACTCCGGCCTCGCGTTGCGGAGGACACAACCTCTGTCTTCATTTGTAATGAGAATGTTAATTTTACGGTCACCATCACAATAACGTTCCCGGTGCCAACTCTCTTGACGATTGGCCAGGGAACAAACGGCAACCCCAAGCCATAATGGGTTGGTGCCGCCTGCATGGATCTTGGCTCCTGTTTCCCAGAATGGCTGGCGTGATTTTGAGCGCTTTCGTTCTGGGTTTTTCAAGTCTTCGTGGATTAAAACTTGATTTGAAGCTTTCATGACTGCAGGAATTACTCTTTGGTTCTTTCGGTAAATTCACGTAGAAAGAAAATAAATTAAATAATAGAGTACAACGTTTCGATTGCAACACAAGCAATGGTCATCAGGTAGAAAACAAAACCTGGTGAACTTGGAAATACAATGCAATCCAACACAGAGAGTCGACTAACACAACAGTCAGCACTTTACCTGTTTGATTACGTTCTTCCAAAGATTGCTAAATTTGAGAGAGAGACAAAACACAGACACGGGGACACACAGAGACACGCAGAGAGAGACAACACAGAGACACAGAGACACACAACATATGTTGTGTGTCTCAACATATGTTGTGTGTCTCTCTCTGTGTCTCTCAGTGTTGGATTGCATTGTATTTCTAAGTTTACTCGGTTTGTTTTCTACCTGATGACGATTGCTTTTGTTGCAATCGAAACGTAGTATTCTATTATTTAATTTATTTTCTTTTTTCGTGGATTGTGAGGTCGGAGTGGCTTGAGATGTTTTCCATCTCATTGGACGGGTGTCAGCATTGGACGGGCATGCCATGAGGCCCTGAGCTAGTGATTGCAGCTCTTTATTGTGTTGAGAATGTGGTTTTCGAGTGAGAATGTCGAGTCCAAGGTGATTCCAATGATGTTCAAGTGATTTCAGGGGCTGGTGGTGGAGCTGGCGATGAGTACATTTTGGGGGGCGGGCGACGCCATGGTGAGCCGCTGCCTGGTGCCTTCGGAAAATGTCTCTCAAAATTATTTTGAATTTGAGAGGAAGCAAAAGGTTAGACACGCGATCATGGATTTTAAGCACCGACTTCTATTGGTGGGGCGAGTGCCAGTTGTTACACCGGTGGTGGCTGCTGTGCGACCAGAGTGCCAGTGGCTGTGGTGGGACTGGCTGCTGTTGGACTGGCTGCTGTTGGACTGGCTGCTGTGGGACACGCGGTGGCAGCAGCTGCTGTGGTGCTGACGGCGGCTTCTTCGAGACCGGCGGTGGTGGTGGTGGTGGTGGCTGCTGCAGGACCGGCGGTGGTTGCTGGTGGAATGGCAGCGGCTGCTGTGAGATCGGGGTGGTGGTGGCTGCTCTGGGACTAGCGGCAGCGGCTGTTGCGTGTCTGGCGTTGCCGGTAGCTTCTGCTGCTGTTCCTGCCGTGGCCCTTGCAGTTGCTCCGGCAGTTGTTCCCGTTGGGGCGGTTTGACGTCTTGGGTTTCTGGAGGTAAAGAAGATGATGGCGCTAAAGTCCAAACCGCTCGACATTGGTTGAATGAAACAAAACCGGTCTGAAGTATAAACAAGAAGATCGCTGTACTTCACCATTCCCTTAATATAAAACGATGCGCTGTCAGGGTGTACATTCTCCCTGGGCATTTCCATGCATACGGGGCGACGTTTCAAATCCATCCTTTACCTTGCGCGCCGGTGAGGAGAGCTTCCGTACAGAGACAGGGTCCGGGATCTCCCTTCGCCAAGTGGGGCCGCTTGAGGCACAAGCGGGACGTCGCCTTGACGTGCTCCAGCGGGCAGTAGCTGTCCGCTGGCGGCGCGTTCAATTCTGGGGACCTGCATGCACGCACCAACGCGTCGCAAACCGTTAACACCTGCCTTAAAAGGAGACACTGCTGCTCGCACAAGACAATATCTTTCCAGTGAGCTGGTCTGGGGGACGGTTGTAAGTGCAGGTTAAAGTGAAGGGGAGAGAAGGCGACTTACCGAATATAGAAGAGCATGTAGGCCTGCTCGTTCATAACAGCCTTGGTGTGCACGTGCCGCACGATGGAGTCGTTCATACAGCACCATTGTCCATCGCTAATCTGCGCAGTCACAGCACGGCTACACTTGGTTACAATGTTTACACAACTGCACCCAACCTCCGTTCATTAATAACAAGACACGATACACACTAGACAACAAGATCGTAAAGAGCATCACCCCATCGTCAGAGCTCCAGAGGGTGCTACGGTTGCTATGATGGTGCTGAAGTTACGGAACGGTCTGCCTGACCATGTCACTGCATCGATGACCTTGGACCAATTTCATCAGAATCAGAATCATTATTTGTGCTGAAAGAATTCGATGATCTACGAAGCTCTTTTCAACAGATGTCCAGTAGGGGCGGGTCAGAAAGTTACAACAACAACAAACAATACAACACCAATTGGAGTGCAAAGTGTAGGAATGCTAAGGAAGTCACTAAATACAAATAAATAAAGTATATATACTGCAAGTAGAAGTGGCATAAGTACATCAAGATGCAAGAACAGATGCAAGACTCATCTTCTTTGGTTCTTTCGGTAAAGTCACGTAGAATGAGAATAAAATAATAAATTGATAAAATAAAATAACACAATAATATTCTCACGACGTTTCGGCCACAATACAAGCGGCCTTCATCAGGTGAAGGGACGAGACTGTCTGGAGGACAGCGCTGGAGTCTCTCACCTTTCTGAAGAGATGCCGCGACTCTAAGGTAATACCAAGCGCATTTACACTAACCTCTGCTGCTGCAACTTCTCTCAATGCAAAACGAATTCTAGCTAGAACTAGCTTCGCTCTTATCTCGGAAAAAATCAGACTTACACGCACCGAACTCGATCAGTTAGACAAGACACTCTACAAATCACACTTAACATTGACAGCAACAATGTCTGCATCGGATTGGGAACATGTAACACACTCCAGCGCTGTCCTCCAGACAGTCTCGTCCCTTCACCTGATGAAGGCCGCTTGTGTTGTGGCCGAAACATTGTGAGAATATTGTTGTGTTATTTTATTTTATCAATTTATTATTTTATTCTCATTCTACGTGACTTTACCGAAAGAACCAAAGAAGATGAATCCTTGCAGTCACGAAAGCTTTAAATCGAAAGATGCAAGACTTTTATTTATTCTTCCCTATTGGACATTTGTAACATTATGAGCGCATTGCAGATGTGCGTTGTTATTGTTTGATGGTAACAAGTGTAATTACCTTATTGTAGCAATAATAATGGCCGCTGTTGGAGTCGGCTCCCTTGTGCACCAGCACCGAGTACAGGGAGTAGATTGCGGGCTCGCCCTGAGACGTTGAGGTGAAGGGTTGCATGTCCAGGTGCTCCGGGTAGGTGATGTTCTACAGGCAGCGCACAGAGACAAACGTTAGAAGAGGAAACGGCAGGGGTGGTGGGGTGGGCAGCAGAGATGGGCACCATCTAAGTTACACGTCAACGTGATGACGTGATGTCTCGCTCATTTGAGCGTTGAAGACGGTGCTCATCTGTTGATAGCCCTGAGCAAGTGGTGGAAATTCTACAGTCATGTGACGGGGGGCGAGTCTCTGGAGGACCGATTCCAACATGGAGAGGCATTTTCTCCAGCGTTGAACTGACAAGGGCTGTAATTAAATAATTTAATTAGAGCGATGTGGAGGGGCAGAATCGTTACCCGGTTGATCTTGACGCCGTAGAGGTTGTACCGCTTGATGGAGACGGTGAGGACGTTGGGCAGGCGGTGGAGAGCCATCGTCTTCGTCGCTTCCCCCTTGCAACAGCACCTGCACGACAACAACGCCAGCCATCGCACGTGTTCCCCAACTTTTAAACAATAAGTCTACTCACTTTTTGTTGTTCGTTACTTTTTTATTCATTTCTTAACATATTTTTATTAATTAATTTATGTTATATATTGTAAGTTTTTTTATGTATTATTTGTTATATTTTTATTACTATCTTTTATTAGAATTTTATTTAATCTGCAGACTTTTGAAGCTACAAATGATTCCAGGGTGTCAACACACGATGCCCACTCACATTCTGCAGGTGTATTCGTCCAGCGTCTCCTTGTTAAAAAAACTCCTCAAACGCCTCCACAAGATCTGATGAGTTCTGTGACGGCAACTCCGAAAACCCACATCTTTTATGAAATCGTACGACTGCAAAAAGGAGATCACGCACGCTACTGGCAGTGTGTTTGGATGTTAAGTGGCTGATGGATGTATGTATGTGTGTGATGTATTATGCATGTTGACACAGAAGGGGGCACAGGTGGTGCATCAGCAAGTCATCTCAGTCAGCCAACCCATGGCACCTGGGTCTGTCCCGTGACCTGCCAGCGAGAGTGCGATACTTCACGTGGCCTTAAAGTCCACTCAGGCTGTCACGAGCACCGTGGTGACATCACCGCCACTTAGTGGCAAATGTCGGTTGTTGTTCATGTATGTGATGTATGTACATTTAACTTATTCCGCACCGTACGTAGATGTATAACTGTTAAGCGATGGCTTTCTAATTGCTTACATTAATATGGAGTGCAATGTCCAGGCACGTGTCATAGGTGTCGGAGTGGTTGCAGCACTGCATGCACTCCACTGCAAAACACAAGCACACATTAGGAAGGGACGTCACATGTTACTTAGTCAAACTAAATGCACGCTCCCCACTGACATAGGTAATTGGTACTTTTCACCAACTGGTAAAAGGTTATTCTGTGTGGCACGTGCGTGAGAGTGTGCAAACGCTGCAACGCGAGCACGTCTACACTGTGATGATGCGCTTGCTGCTCACGGTTAACAAGTTGGTAGAGGAGTGCGCACAACTCACCACGTGATCGAAGGTAACCCCCGAAGATCTGGTAAATGAGGGTGGTAGCCTCCGTGTATCTGTCCAGCCTGCCACGTCACAGAGAACGACACCACACGGTGGTTACAGCGGCAGTAGCAGTAGCACCTTTACCGGATGCACACGCGTGTGTGAGAGTTACACCATTGCCCGAGCTGTCGATTCACTCTTTGCCTTCAGCACTTCAACGCGTGCTCTGTAACAACCAAACGTGGTAGCGTCTGCACAGGGCAGCCACCTTCACGGCACAGCCACAGAGCTGGGGGCAAGCTGGCAGCCGACACGTGGTGCTGTTGCCCGGCGCTTTTGTTGTGCTCGGCGTGCCACGTGCCACCCGTCAACACGAGGAATGATGTCACGGGGCCACCGCACGTCGAGACATCGATTTCCCGATATTTATCGGCAACGTGAAATGCGCAAACAAAAGATGGCCCACGTCAGGGCCAAGGTGAAAGAACCGTGGTGCCAGCAGGGCCGGTCCTCTGCATCTCCCAGGTGTTCACACAAAAGTGTGAGTAGCTTCTCACAGACGTCGAAGGACAATCGTGCAGAAAACCAAGAGGGAGCCGTGAGGTACCGAACTGCAGAACGACTGCCGCAAGTTGACTGGCGCGCGGTACTCACTCGCTGTGGCCATGGAGGCATGAGGCTTGCATGGCATCTACCACGTATCGCAGAAACTCGTGGGCATCTTCCTGTCTCCCAATGCGCAGGTGTTTGGCAATGCCTGCAGAGAAATGGACATGGGGACAAAGTGACAGGTACAGGATCTGATGACATCCTTCAAGAGCTCCCCAACATGTCAAAAGGAGCAGTGCAAAGGACTTGGAACACAGATGGCGAAAGATCGCGGGGATAACTTCTCCTCCGAGTGCAAGTGTGAACGTAGTTGTGGGACTCACGCGTGATGTTTTTAGTGATGACCTTGGGTGTCGGCACTCTCTGCGAGTTGTTGAACGTGCTGACGACGTGACGCTCCATGACGCACATCAGGCAAAAGTCGCTCTGTTGGCCTGCGAACGAGGGCACAGGTGGCACAATCCATCAGTGCACGCCACTCGCACTCAGCCCAGCTGGGGAGTAACAACAAAGGCTAGAATCCTGGCACCAGCAACAATCGCAATTAATGTTGCGTCTACATACCAATTGCATCACAAGATGCTTTACAAGCCAAAGCAACATCTGTCCGACCTATTAAACACGATCGCCACATGTGCTCGTGTCTATCAAAATCAGAATATTTATACTGGAGGAATCCGATAAGCTAAGAAATTTTGTTTAAAAAATGTCCAGTAGGGGCACTGGGTCAGAACATTACAACACCGAACAATACAAAACAACGATGAGAGTACAAGGTATTGGTAAGTTAAACAAATCACTTTAAAAATCTACAAATAAAACAACTTTTTTTTTCATCTTACCAGATAAAGCCCACTGAGCTATTAGCTTCTTCAGAAGCGACCTGGACCACAAATTATAGCTCAACAAAGTGGCTTATCACGTGGGAAATTTATCCCAGCAAATTAACCGTGACAATAACCTAGCCCATGGGTAAACGAGAGTGCCAGGGGGGTACTTACAGGTGCTGCAGTGCTCTTGCAGCAGCAGGTAGTTCACGAGCGGCGGCGTGTAGGCGAGGCACTGCAGCGTGGCGTTGAGGAAGCAGGTGTTCCCCAGGTTGCGCATGCCGGCACCCTTGCCCACGTCGTTCTCCCACCTGAGGCTCAGCCGCTCCGGCGCAAACAGCGAGAGCCGTGCCGCCGGAATGCCGTCGTCCTCCTCTGCACAAAGGGAACGGTGGTGGCGGAAGCCGGCGTCATCGCAGAGCGCTGCACTGCCGATGGGGCTCGCGTGGATATTCAGTGGCCCCAGCCAGCACCCGTGCTGCTACTCTTAACCACAAAGATTTTGCTCCACATTTCAGTGTAATGCTCAAGTTCGCGAAAAACATGATTCGCCTTTCACGTTGGCTGCTGGGTGTTTTGAGCTCTCCGTGTTACTCGTGAAGGGCAACAGCAGTGGCTCCAAAGCAGCCCTTGCGTTGGTGGCTGCCACCCTAACGAGAGGTCACGAGGTCGTGTGATCGCACGCTCACCTTGGGGTGCAGGCACAGATACGCTGATGTTCTTTGTGGCTGGCACCGGGGAGGGTTCCGGCCGGCCATGGGGAAGGCAGCTGGATTGCGTGCACAGCCACTCGTCGGCCGCCACCAGCACCTCGTTGGACGAGGTGGGGGCCAAGACCGTGAGGTCGTTACCGGACAAGGTGCCCTCTCCTCTACACGCCACAGTCGTGGTTGGTTCCTGCCACAGCAACGCAGTCAACACATCCACAATTACTCCTCCCATCTGGACTGGGATCTCAACACACGTGGGACTGTTTTATCTCCAAAAGAAATACAATTTTAGTCTATGAACCGATGGGCGATCAAATGTCTCAAGTCAATATATACAGTATTTTTAAAGGAACCCCAATCTCACTTTAACTCGTAAAATGCTCTATGATGAACGGCCATTGACAAAAGATGAACGAGTTCAATTTGTTATGCATGCTGGAGAGAAGGCAGCTGTAGTTTCAAAGAAGTCCTAAATGCATTTCAGAAGAAAAATCGTGCATTCATGTTAATCGAATTCATTTTTAACATTTGTTAAAATTAAACGAAATAACCCTCCGTTATTTGTTCAAATAAACACAATAACCCGATGTGTCCTGATTTTTCGGCCACCCTCTTACAAACGACGTCATGATGTGATGTGCCCTGAAGATAGCCCATTGCCTGAAACGTCGATTTTATATCTTTCATCATACAGTATATATTTAATACACATAATTATACAGGTTGGCCCAAAAGTTAAGACAGGGTTATTTCATTTATATTAACCCTCACATAACGTTTTTATTATTTATTTTAAAGTCAACTTTATACGTATAGTATTGATGATCTGTGCTGAACGCCTGACACACGCTGCGGGTAATGCTGGCTTGGCTACGTGGATTCCCATGCAATTCTTTTGATTTTCACGAGAGGCTTACATTAAAATTGTAACTAATTATTAGTTTGTTGTAACCAGAACAATACATTTTCTCCCAAAATATACCAGCGCCTCTTATGATAAGAGCCACGTCTGCCCTCTGTTTTTGTATTTTATCTTTGCGTTTTGTGCACCATTATTAGTGAGTAATAATAAAAAATCTATTCAGTGAATTTGTGCGTGACAATGTTTATTTTTTGAACGTCGAATAGAAATAAAGAAGCAGAATCCGCTTTTAATTTGAACTCAGTGCAGTTTCACTTTGATGGCTTTTGCTCGCACTTACGGTGAACATTTGTGACAATTGGTGAACACCGACATCTCCCCTTGCGATCAATAATGAACGGTCACTATTTTTTAATTCACATCAAATCAGAATCCAGTAAGTTATTGTAACTAAACAGGGGCGGACACCCGTCCATGTAGGCGAACGAGGCGGTCGCCTGGGGCGCCAACAATTCGAGGAAAAAATATACAAATAAAATTACGACGATGTCATTTTGATTCCCGTGCAACGTACAGAGGGTCTATGAATTAGAATTCATTTCTCAACATTCCTGATAATGTATTGGTTGGACGGACGGACAGACAACCCGAATAATTTTGCCTCTGTTTAAAAAAATACGCTTAAAAAAACATTAAACGTAAAATCGTGGCAAAATGTTTCCCAGTTTACCAGAAACCTCAGCCTGGATCTGCCCTTGGGTTTGGGGGTGGTGGCGCCCATTGCGAGGTTGGCCATGGGCACTGCCAGTTGCTGGCAGTAACTGGTCTAGGGCCACCCCTCTCACTGAGTTCAAATTCATTTTGGTAAAAGAGACTTTTAGTATTCACATCAATAGGGAATCCAGTAAGTCGATACTTAGAACGAAATCATTCCAACAACATTTAGTTTACTTTCTTCCCGACAGAAAGGAAACAAACAGCTGTTAGAACGATGAAGGTGATTTACAATTGTCATTCTTTATTTACAGGTTTGTTATATATTACCCTCGGAGAAGAGAAAATTACATTCGGTACGTCACATTGCGTAATTTAGAGTTCATTCAGATGAGGCCAGAAGAGTCGCAGACGAAAGAAGACGTCGATTAAACGGAGGAAGGCGGCAGAGATGGCGTCATCGACAAAGTCACGACACACTGGATCGTTTACGACGTGAAAATACCCGTCACGTGACGGGCAATTACACAACTTTTATATGTGATTATTAATATCTATTTTGCTTTTTTCAGGTGACTTTTGAAAAATGGAAAGGAAATTGAGCAAAGACGAACGAGTTCGATTGTCATTTGTATGCAAAAGAAGACAGCTGTGATTTATTTCTTTAAAAGCCTAAATTAATTTAATTCGTGCATTAATGTTAATAGATGTAAGTTTTTTTCAATGCTAAATTATATGCTAATTCCTTTGTCAAGGCGCTTTGTTTCTTCTCACACAGCTTAAAGGTCGTGATCTGAGCGTGGCTTTTTTTCACTCCAGCGCTGTCCTCCAGACAGTCTCGTCCCTTCACCTGATGAAGGCCGCTTGTGTTGTGGCCGAAACGTCGTGATTTTTGTTATTTTTTTACCTACGTGACTTTACCCAATAGAACCAAAGAGTATAGATGTAAGTTTTAACATTTTTTTAAAAAAAAGCTCTTATCTGTTAAAATTAAACATGATAATTCTATATGGCATGACTTTTGGGCCACCATCTAGGCGACGTTATGAAGGGCCAACTGTGATGTGCTCTGAGGAAGGGGAATTGACTGAAACGTCGCTTTTATATATTTAATAATACTTTATATATGTATTGCACATTATCAGAGTCAGAATATTTATACTGGAGGAATCTGATGAGCTATGAAGCTCTTTTTCACATTTCCAGTTGGCACAGGTAAGAATGTTACAACACAGAACAACACAAACACATAATAGGAGTGCACTTTATCTTAACACTGACATTACACCATTCTCATTCTTAAAGTTAACAATGTAACTATTATTATTAATATTGATAACAAATCATCTGTGACTTGTTCAAATAAATACGGTAACCGTGACCTGACTTTTAGGGCAATCTTCTATAGGCGCCGTTATGAAAATTAAAAAAACTGATGTACTCTGCAGAAGGGCCATTGCCTGAAACGTCGCCTATCATTTTCCTGTAAAAATTCCCCCACCCCCGTGCACTCCTAGAGTTGTGATTGGCTGAGTGGCGCCAGCAGGCCCTGCCCACCACCCGGGGCTCCTCCCCCTCACCTGAGGCTCCGCCCTCAGACGCGGCCCCGCAGCTGCCTGCGCGGCTCCCGTCAGCTCCGGCACGGCGACCCGCGCCGTGCCTCGGGCTTCATCCGGGGAGGGGGTCCCGGGCACAGCCCCGCGGGACCCCTCGGGGGGGTCGCCAACTGCAACAAGAAGGAGGAACACAGCGATCACATTTTACACTGCGCATAAACACACGGCTCTACATTTCCCACTGAAGATAAACATGGCATTGGATTCAGTGGCCCCATCCAGCACCCGTGCTGCTACTCTTAACCAGGCATATTTTACCCCACATTGAAGTGTAAGACTCAAGTTAGCGACAAATGTGATGTGCCTGTCACGTTGGCCCCTGGGTGTTTTGAGCTCCCCGTGTTACTCGTGAAGGGTAACAGCAGTGGCTCCAACGCGGCCCTTGCGTTGGTGGCTGCCACCCTAACGAGAGGTCACGAGGTCACGTGGTCGCACGCTCACCTTGGGGTGCAGGCAGCACAGACACGCCGATGTTCTCGCGTGCTGTGGCTGGCACCGGGGAGGGTTCAGGCCGGCCATGGGGAAGGCAGCTGGGTTGGGTGCAATGCCTCTCGTCGGCCGCCACCGGCACCTCGTTGGACGAGGTGGGGGCCAAGACCGTGAGGTCGTTACCGGACGAGGTGCCCTCCGCTCCAGCTGCCACAGTCGTGGTTGGGTCCTGCCACAGCAACGCAATCAATATATCCACAATTACTCCTCCCATCTGGACTGGGATCCCAACACACGTGGGACTGTTTTATCACCAAAATGAATCAAATTTAGTCCATGAACCGATAAGCGATCTGCATAAAATGTCTCAGAAATAAATATAGACAGTGTTGATTTTTAGACGAACCCCAAACTCACAAAATATTCTAAGAAGGGGCCATTGACTAAAGACGAACGAGTTCAGTTCGTTGTTATGCATGCAGAAAAAGGTAGCTGTAATTTAAAAAAGGTGCGAAATGCATTTCTAAATTGTAATAGATATCAGTTTTAACATTTGTTAAAATTTACAAAAATAACCCTTTGTGATTTGTCAAGATAAATACAATAACTTTGTGTGTCCGTACTTTTGGGCCATCCTCTGTAGGCCACATTATGAAAGGGTCTAACAACTATACTCTTTGGTTCTATTCGGTAAAGTCACGTAGGTAAATAATAAAACAACAATAATCACGACGTTTCGGCCACAACACAAGCGGCCTTCATCAGGTGAAGGGACGAGCCTGTCTGGAGGACAGCGCTGGAGTGGAAGAAGCCACGCTTAGATCACGACATTTAAGCTGTGTGAGAAGAAGAAGAAGACCACGGGCTTTGACAAAGGAATTAGCATATAATTTAGCATTGAAATGGCTCATTGAAATAGCTAAGTTAAAGTATACACATCCGCAGAGGTGCCCCTTGACAAAGGAATTAGCATAGAATTTAGCATTTAACTAGCTGAGTGATTAGCTAGTAACTGGTCACAGAAATAGCTATGTTAAAGTCAGAGTATATACATTCACCGAGGCACCTAGTACTCATCAAACAGGAGAATTTAGCGAAACACAACCACGCTCAGACATCGGACCTGTGTGCGAGCAAAGAGGTGGTGTACGTGCCGGTGGACTTGCAGTTTGGCGAGGGGGGGGGAAAGGGGGGAGGGAGATTTTACCTATTGGTGTGAAAATGGGAATTTATAAGAGCTGCGAAAGTTTGGGGTACCACTACTCGAAAAATATACTGTACCATTGAAATTAGTTTAATGTTTAGTTCGATTTAGAACATCTTTCCAATGGTTGCTTAATTTGAAACCATCCTCTCGGTTGAAATTGTGTCTGTGTTTGTAGATCTGAATTGCTTCATGAACAAATCTCTGATAAAAGCCCGTGGGTTTACAAAGAACCTTGGTATCGGAAAAAAATATATCGTGATCCCCCACAGCGTTGTAACAGTGATCAGCTACGGCAGAAGAATTCGTTTTGCCCTGTTTCAAATCTGATTTGTGCTCGCGAATTCGGTCAGAGACATGTCGTTTTGTCTCACCGATGTAGCAATAACCGCAGGTACAACTCAATTTGTAAACCCCGGGGTACTGTAAATCAGGGATGACATCCTTCACGGATGGGATCAGATGACGAATTTTGTGTACTGTATTGAACCGGACCTGGATCTTGTGTTTGTTTAGAATTTTGGAAATCTTTTTAGTAACGCCTGCTATATATGGAAGTGTGATGGTTTTGACCGGAGTATCAAGTGGTTGTTTCTGTATGGAGGGAGAGACAGCTTGGCGGATGGTACGGTCAGAGTAACCATTCCTTTTGAGGGCCAGGTGTACATGTTTTAATTCACTGGTCAGGTGGTGTTGGTCCGAAATGCAATGAGCCCTATGGTATAAAGTTTTGATGAGAGAATTCTTTTGGGCTGGGTGGTGGTGGGAATCAGGTTTCAAGTAGGAATCTGTGTGGGTGGGTTTCCTGTAGACAGAATGCCCCAATGAGCCATCAGGTCTCCTCTCAAACAGAACGTCTAAGAATGGTAGCTTGCCATCTTTCTCCACTTCCATGGTGAATTTGATGGCGGGATGTCTGGAATTGATGTGGTGTAGGAAAAGGTTCAGAGCTGGGAGGCCATGTGGCCAAATGACGAAAGTGTCATCCACATATCTCTTCCACAGGGAAGGTCTGAGGGTGGAAGTCTGGATGGCGTCTGATTCAAATTTCTCCAAGAAAATATTGGCTATCACTGGTGACAAGGGGGAAGAGATATGTGGATGACACTTTCGTCATTTGGCCACATGGCCTCCCAGCTCTGAACCTTTTCCTACACCACACCAATTCCAGACATCCCGCCATCAAATTCACCATGGAAGTGGAGAAAGATGGCAAGCTACCATTCTTAGACGTTCTGTTTGAGAGGAGACCTGATGGCTCATTGGGGCATTCTGTCTACAGGAAACCCACCCACACAGATTCCTACTTGAAACCTGATTCCCACCACCACCCAGCCCAAAAAAATTCTCTCATCAAAACTTTATACCATAGGGCTCATTGCATTTCGGACCAACACCACCTGACCAGTGAAGTAAAACATGTACACCTGGCCCTCAAAAGGAATGGTTACTCTGACCGTACCATCCGCCAAGCTGTCTCTCCCTCCATACAGAAACAACCACTTGATACTCCGGTCAAAACCATCACACTTCCATATATAGCAGGCGTTACTAAAAAGATTTCCAAAATTCTAAACAAACACAAGATCCAGGTCCGGTTCAATACAGTACACAAAATTCGTCATCTGATCCCATCCGTGAAGGATGTCATCCCTGATTTACAGTACCCCGGGGTTTACAAATTGAGTTGTACCTGCGGTTATTGCTACATCGGTGAGACAAAACGACATGTCTCTGACCGAATTCGCGAGCACAAATCAGATTTGAAACAGGGCAAAACGAATTCTTCTGCCGTAGCTGATCACTGTTACAACGCTGTGGGGGATCACGATATATTTTTTTCCCGATACCAAGGTTCTTTGCAAACCCACGGGCTTTTATCAGAGATTTGTTCATGAAGCAATTCAGATCTACAAACACAGACACAATTTCAACCGAGAGGATGGTTTCAAATTAAGCAACCATTGGAAAGATGTTCTAAATCGAACTAAACATTAAACTAATTTCAATGGTACAGTATATTTTTCGAGTAGTGGTACCCCAAACTTTCGCAGCTCTTATAAATTCCCATTTTCACACCATCAATAGGTAAAATCTCCCTCCGCCCTTCCCCCCCCCCCCCTCGCCAAACTGCAAGTCCACCGGCACGTACACCACCTCTTTGCTCGCACACAGGTCCGATGTCTGAGCGTGGTTGTGTTTCGCTAAATTCTCCTGTTTGATGAGTACAAGGTGCCTCGGTGAATGTATATACTCTGACTTTAACATAGCTATTTCTGTGACCAGTTACTAGCTAATCACTCAGCTATTTAAATGCTAAATTCTATGCTAATTCCTTTGTCAAGGGGCACCTCTGCGGATGTGTATACTTTAACTTAGCTATTTCAATGAGCCATTTCAATGCTAAATTATATGCGAATTCCTTTGTCAAAGCCCGTGGTCTTCTTCTTCTTCTCACACAGCTTAAATGTCGTGATATAAGCGTGGCTTCTTCCACTCCAGCGCTGTCCTCCAGACAGGCTCGTCCCTTCACCTGATGAAGGCTGCTTGTGTTGTGGCTGAAACGTCGTGATTATTCTTGTTTTATTATTTACCTACGTGACTTTACCGAATAGAACCAAAGAGTATGGATCCTTGCAGTCACGAAAGCTTTAAATCTAGAAGGTCTAACAACTGTTGACGTGCTCTGCACAAGGACCATTGCCTGAAACGTCGCCTATCATTTTCCTGTAACAATTTCCCCACACCCGTGCATTCCCAGCGTTGTGATTGGCTGAGCGGCGCCAGCAGGCTCCGCCCACCACCCGGGGCTCCTCCCCCTCACCTGAGGCTCCGCCCTCAGACGCGGCCCCGCCGCCGCCTGCGCGGCTCCCGTCAGCTCCGGCACGGCGACCCGCGCCGTGCCTCGGGCTTCATCCGGGGAGGGGGTCCCGGGCACAGCCCCGCGGGATCCCTCGGGGGGGTCGCCAACTGTAAAAGAAGGAGGAACACAGCGATCACATTTTACACTACGGATAAAACAAACGGCTCTACATTTCCCACTGTAGACAGACATGGGCCTGTCTATCGCTTCTGAAGAACTCAATAGCTCAGTGGGCTTCACCTGGTTGAATAAAAAAAAGAGTAGTTTATTTAGTTTACGGGATTTTCTTACCTTTCTTATACCTTTCTCGTGTCGGTATTGGTGTAACTTTCTGAACCCGTCTCTACTGGACATTTGTTTAAAAGAGCTTCATAGCTCATCGGATTTATCCACGATAAATAAAGTTCATGATCTTGAATTGATGAGTGAAGGTTGGTTACTCCCGGGGGGTCCTTTGCCCCCCCCCCGTGAGTGACGGTTGGTCACTCACGGGGGGTCCTTTGCCCCCCCCCGTGTGTGACGGTTGGTCGCTCACGGGGGTCCTTTGCCCCCCCCCCCCCCGCTGTGAGTGACGGTTGGTCACTCACGGGGGGTCCTTTGCCCCCCCCCCCCGTGAGTGACGGTTGGTCACTCACGGGGGGTCCACTACCCCGTGAGTGATGGTGGTCAACGCGACCGCTTAACCCCGACACGAATCACGACCTAAAATGACCACTTGGCCGAACCCAACCACACACACGCAGAGGGATCTTGAGCAGTGCTCTGAGTTGTTGGCCGCTCGGCGTTTTGGGCCTCTCCGCTCAGCAGCTGCGACCCAAATCGACGTGGATCGGGGGCTCAGGGGACGCGTGGCGAGGTTGGAACGAGAGGCCTCGAGAGTGAAGAAGAAGAAGAAGAAGCGAGGGGAGAGCGAGGCGAGCTTGGGGTGAGACTCTGAGCGGCAGAAGGTGAAGAAGACGTGGAGTGGGGAACACGTGCAGGGTGAGGACATCAGCATCATTCACTTATTCATCATCAACATGATCATCATCATCCATATCATCGTCCACATCATCCACATCTACATCATCCACATCATCATATACATCATCCACATCTTCATCATCATCCACATCATCATCCACATCTTCGACATCATCCACATCGTCATCCACATCTACATCATCCACATCATCATCGTCCACATCATCATCGTCCACATCATCATCAATATCTTGATCCACATCATCATCTTCTGATTTAAATCTTTCGTGACTGCAGGGATTCATATTCTTGGTTCTTTCGGTAAAGTCACATAGAAGGGAAACAATAATCTACATCATCATCAATATCATGATCCACATCATCATCTTCTGAATTAAATCTTTCGTGACTGCAGGGATTCATATTCTTGGTTCTTTCGGTAAAGTCACGTAGAAGGGAAACAATAATCTACATCATCATCAATATCATGATCCACATCATCATCTTCTGAATTAAATCTTTCGTGACTGCAGGGATTCATATTCTTGGTTATTTCGGTAAAGTCACGTAGAAGGGAAACAATAGAATAATAAGTCACGTAGAAGGGAAACAATAAAATAATAATATAAACAATACACTTTTTATTATTTTATTGTTTCCCTTCTACGTGTAATAATAGGGTTTTTCCCCTTTTTTTGGCAACAAAACTTAAACCTTTTTTTACAAGGATTCATGTCTGCATTAACCACAATACCTGCAGTCAAAATGCAAACAAAAAACATACTATGATAATATATGCATTGTCCTTGAAGCTGATTGGTCCACACCAAGGGACGGCTTTCTTTTGAGCCTCGACCCAATTGGTGCTCGACCAGATGACGCCAAAAGGCGTAAAGCTCAAAGACAATGCACTATCAAAGTAATGATGTCTTGGGGTAAGTATCTACATCAGTCGAAACGTCGTGAGAATTTAATTGTATTATATTTTTATTATTTATTATTTCTCATTTCCGTGACCAAGAATATGTATTTTTATTGTTTTTATTTTAATTTAATTTTAATAACATTTTCTTTCTATCTACGCGACTTTTAACGAAAGAACCAAGAATATGAATTCCTCCAGTCACGGAAGTTTTCAGTCTAAATCACATCTTCATGATCATCATCCACATCATCATCTACATCATCATCTGTCATCTACATCATCATCCACATCATCATTCACATCCACATCATCATCCACATCATCATCATCGTTTTCATCATCTACATCATCATCATCGCTGTGGGATGTTCAGTGGGCCTCGGGGTGGCCGCGTCCCGGGCCACGAGGGCTGATGGCCAGGGCGGGCGAGGCGAGTGGCTACCAAGGGAAGGGAACGCGTCCGGGATTGACCACCCCCGGGGAGATGGAGCGGTGAGATCAGCTGGCGTGCAGCAGCAGCAGCAGCACGTGCCGCTTACATCGCTACACCGCGGATTCGTGAGAGAGGGCCGACAGTTTAGGGGAAGGCCCTCATCCAGCAGGTGATTCATCCACGCGTGGCCGGCGTGACGAGGTATGGTCACACAGCCACACCCACACGGTGCGTGAGAGGCGTTCATCCAGCAGTGGATTGAACAAGCCGTGTAGAGGGCAATGTATGGGGTGCGTAAGGAGGTGTCTGTGTGTGCATCTGTGTGTGTGTGCGTTGGTGTTTGATTGACGTGTCTCTCAAAGCTGATAATGCAACAATCTTACTGCTGAATATCTGACCATCTGGTGATACGAGATTCGGATTATCCCAATCGTACGGTGTTGTCTGTACGATGCCCGTTGAATCAAAGTAGAGTACAAAGTATGTGGCCGCTGTCAATGTCCACACGATGATAAGCCACTTGCTTGAGCTCTCATTTGTGATGGCCAAAGTCGCTTCCGACAAAAGAGCTACGCAGCTCAGAGCGCCGTACCTGGCGGAATAAAAAATAGTTTAATAAGTTGAGTGTGATGACGCAGCAGCAGCTGCTGCAGGCGCAGCCCTGCAATTGCTTGCTCGCTCCACTGTGGACGCACCGGCCTCCACCTACAGCGAGCTCTCTAGAGTCTCACCTCTCGAGGGATGTCTTTGTCCGGCTCTCCCACCACGGACACACCGACTTCGAAGAGGCGGCGGTACCCACACTTTACCCCACCGCGCCTTGGCGCACTGCTGGGTGGACAGAGGCGGCCGGGGGGAGGAGGGAGAGTTAATACAGGTGGCCCCATCGTCTCATATGCCGCTGTCAGTAAGTACATATGATGAATTATCATAGAAACTATTCCCCCTACCCTGCTCAGTTCCATAGTTCCATTTATTAGGTATAGCCCTGTGAGCCATTCGGCTCTAGAATCGGGTGCAACCGCAACAAACAAAAAACAAAAACATGAACAAGAAAACATCTTAAAGTGACTTTAGTATGACTTTGTGCAAACAGAAAATCCAGGAAAAAAAAACATAAAAATATTCCTGAAATAGCACCGTACACCAACGCTGTGTGCAAAATCCCAGTGGGATGCAAGTAAGTAGTAGCTCTCTGTACATTGTAATGCTCTCTCTGTGTGTGTGTAAAGTGCAAGGTTTGCAGAAGTTTGTAACTCTGTGCAGTGTGCTCTAATGTGCATTCACGTGTTCATTGGAGAAACATCGCCCCTTGTTAATGTGTCAGTGTTTGTGTGTAATAGACGTGTTATATCTTCTTTGGTTCTTTCGGTAAAGTCACGTAGAATGAGAATAAAACAATCAATTGATAAAATAATGATACATCAGGTGAAGGGACGAGACAGTCTCGTCCCTTCACCTGATGAAAGCCGCTTGTGTTGTGGCCGAAACGTCGTGAGAATTTTTATTGTGTTATTTTATTTTATCAATTTATTATTTTATTCTCATTCTACGTGACTTTACCGAAAGAACCAAAGAGGATGAATCCTTGCAGTCACGAAAGCTTTAAATCGAGACGTGTTATATTTAATGTAATTTTCGAATTAAGCAGCACTCGAGTATTTGATTGTGACATTTAATTTCCAGTACCTGTAATTTTAAACCACTTTATACTTCAACTGCTTCAATAGAATTACATTAATATTATGAAAAAGAATATGCAATAACATAGGTGTTAAGATGTTCAAACGCCCAATAGACACATAATTTTTTGATCATCTTGATTCCGGCTAAAGGGTTCCCAATATATTATTACGTGACCGTTTTGCCAGTATCAAAGTATGAAAAAATAAGAATAGGTTTTACCATAATGCGAACTTGATTTCGTGCAAAAGGTTTATATTTTGTGGTTGAACATCTTAATACCTGTTTTATTGCCAGAAAGAGTAAAACCTATTATTTTTTTCAAATATATTTATGTATTTATTATTATGATCACGCTCGTTTATCCAGGAAATCCTCGCTGAGTCTCAAGACTTTATATGAGAGTCCTGCCAAGTTTTGCGCAGAAGGGGGGGAGCGATGTTTCTCCTGCCTGTGATCCCAACTGAGTGATGTGTATGGCGTGTTTCGCCATCGGGACACGTGGCTCATATCCGTACATTGCACGCTTTCTCAACCTGCGATATAGACTTGTATGTAATAGAAAGAAAACAAAAATAACATACCCCAACATTGCATTCCCATTGTCTCCGTCTAATGGCGTAGTGCATATTAAAGGATGAATCTGGGATGCGTCCTATAATCCGGATAATGCAGTGCATCATGAACAGCACTCATTACCATTCTATTCGTGTTTTACCGTGGGGCTTGATTCATTAATAGTGCCGGATACATCCACATTTGCCAATGGGATTTGTAACTTTGTTCCTGTATGAATAGTTCAACTTTAATGCGGCAAGGTAATTGAGGGACTACTGTGTGTTGTTGTCTTGGTGTGATCTGGGACTGTTGTTGTTGATGTTGTTTTTCTGCCCTGCCAAAGCTTGCATTTGGTGTTGACAAATCGGCAGTAAATGTATATACTTCTGCAATTTATACTCCGATTCTTTGTAAATACATTTATTCTTAGCGACTTCCTTACCTCTTTGCACTTATATCGTTTTTCTCTAATCGTTTGTTGTTGACGCAACTCGCTGATCCGCCCCGACTGGAACATGTGTGAAAATACGAGCTTCATAGCTCATTGGATTCTCCCAGGTGAAATGTAAAGTCTAATTATCATCATCGTTATCTTCGTCGTGGACTTTGAAGCGCCTCCCAAAGCCATCGCGATCCCCTCACGGTGCCACCCAGCACAGGAGCCGGGTTCATCTTGCCTCCAGCTGCACGCGGGATGATGCCCTCTCTGTCGCTTCATCCTCCACCTTCGTTTGCCGCTCCGTCGTTCGTCTCGACCCAGCGGTCATCATCGGCCTTTCTCGCGATGGCGTCCCGCTCCACTTATTCTTCCAATCCACGTATTCTTCTTTAATATTGTCGGAGTAGTATTAGTAATAAAAAAATGATAGCGTTTTTAAAAATATATATCGCGTCGTCATTCATGCAAATTGAATCTCTCGCTGTCGCTGAGTAACCACACGTAAGTTGGAAAGCAGTAGCAGCAGCGGCCAGGCGGTCAGCCAGCACTACCAACGATTGGCCGAGCTCCACGGTCCTCTCTCTATTAAGATGTTTTCAGGCACTGCAACGGGCGTTTAAGCACGTGCAAGAAACCCCGTGCACCTGGAGAAAATGCGAGGGGGAAACACCCGAGATCCTGTACAGAAAGAACAGATGTTGATATCAGTCAACACTTTGCTGTATCGCACTCTTCTGGCGCGCCAGGGTACAGGCTCTTCCTCGTCGTCCAAAAAACCCTCGCCACTACTTCCACAGTTATGGATTGCAGGGCACATGCGTAGGCCAACGTCGCCCGTCTCTCAGTTTAATTCCAACAATGCACCACCTCATGCTTATTTGTACCACTCTCCAGCTATTGTTTCGTGGTTTCCGATCAGCAGCATCATCATCGTCAATACCTCATCACAGTATTACATTATAATTTATTTTCTTGCCTGTGGCAATATGTTCCAAGCTGTTTGTGATTAATGTTGTGATTGTGACCGTGAGCGGTGGCAGTAGGGTGGTTATCGCTGCGCTGCGGCCACCTGCACCGGTGACGATTATCTGAACCGGTTCTGGGCCTCACCTAGGTCGACTCAGCCTCAAACGAGTACCCGGTGCGGTGTGTAAAAGCATATCGCCACTGGGGAGACAAAGGCGGTCGGGCGTGGTGCTGGCCACCCACCCCCTCGTGTTACCGTGCCGGCCTTCAATAGGTGCTGCTCGCTAACAGCACTTGCCCCAACAGTCTTGTTGAGGCTACACGGTAGGGGCGGGGGGGGGTTGTTTATGTGAGGAGCAGTGACTTGTCTTTAATGTTTCTCGACGGGTCTCTATTATGGGTCCTCTATGGGTCTACTTACGTGGTCCGGAGGTGGCCATGAACGCACCGAGTGAACGGCGAAGATGATAAAGGCCGCACGCGTTTAACACCCCGTTGTGGGCCTTCACGAGAATGAACATTTCAAATAATACCCCTTGGTTCTTTCGGGAAAGTCACGTAGGTATAAAACAAAATAAATCACGACGTTTAGGGCGCAACACAAGCGTCCGTCATCAGGTGCGAAACGTGATTTATTTCATTTTATACCCACGTGACTTTACCTAAAGAACCCAAGGGTATGGATTCCTGCAGTCACGAAAGCTTTAAATGAAGATTAAAAATAATGTTTTCTGATGAACCACGTGAATCTTCGCTTTCCTTCCAACAATAACATTGGACCCACTCCCCTCGCCTGCCTCTTCCACTGAGTGTTGGTCCCTGGTGGCTTTTGGATAGTGGCAGGACACTATAAAGACATCACTGTCAATCCATGCGGTTCACCTCGTCATTCTTGAACAGGTAAATTCAATTTTCCTGGTCCATGCGTGTGGCGTACAGCCGTTTCAATACGGGCCAAAAAAATGTGTTTGTCTATGTGTTTGTGTGTTCTCCCTTGTGATGGGACTTTGTACGATGAACGTTGAGATTTATAAGGGGGCACGGGGTGACCAACAAGGTCTGAATTGGTTTGTAATAAGGTAGGGCACTGATAAGAGGTTGACAGGCGTGTCAGATAGGGGTAGTGCTAGGGATAGTGATAGGGATAGTGCTAGGGATAGTGATAGGGATAGTGCTAGGGATAGTGATAGGGATAGTGCTAGGGATAGTGCTAGGGATAGTGATAGTGCTAGGGATAGTGCTAGGGATAGTGATAGGGATAGTGCTAGGGATAGTGCTAGGGATAGTGATAGTGCTAGGGATAGTGCTAGGGATAGTGCAAACAGAATATCCAGGAAAAACACATCAAAATATTCCTGAAATAGCACCGTACACCAACGCTGTGTGCAAAAATCCCAGTGGTATGCAAGTAAGTAGTAGCTCTCTGTACATTGTAATGCTCTCTGTGTGTGTGTGTAAAGTGCAAGGTTTGCAGAAGTTTGTAACTCTGTGCAGTGTGCTCCAATGTGCATTGACGTGTTTGTCTATGTGTTTGTGTGTTCCCCCTTGTGATGGGACTTTGTAGGATGAACGTTGAGATTTATAAGGGGCACGGGGTGACCAATAAGGTCTGAATTGGTTTGTAATAAGGTAGGGCACTGATAAGGGGTTGACAGGCGTGTCAGATAGGGATAGTGCTAGGGACAGTGCTAGGGATAGTGCTAGGGATAGTGATAGGGGTAGTGCTAGGGATAGTGATAGGGATAGTGCTAGGGATAGTGATAGGGATAGTGCTAGGGATAGTGATAGTGCTAGGGATAGTGCTAGGGATAGTGCAAACAGAAAATCCAGGAAAAAACACATCAAAATATTCCTGAAATAGCACCGTACACCAACGCTGTGTGCAAAAATCCCAGTGGTATGCAAGTCAGTAGTAGCTCTCTGTACATTGTAATGCTCTCTGTGTGTGTGTAAAGTGCAAGGTTTGCAGAAGTTTGTAACTCTGTGCAGTGTGCTCCAATGTGCATTCACGTGTTTGTTTATGTGTTTGTGTGTTCCCCCTTGTGATGGGACTTTGTAGGATGAACGTTGAGATTTATAAGGGGCACGGGGTGACCAATACGGTCTGAATTGGTTTGTAATAAGGTAGGGCACTGATAAGGGGTTGACAGGCGTGTCAGATAGGGATAGTGCTAGGGATAGTGATAGGGATAGTGCTAGGGATAGGGATAGTGATAGGGATAGTGCTAGGGATAGTGATAGGGATAGTGATAGGGATAGTGCTAGGGATAGTGCTAGGGATAGTGATAGGGATTGTGATAGGGATAGTGCTAGGGATAGTGATAGGGACAGCATCCCTGTCAACCCATACGGTTTACCCCGTATTCTCGTACAGACAAATATAGTTTTCAGGTCCATACGGCGTACAGCCGTTTCAATACAATGCAAAAAAAAGTGTCTATGTGTTTGTGTTTCTCCCTTGCGATGGGACTTTGTAGGATGAACGTTGAGCTTTATAAGGGGGCACGGGGTGACCAATAATGTCTGAATTGGTTTGTAATAAGGTAGGGCACTAACAATGGGTTGACATCTATGTCAAGACAAAGACTCCCTCACCAACCTCCCCGTATTGCATTCAACAAACTTAAATGCAAGTAGCTGTTAGCGAGCAGCAGCAGCAGAGGGTGGGTGGGTGGCCAGCACCACGCCCGGCCGCCTTTGTCTCCCCCACGCCCCTCCTCCCACCCAGTGTTGGCGATGATGTTGACACGTAACATTGTGTAACAACTTTTTTTTTTGGGGGGGGGGGGGGGGGGTTCTGGGTAGTAAGTGTTATTTTCTAATTGCTTATGCCTCAAAAGTGTAGAAAAAAACGGCTATTATTCCCCACAAACTTTACCTTTGTGAGCAGGACAGTGATATTTTTAAATTTTACCTATGTCCAGTGAGGAGCAGGACAGTGATATTTTTAAATTTTACCTATGTCCAGTGAGAAAACGCGGTGTGTGCATTTGCGTCATTCCTTCGCACAAAAGTCCTGGTCACGAAAGCAAAGTGTGCGGGGGGCGATACTAGCCATTTTTATAACACTTGTGAGGCATAAGCAATTAGAAAAGAACGCCTTTACTACGCAGGAACACAAAAAAAAATCGTGTTTATACATAAGCGTAAAACAATCAACATCGCAACACTGAAGACAGAGGCACAACACTGCCCCCTGATGGCCACAACTCACGCCGGGAGGTGGTGGACCCCCCCCCACGACCCCGCCCCCCGCTTGCCCCCCCCCCCGGCCCGCTCGACGATTCACGCGACGCCGATTGAGAGCCGCGCTCATGGCCTCGTCGCTCCGCAAGCCAACCGCCTGCTCGGCGCCACGGGTAAGGGACGCGTCGCGGAACGTCGATGGGGCTGGCTGTGTGTGTGGTGGGTGGAAGGGGCTCGGCCCCCCGCCTGCTTTACCCGGCCCCCCGCCTGCCTTTCCCGGCCCCCCACAGAACGTGACGGCCAGAACACGGCTCTCTCTCTCTCTGTGTCTGTCATGTTTTTGTTTCTAATCGGCGAGGCCCGAAGCGCGAATCAAGGGTGCTCGGATAGATGCCCTACCGGCGGAGGCGCGAGGTGCCCGGTAGGGGCGTCAACACTCACCGAGGCCTGCTGCTCGATCCCCCCCGACACACACACACACCGACCCCACCATCCCTCTTTGTTGTCACTAGTCTCGGTGGGTGCTTGTTGTTGAAATGACAGTGGCGATTAATTTGTAACGGTGGTGTTGTAGTATTTGTGGCGGTGCTGGTATTGTTGTTGATGCCCTGGTGGTTGTTGGGTTTGTTGTTGTTGTTGAGGGTTGCGTAACACGCGGAGTAACAGCTGATGCTGATGTCACTGGGGCCTTTGGGCCGCCGAGGCCGAGAGTTGTTGTTGTTGTCTTTCAATCCGGTACCTGGGAAACAACGGGGCACCAGGCAAACCAAGACCTGGCGTGGGGGTACCAGGTCCTTGGGTCAGGGGACCCAGTGACCAGAGACTATTGGGGGGAGGCGGGGGGGGGGGGAATGGAATCAGGGATTGGGTTACTGTGAAACGTGGGACAACGAGGCTTTGGAGACGGGGGACTACTATGCTTCTGGAATCTAGGAATCGGGGAGGATCCTGTGGAATTCTGGATTTGGGGTCAGCGACTTGGGAAACTGGAAATTGTGGATCCGGGATCTGGGACCAGTGAGTAATATGGAACTTGGGTAACCGTAGACTTGGAAAACCAGGAGCAGGGCCCTGGAAAACTGAGACCTGGAAAAACCGATAAACTGGGGAACCTAAGCTTGGATCTGGAACCAAGATCTTGGAAAACCGGCACCAGTATTTTTATTACACTCCGGAACAGAAACCCTGGACTCAGTGCCGGATTTTCCTAGCAGCACAAGTAGCTACATATGCTACGGGCTCCGCACTTTCAAGCTATCAATTCCGGTTCAGTGATTCTGCACTTGCTCTATTACTATAGTACTATACTGCCTTCAACTTTTACGAACGACTGGATGTTTACGGTTAGCGATTTGTCGTATTATCTGGCGTATAGAAGATGATTTTTTAAAAATTTACTTTACTATGCAAGTAAAAAAATGTGTGTTTTAATATTGATGTGCTTTTTTTATTTAGGGCCCCTTTATAACATATGCTACAGGCCCCACACTAGCTTAATCCGGCACTGTCTGGACGAGGCTCTTGAGACCTGGAATGCTCGGACCCATTAAGGTGCTGGGATCTACGACGAGGAACTCTCGTCTCGGGAGCTGGAATGGAACCTCGGAGCTGGGAATAGCTAGGGTCCTTGTGATCAGTACCTTAGGACTCTTCATGTGAGACCAATATCACAGAGCATGGAGATTAGAGAGAGACCTTGTACTCTCTTTGACACGTAGTAGGCTTTCGCCATTATTCATCATAATTATTCATCACAAAGCTTTTTTTGGGTTAGATCACATAAGTGTAAATGTGTTGTTAACCCACCGCCACCCGACACAGCCAATTAGTGAGGTTTGTAACCTAAACAAAACGTGGCACTAAGTTACTACTTCAGCCAACCGGTGTGTTGATAGATTAAATCCACAACATTTACAAAATGAGTACTGTGACGTTTTGCTGGTACAGTAACTACGTCCCGCATAATCGAGGCCTTGTACTCCTGAATTAGGGCGCTGGGACCTGGTGCTTGGGTAGGGCAGTGGGAGTTGAGATCTGGGACCTGGATCCTGGAATCAAGGATGCAGAACAAGGTACCCTGTATATGATTAGGATCTGGGAACCCAGGAGTTTTGGGGAAAATAATTTTAGGCTTTGGAGCTGAGGGACGTGGGGGTTTAGCTGTACAGAAACCCGTGTTTGCTGTAACCCTGTGCATGTAATTGTCTATGTGTGAATCGTAGATGATAAGGACCCATTATGGACAACCTGAACCCAGTTTCTCTGCTGTGCCTGCTGAGTGGCTGTGCCACGGCCATAATGGGCCACCTGAAAGAGGGAGATCGAGTCCGAGGCTCGATCTCCATTGTACCAGCTCGGCGGTTCTAACATTGGCCGTTATGAATCCTCTGTCTCACGCGACCCAGGTACTGGCGGAGGAAGCGACGCGATCGTGAGCGGCTGTATTTGGACTCACGGGCGGCACTCACGGCTGTAGGAACCAAACATGAAGCTGTTTGTGTTCCTGGTGAACACGGGTGCCACCCTCACCTTCGACACCGAGCTGGCACTCCAAACGTATGCCCCGCACACTCGCTCGCACAAAAAACATGGACCCCCACCACCTCACCGTATATCCTTGAACGCAACTTTCGGGTCAAGTGTTGTTAGTGAGCACCTATGAAGATCGGTACACCACACAAGGAGGAGGTGGGAGACCAGCACCACACCCGGCTGCCTTTGCCTTTGCAGTGGTGATGTTTTTGTACAATGCACTGGGAAATAATTTGAGGCCGAGTCGATCTAGTGGAGGCGCATGACCGGTTCAGATAATCGTCACTGGTGTTGGCCGTGAGAAGGAATCAAACTCGGGTCACTGGCTTCGTATTGCAGTGCGCTAGCCTCCACACTACCGCTCCCCACACATAGACACACAGACACGGGCACACACGCGCTTCAACACATAGTCACATCATGCACACGCGCTTAAGATGGAAATTAAGCGATGCAGTGCAATGTGATGTTTTAGAACACAATTGGTGCCAATGTTGCTTTGTTCAGTAATGTGGGCTGCTACACAGAGTATGTAGATGGGCAATACAGAGCAACTTTTATTCAAAAGTCTTCAAAACATTTTCTTTCACAAGCCAAGTGCGTTCTGATTGGTTGAACGGGGTCACATAGTCCTCATGGCAAACCGGTTCACCGTAGCTGTATTTCTTCCGCTCGTGATGGAAATGAGGCGCTTCATCATAAAACCGAATGGGTCTTTCGTAGGTAGGGAAATTAAACATTTCACCTTTGTAATGTTTTGTTATTTTTTTCTCTTATCTGGAATGCTCCCATGGTGTAATGGTCAGCGGACTGGACTTGCGATCCAGAGGTTGCCGGATCGATTCCGTCTCCCGGAGCGACAGTTGAACCAACGTTCCACGCCTCTTAGATCCCCCCCCCTCCCCACCTCTATCCACTGAGCAGTATAAATGGATTCACCGGAGCTGATTTGCAGGTCGCGTGCGGTGGGGTAAAGTGTGGGTACACCCACTGCTTACCGAACATGCCAAAATAATTTTTGATTCATAGGCCGAGCAGGTGCCTCTCCTTGCCTAAATCCTCTTGGCGCGACTCCCTGGGCTAAACCGCCCAGGCTAGAGGGGAGGGCAGGGGTCGGTGCTTCCGGCCTCTACTTCATGAATGATTCAGGACCTGGAGCCGCGACTTAGCTTAATGGCTGAATAATGTGAAACTGTGCTGCAAAACGGAAGCGAAGGAGCCATTGCTTACCCTGAGAGACGTTGCCTAACGTGAAAAAATTCCATCAGCTTTGTACACGCAGGAGTGTAACACACTCGCGAATAAGCGCTCGCAAAAGCGTGTATGCTCAGATTCTTACATGAAGACAAAGGTTACCCCGTATAGCTTGTAACAGACTGTCGGGGCAAGTGCTGTTAGCGAGCACCTATGAAGGCCGACACGGCGCACGAGGCGGTAGGTGGCCAGCGCCACGCTCGGCGGCCTTTGTCTCCCTTGTGGCGAAGTTTACACACCACACTAGGTGCTCATTTGAGGTTGATTAGATCTTGGGGAGGCCCAAGACAGGTTCAGATAATCGTCACTGGTGTTGGCTGTGAGCGGGAATCGAACTCGTGTTGCTGGGTTCGTAGTGCAGCTCGCTATCCGCTACACTACACACGCAAACTCTTACACACTTGTATGTACACGATCGCGCACACACGCTAACACGCTAACACGCCAATCCAAGCCTGATCCAGATTTGTTCTTGGGTTTGACCACCAAATATTAACGTTAATAATTTACTTATTTGTCCTGAAAAGTCACACTGACTCCAGAGTGGTCTTTATCAGGAGAGTGTAGCATTGCTTTTTTTTTAATTTTAAGATGTTTTCAGCCACTTTATGACGAGTACTTATTCTTTCAGTCTGGAAGCGCAACGCAAGTGTGTGGGAGGAAATCAGAGCACAGGGAGAAAACCCACAAGTCCCAGGGGGGGAAACACTCCATCCCCATACAGATGGAAACAGATGGAGATTAGTCCGCTCCCTCTACCGCCTTCTCCTGGCGAGACAGCGGAATGGCACCTCCTCGACGCGCCTGGGAAGGGAGTTCCACAACATCTGTGCGGTGATCCGCCGACCCTCCCTGTTGCCTCCACAGTGCTGGGCTACAGGCCACGTGCATAGCCATCTCCATGGCCCAGTATTACGTATGTTATGTATTATGTAGTCAGTTGCCAAAGTTCTTCTTGCCAATTCCTCAACACAGCTTGCGCACTCACTTTGGATTCTGTTCTGCCCACGTTGCAGAAAACTTCAAACCCGTGACGGGCAGCCGGGTCCGACACACGGCAAATGCCGCCGTAGCGTGAACCCAGTTTAAAAAAAGAGGGGGGCATCATAGAGAAACTCAGCGGAGCGGGGGGGGCACGACACAGCCAATGTTAAATTCTAAACACGTTAAACGCAAAACAGAATGGAGGGGGGGGGGCTTGGGGGGCTGGTCACCCCTTGCGATCTCCAAGCTCTCCTCTCTCATCTCTCTCTACTCCCCTCCACACACTCTCCTACCGCTCCCAACTCATCTCACTCTACTCCCATCCACATACTCTCCTACCTCTCATCTCACTCCACTCCCCTCCACACACTCTCCTACCTCTCCCAGCTCATCTCACTCTACTCCCATCCACATACTCTCCTACCTCTCATCTCACTCCACTCCCCTCCACACACTCTCCTACCGCTCCGCTCTCATCTCTTTCTACTCCCCCCCCCCCACACTCCCTCCTACCTCTCCCCTCTCATCTCATGCTATTCTTCAGGACGTTATCTCCGTTCCAGCAGCATTAGAGGCCGCCTCCTACTCGCAAAGCCGCCCACAGCCATCAATCTTGGTTCCATGGGAGGAGGTCGCTCCTTCTCGGCTGCTGCTCCTGCAGTCTGGAATTAATTTGCTCTTGAACTGTGTGCGGTTGAGACTCTGCTGCCACCCTTTGTTCAAGTCGAGACCGAAACCGTAATTTTAAGTTTTGTTATTTTGTCCCCCCCCACCCCCCACACCCCCCCCCCCCAGCGTAGTCTGTGGAGATGCAGTTGCATCTAGACGTGATTATACAAAATGTACTAGCAGCCTTGCACGCACGTCCCTTGGACGTAACGTGACCCTCCCTCCGCTCCTCCCCCCTCCCTTCCCACTTCACCCACCCAGCTACCAAGCAAAACTGTTTTTTCCATTTAGTATATGATATGATTCGCGGCCGGGGTGGAGGGGAGGTGGGGGGGGTGATGTGAGTGAAGTCATCGCGCTCGGTGATGTCACCACCGAGCACTCGCACTTGGCCGTGCGACAGACAGACAGCCAGCCAGCCAGGAATCCAGGAATCCGGGTTTAAATGCAGCCAGAGAAAGCAACTGTTTCGTTCTAATCTAGTACAACATTTGTGTTGCATTGCAGCGTGGCGGAGTTGAGACAGGCCATCCAGACCAAGTACCGCGTCGGGGTTCAGCACCAGGTGCTGGTGGTGAGCGGCGGCGAGTGCCTGGCGGGCGATCGGAGGGTGTGCAGCTACAGCGCAGGAACGGTACGGAAGAGAAGCATCTCCGCGCCGCGGCGGGGTCGGCTGCACGCAACTGAATCGCCCGCGCGAGCCATCGGTTTTGCGAGCCGTTGAGCAGCCGGTTTGCTCGCAAGGCGTTTAGGCGACAAACTCTGCCCCTCAAGCAAAATGTATTCTCCGCTCGGCCTCTCTGGCGCCTCTCCCTCTCTGTGCACCGTGAAAAGGGCCACTTTGCCCGAAACGTCGCCCGTTGTGGACAAGTCCTCGCAAGGCCGCGGTGTTACGGTGAGGGAAAAAAAGTGTTTGATCCCCTGCTGATTTTGTACGTTTGTCCACTGACAAAGAAATTATCAGTATATAATTTTAATGGTAGGTTTATTTGAACAGTGAGAGACAGAATAACAACAAAAAAATCCAGAAAAACGCATGTCAAAAATGTTATAAATTGATTTGCATTTTAATGAGGGAAATAAGTATTTGACCCCCTCTCAATCAGAAAGATTTCTGGCTCCCAGGTGTCTTTTATACAGGTAACGAGCTGAGATTAGGAGCACACTCTTAAAGGGAGTGCTCCTAATCTCAGCTTGTTACCGGTATAAAAGACACCTGTCCACAGAAGCAATCAATCAATCAGATTCCAAACTCTCTGCCATGGCCAAGACCAAAGAGCTCTCCAAGGATGTCAGGGACAAGATTGTAGACCTACACAATACTGGAATGGGCTACAAAACCATTGCCAAGCAGCTTGGTGAGAAGGTGATAACAGTTGGTGAGATTATTCGCAAATGGAAGAAACACAAAAGAACTGTCAATCTCCCTCGGCCTGGGGCTCCATGCAAGATCTCACCTCGTGGAGTTGCAATGATCATAAGAACGGTGAGGAATCAGCTCAGAACTACACGGGAGGATCTTGGCAATGATCTCAAGGCAGCTGGGACCATAGTCACCAAGAAAACAATTGGTAACACACTACGCCGTGAAGGACTGAAATCCTGCAGCGCCCGCAAGGTCCCCCTGCTCAAGAAAGCACATATACATGGCCGTCTGAAGTTTGCCAATGAACATCTGAATGATTCAGAGGACAACTGGGTGAAAGTGTTGTGGTCAGATGAGACCAAAATGGAGCTCTTTGGCATAAACTCAACTCGCCGTGTTTGGAGGAGGAGGAATGCTGCCTATGACCCCAAGAACACCATCCCCACCGTCAAACATGGAGGTGGAAACATTATGCTTTGGGGGTGTTTTTCTGCTAAGGGGACAGGACACCTTCACCGCATCAAAGGGACGATGGACGGGGCCATATACCGTCAAATCTTGGGTGAGAACCTCCTTCCCTCAGCCAGGGCATTGAAAATGGGTCGTGGATGGGTATTCCAGCATGACAATGACCCAAAACACACGGCCAAGGCAACAAAGGAGTGGCTCAAGAAGAAGCACATTAAGGTCCTGGAGTGGCCTAGCCAGTCTCTAGACCTTAATCCCATAGAAAATCTGTGGATGGAGCTGAAGGTTCGAGTTGCCAAACGTCAGCCTCGAAACCTTAATGACTTGGAGAAGATCTGGAAAGACGAGTGGGACACAATCCCTCCTGAGATGTGTGCATACCTGGTGGCCAACTACAAGAAACGTCTGACCTCTGTGATTGCCAACAGGGGTTTTGCCACCAAGTACTAAGTCATGTTTTGCAGAGGGGTCAAATACTATTTCCCTCATTAAAATGCAAATCAATTTATAACATTTTTTGACATGCGTTTTTCCGTATTTTTTTGTTGTTATTCTGTCTCTCACTGTTCAAATAAACCTACCATTAAAATTATAGACTGATCATTTCTTTGTCAGTGGGCAATCGTACAAAATCAGCGGGGGATCAAATACTTTTTTTCCCTCACTGTATTGACGAGCGTGTGGAGTTTATTCGCCGCGACTGCTTTCGTGCGTCGATCCGCCCGCCGATTTATAATGTCGTGTATCGTCTTAATAATGACAATGTTTGGTGACTCGCAAATATATGATGATAATAACAACAACAACAACAATTCTTTAGCTTTATACATCGCGCCGTTGTCGTTCGTGCAAAATTGCATCTTGTCACAATTGCCGGGGATGCACAGAACAATGCCGGGGAACGGCGGCGGTCACCACCAAGCGGCGGTGAGCCAGTGCCGCCAACGGTCGCCCAAACTCCGTTGTCCTCTACGTATTAAGTTGTTTTAAGCCAATTAATGAGTGGATGCACCTGATATGAGTTAGGTGATGACGTCACCCTGCTGCTCTATATAAAACCGGGAGCAAGCGAGGGCTTTACCATTCTGGCGAATTGCCCGATGACGCTGGATGTGTTTACCAGCGAAACGTCGTACTCAAACTGTAAATGTTGTGGATTCACTCTTCAACACTCCGGTGGGCTAAAGTAGTGAATTATTTGTCTTTTGTCAACGTGACACTTTTTTTTTTGCTGATTGGCCGTGTCGGGTGGTGGAGGGTTACGACACATTTATAAATAAACGCGATCTAACCCAAAAAAACCTTTATTATGAATAATATTGGTCCCGAAAGCCCACTTGTTAAACTAATTCTTGACTGGTCGTCACAATCAACGAAATGCGCCAGGCGATGATAACTCCGTGCGGTCATTTCGAGAGGAGCCGATGGTTTTGGTTGCACAACTGATGGCTCAGGTGTGGCACCAGCTCTGAAGCTGTTGCTGCCGATTTTGACATCGAATCCGCTCCCCTCCCCGTGCCTGTGGCACAACCATATTCCAGTTGTGGGGGTGGAGTGGTGGCGTTGTGGTTTGTCCGCTGCCCGGTGAACCAGGATACCTCAGTTCGACCTATTATTATTATTGTTATCATCGTGATTGCAGTCTGGTGGTGCTGCATACACCGTGTCGTGAGACCGGTGTATTTGTATTTGGGGAGTTGACCGGGGTGGCTTGGAGGTTCAGAGCTGCTGACTATTGAACACTTTGCTGCTGCGGCCTGTGGAGGCTACCACGCTGGATCTTTGTCTTTGCAAGGTCACGTTAGGGCGGGGGTGGGATGGGGTCGTGCACTGTGTGTTGTTTTTGTTTACGAAGAAATGTGAAAGGAATCGTCGACATCTGACCAGAAGCTTGTGGGCGAGGGGGCGTGGGATGGCGGAGGGGGGACGGGGGGGGGGGGCCGTGGGGGGATGACGATGGCCGGTGGGGCGAGACTTAACGACGGAGCGGAAGGTCACACAACAGGGGTCACCAGAGGGCGCCCGACAGAGGGCGTCCACCGTGGAGACGGAGCTATGAAATCCGCTCGTGCCCAGAACCGCAAACCATCACCGCCACTGTCACCACCGCCACCGTCATCACGTGCTGTCACCGTTGCCACCCCCGTTACCGCCACCGTCACCGTCAACGCCACCATCGTCGCCGTCACTGTCACCGTCAACGCCGCTGTCCTCACCGTCACTGTCACCGCCATCATCACCTCCCCCGGTTCCTGTGCGACTGCTGCTGCTGCTGCTGCTGCGTTTTTGTTTGCAGGTCGGGCAATGCGAGCCTCCGCTCTGCGCGGTTGTTTATTTAAAAAGTTGCCACTTATAGACGCCACCTGCTCATTGACACTTTGCACCGAGCGTCCGAGCGAGTGAGGAGGGGCAGCGGAGGCTGCTGCTGTGTGGAGGAGGAGTCCCCCAGAAGGTTCCTCCCTTCGCCTTTTTCGTCGACTTTACTCGGGGCGAGCGCGGTTGTGCCGTCGCGCGATCGGTTTGCTTTCGGAGAAGGGGGGGGGGGGAGGGAAACGTGAAGCGAATAGTTAGAAGGTGTAGAGAGAGGGAATGAAGTAGAGGAGCACGTGCATTCCAGAACGTCATGTTGATTGTCGAGAAGCGTAGGTGGGCTTGGGCAGGACGGGGCGCTCATTGGGACGATGGTCAGTGGGCGAGGCTAACGGTGGAGTAGCAGCCAAAGGGGGTGACTCTCGCCCTGTAAGAAGACGTCCCCTGCGGAGATGGAGTGACGTAAATCGGCGTGTGCTGCCGGGCCGAGGTGGAGGGTTGCGTCTCCAGACGGCGAGAGATGGCGACTGGTTTAGGGGAGGCCTTTATCCAGCAGTGGATTGAACATGGCTCGTGACGCTGATGAAGCCGCCGATCTTCTTGTCGTGCTATTTGGCCAGCTTGTATGTGTCATTGGTTTAGCGGGCGCCATGTCAACATAACCTACCGCCCTTAGTCGATCCACTGCAGGTCACAATAATACACTCGCTCACCATCTCGCCCACCCGCTCACTTACTCACTCGCTCCCTCACCTGCTCACGCTATCACCCACTCTTTTGTTTTCACTCACTCACTCACTCGCGCACTCACCCGCTCACTCACCCGCTCACTCACTCACCATACTGCAGGTTACAACACTTATCTGTGTTTGGAGAGTGTAATGGAAGGGAGTAGACTGAGGTTAGAGGGGAGAGGTAGGAGAGCACGTGGATGTGAGTAGCGTGAGATGAGGGGGGAGTGGGGTGAGATGAGAGGGCAGTGGGGTGAGATGAGAGGGCAGTGGGGTGAGATGAGGGGGGAGTGGGGTGAGATTAGAGGGGAGTGGGGTGAGATGAGAGGAGAGTTGGGTAAGATGGGGGAGTGGGGTGAGATTAGAGGGGAGTGGGGTGAGATGAGAGGAGAGTTGGGTAAGATGGGGGAGTCGGGTGAGATGAGAGGGGAGTTGGGTGAGATGAGTGAGGAGTGGGGTGAGATGAGGGGGGAGTGGGGTGAGATGAGAGGGCAGTGGGGTGAGATGAGAGGGCAGTGGGGTGAGATGAGGGGGGAGTGGGGTGAGATTAGAGGGGAGTGGGGTGAGATGAGAGGAGAGTTGGGTAAGATGGGGGAGTGGGGTGAGATGAGGGGGGAGTGGGGTGAGATTAGAGTGGGGTGAGATGAGAGGAGAGTTGGGTAAGATGGGGGAGTGGGGTGAGATGAGGGGGGAGTGGAGTGCGCAATGAATCCGGCAGCCCGGGTTCGATTCCCGCTCACGGCCAACACCAGTGACGATTATCTAAATCGGTCCTGGGCCTCCCCTAGGTCGACTCTGCTTCAAACGAGTACCTGGTGCGGTGTGTAAACATTGTCACTGGGGAGACAAAGGCGGCCGGGCGTGGTGCTGGCCACCCACGCCCTCGTGTGCCGTGCCGGCTTTCATAGGTGCTACTCGCTGACAGCACTTGCCCCAACGGTCTGTTAAGGCTATACGGAGGCTCTTTGTGTTTGTCTTTTGTGTGTATGTGTGGTCGGCGTGTGCATCTAGCCTGGCACGAGTGCTGTGGTGACTTCACGATCACTCAGTGGTGTGTGGCGGCCGTTGCCATTAGAATTGTTGTTCTGCCCCTGGTGATTTGCATTATTATTATTATTATCATAATTTAATTATGATATAATTACCATGATGGTGATTATTATCACGTTGATAATGATTAATTTCATCATTGTATAGGTATTATTGTTGTTATCTTTATGATATATAATTATTATCATCATGATAGTAACAACTCCAGGGGCGCTGTGAGCTTGAATCACTGTTTGCTCGTATCTCCGACATGGCCATTATAAACCCTCTTGAGCAAGCGAGGGGGAGGCAGGCAGACACACTTCTCTATTCTCCGCAGCCTCCCGCCGAAGGCACCAATTCGATCGTCCTGTTGTTAGTATCGACCACGGGGCATCGTCCCTCCCAGCAGCGTGCATCACTGTGTTGGGGAACTCCCCGTGGGTGGGCGTCAAGGAGGAGCCGTACCTCGGCTCTGCCAGGAGAGGGCAGCAAAGCAAAAATGTGGACCCCTACCTGTCCGGTCTGTATGGGGATAAAGCGTTTCCCCCTCGCTCGAACGCGTGGGTTTTTATGCGGGTGCTCCGGTTTCCTCCCACACGTGTAATAACCACCCCTCGTTAATTGGCCTATAACACCTTAACATATAGAGGACCGCAGAGTTCGGGCAATCGTCGGTAGCGCCGGCTATTTCTCGTGGCTGCCTTCCCGCTTCGTCTGTGGTTCCTCTGAGTCGTCCTCTCTGTCTACGAGGGCGAGGAACGGATACCGTGCAGTGGCGGCGGCGGCGGCGGCGGCGCATCGTTACGAGTTGACGTAATTGTTTTAAAATGACCACCAGGGATAAAGAGATCGGTTCGAACCGAGAACCTCTCTCTGACCTTGCTGGCTCGGTGACTCCGACATGGCCCTTATGAACCACGCGTCTCCTCCGTGTGTGTCTCTCGCCCAGGACACCAACCCGATCTTCTTGTTCAGCAAGGAGCTGATCCTTCACGACCGGGCGCCGTGCGTGAGCCGTGTGGTGCTGCCCGGCGAGGCGCAGATGGAGCCCAAGGTGGAGGAGTCGGTGATCATGCCGGCGGTGTTCCACACCGTGACGCTGCGCACGCAGCTCGCGCTGGTAACGCATCGCCGCCGACACCACCACCACCGCCGCCACCACCACCACCACCGTCACCACCACCACCACCGCCAGCAGTGCTCGCACCATGCGCTTGTTGTCCCCTGTGCGTGTGTTTGTGTCTGTGCGTGCGTGTGTGCGTGTGGGGAGTGGTGGTCCAGCGGCTTGCTAGTTGGGGCTATGAATCTGGTGATCCGAGTTTCGATTCCCACATCTGTGTGGTGCCTGCGTGCGTGTGCCTGCGTACGATCGTCCATGCGTACGTACCTGCGTCATGGCTCACCGCTTGGATTCTTGCTCCTCCCCATCCTCCTCCCAACCTCATTCACCTGCCTCTTTCCCACACTCAACTCCACCTCCTCCTCCCCACCTCCTACCCTCTCCTCCTGCTGCCCCGCCACATCCCCGACCACCTCCACCTTTTTTCCCCACCTCCTCCTCCCCCTCCCAGCGCCACCTCCTCCTCCACCTCTTCCTTCGCCCGCCTTTCCCCCCCACATCCTCACGGCGCTGCCCGTGCACAGGAGATGCAGGAGCTGGCGCAGCGGCTGTGTATGGTGTGCGAGTCGCTGGTGCATGACGAGCACATGCAGCACCAGGGCTGGTCGGCCGTCACCGCCAACCTCGAAGACTGCAGCTCGGCCTTCGCGGGCCTCCTGACGGCCTTCACACGCGCCTACGCAGCCTTCCTGGAGTCACGCCGCGACATCCTCTCCCAGCTCTCGGAGTGCGTGGATCATTCACTCACTCATTCATTCACTCATTCACTCACTCATTCACTCACTCATTCATTCACTCATTCATTCACTCACTCACTCACTCATTCATTCACTCATTCACTCACTCACTCACTCATTCATTCACTCATTCACTCACTCATTCATTCACTCATTCATTCACTCATTCATTCACTAATTCATTCACTCACTCAGCCGCACCCACACAACCTTCCTGGATTCGTGCCGAGTTGTGATTCTCTCCCCGCCCCTCTCTCCCCGCCCCTCTCTCCCCGCCCCCCTCTCCCCGCCCCTCTCTCCCCGCCCCTCTCTCCCCCCGCCCCTCTCTCCCGCGTGTGTGTGCGCTAGGCTGGGCGACGCCGTCACCGTCATGGCTCAGATCCCGCTGCTCCAGTGCCTCACCGCCTCGGTCTCCTCCGTCTCCTCCTTGTCCCGCCGGCGCGACAGCCTGTGCCGACTCGCCGACCGCTCCGACCCCCGCCGCCTCTCGGCCGACCTCCCCTCCTCTGCCGGCCCGCGGCCAGCCGGACGGCCTCCCGCTCGGGCCGGCCCGGCCCCTCCCGAAGGCCCCGTGACGCCGCCTCCGAAATGTCCAAGCGGCGGCGCCGACGACGGCCGACTGTCGCCGGGCCCCGGGGGCGGCGGGGGCGGCGGTGGAGACGATGGAGACGATGACGACGGTGGCCGGATAAAGGGCAGCTTCAACGTGTCGTTGCTCGACTGGGTGAACGTTCAAGATCGACCCAACGATGTTGAGACGCTCGTCCGAAAGTGCTTCGAGTCGATGAGCAGGGTGCGTGCTTGGGTGTGCGTGCGTACGTGTGGAAGGGTTTGTGTGTGCGGGTTTTCGTGTGTGCGCTTGTGTGCGTGGGGAAGGGTTTGTGTGTGCGTTTCGATAGGTGCGTGCATGCGTGTTGTGTGCGTGTTGTGTGCGCACGTGTGGAATGATTTGTGCATGTGGGTTTGGGGTTTGTGTGTGTGTCTGTGTGTTTCTAAGGGTTTGTGTGCGTGTATGTGTTGTGTGTGCGTGTGCGTGTAACGGTTAGAGCACTGCGCTATAAGCCGGTCCTGGGCCTCCCCTAGGTCAAATGAGTACCTGGTGCAGTGTGTAAACATCGCCACTGGGGAGACAAAGGCGGCCGGGCGTGGTTGCTGGCCACCCACCCCATCGTGTGCCGTGCCAGCCTTTATAGGTGCTCGCTGACAGCACCTTGCGCCGACAGTCTGTTAAAGGCTATATGGGGGCTCTTTATGTTTTTGTTGCATGTGCATGCGGGGTTTGTGTGTGCTTGCGTGTGTTCGATGTTCGCGCGCGTGTGCATGCACGCCCCGATTTGTCCATCCGTTGCTGGTTGAGGGCCTCAAATCCAAGCTTCATGTGCGGGAGAGGTAGGAGAGTACGTGGAGGGGAGTAGAGTGAGATGAGAGGGGAGAGGTAGGAGAGTGCGTGGAGGGGAGTGGAGTGAGATGAGAGGGGAGAGGTAGGAGAGTGTGTGGAGGGGAGTAGAGTGAGATGAGAGGGGAGTAGAGTGAGATGAGAGGAGAGAGCTAGGAGAGTGCGTGGAGGGGAGTGGAGTGAGATGAGAGGGGAGAGGTAGGAGAGAGCGTGGAGGGGAGTAGAGTGAGATGAGAGGAAAGAGCTAGGAGAGTGTGTGGAGGGGAGTAGAGTGAGATGAGAGGTAGGAGAGAGCGTGGAGGGGAGTAGAGTGAGATGGGAGGGGAGTAGAGTGAGATGAGAGGGGAGAGGTAGGAGAGTGTGTGGAGGGGAGTGGAGTGAGATGAGAGGGGAGAGGTAGGAGAGTGCGTGGAGGGGAGTAGAGTGAGATGAGAGGGGAGGGCTAGGAGAATGTGTGGTGATGAGTATGATGATGGCGACGACGACGACGATGACCACGGCGTTTAACGATTGGCGTCTGTGGTCACCGCTGCCCGACAGCTGGAGCCCGGCATCGTGCAGCCCTTCCTGGGCGACTGCCAGGAAACTCTGGCCAAGATGGACAATCCGAGCATGAAGTCAATCCGCGGGCTGGAGGACCGGCTCTTCGTGCTCGACCAGCTGCTCGCCTCCTGTCAGCGCCTCGTCACCGAGCAGAAGGAGCTGGCGCAGGTAGCCACGGCGACCGGTCCTTCTCCCACGGCGACCGGGCCATCGTCACGGCGACCGGTTTACCCACAATCCCCCGTGTAATTTTTTTTTTTGGTCCTATTTAAAATTTTTAAACCAAGCTTGCGATGGCCGTCGTGTCGGGAAGAGACGAGGCTCTCAATTCCCAACTACTGTAGGGTGCACTGGGGTGGAGGTGGGGGGGGGGTGGTGGTGGTGGTGGGTAGAGGGTAGGGGGGGGGGGGCGGTGTTTGACCTTCGGGGTGCCCATCAGCAGCTTGTTCGACAAACTCTTATTTGCGCGCTTGCGGCGCAGGGCTTCCTGGCGAATCAAAAGCGCGCGGAGAACCTCAAGGACCCGTCGGTCCTGCCAGACCTGTGCCGCAGCCACGCCAACCAGCTGGTGATCATGCTCAGCAACCACAAGAAGCTGCTGGACGTCAAGCAGCGCTGCGCCACCGCCAAGCAGGAGCTCACCGACAACCTGCACGTGCGCCTGCGGTGAGTGACGGTGGTGGCGCCACCGCGGACTTGGAACGGCGGCGATGGCGGTGAGCGGAGGCTCGACGCCCACGGACCTGTAGTGAGTTGGTCACGCTTCTCAATATTCCCTGCCGTCCCATCTGGAGTGGGTGAGCGGGTGATAGAGTGAGCGCGTGGGTGGGCAAGTGAGTGGGTGGGTGGGTGAGTGGATGGGCTTGCCGGCTGAAACGATAGTGTCTTGAGTCTGTGTCTCTATGCAATCCTTATAGGTCTCTATGAAGCACTATGGGTCCCCGTGTAACTCTATGGATCTCTGTGTTACTCCGTGGGTCTTAACTTTGGCTCTCTAATTAATTATCAAAGGTCTCAAAGTAACTGTGGGTCTCTATGTAACTCTGTGGCTCTCTACGTAGCTCTATGGCCCTCTGTGTAGCTCTGTGGGTAATGGAGTTGCTCGGCTCAGCGGGGCCTTGCCAGCCGAGACAATAAAGCCCTGAGCCAACGTCGCGGCCTACCCCCCCCGCCCCCCCCCCTCGGGCGTGACGGAGCATCTTCGGTGGCGTCTGCAGGTGGTGCTACTACGTGATGCACCACGCCGACCTGGGCCGCGAGAAGCTGCAGGCGCTGTGTCACGTGCTGCGCGAGCTCACGGGCCGCGTGGGCGCCGCGCGCGAGGTGGCGCTCGCCCCACGACTCTACTGCCTGGCCGCCACCGAGACGCTGCGGCGGCGCGCCTTCTCCGCGCACTACCGGCGGGTGAGTGGGCGGGTGGGTGAGCGAGTGAGCGGGTGAGTGGGTTGGTGGGTGAGTGGGTGGGTGAGCGGGTGGGCGGGCGGGTGGGTGTGTGGACGGGTGAGCGGACGGGTGGTTGAGCGAGTGAGCGGGTGGTTGGGTTGGTGGGTGAGTGGGTGGGTGAGTGGGTGAGCGATTGAGCGGGTAGGTGGGTGGGTGGGTGGATGGGTGAGCGGGCAGGCAGGCGGGTGGGTGGCTGGCTTATCGGCTGGGTAGGTAAGCACGTGGGTGGGCGGGTGAGCGGGTGGGCCGGTGACTAGGTGAGTGAGTTGGTGAGTGGGCGAGTGAGTAGGTGGGCGGGTGAGTGGGTTGGCGGGTGGGCGGGTAAGTGAGTGAGTGAGTTGGTCGGTGAGTGTGGTTGGGTGGGTTAGTGGTTGAGTGTGTTGGCGGGTGAGCGGGTTGGCGGGTGAGCGGGTTGGCGGGTGATTGGGTAAGTGACTGAGTCGGTGTGTGAGTCGTTAGGTAGGGGAGTGGGTGAGTAAGTTGGTGAGTGGGTGGATGAGTGAGTGGGTGGATGAGTGAGTGGGTGGTTGCCTGCGTGCCTGACAATTATTTTAATTATAGTTATGGTCGTTATTACGCTCGTTTTAATCGCTTTGCACGTTTAAAATTGCCCTAAATTGTGGCCCAATTGCACATTTCTTTATTTATTTATTTTTCCCATTTCAAGGCTGTGGTGTTGTTGACGCACTCTTGTGCACCACTGCCGCAGCAGCAGCATCTGATGATTTATAAACACGCAGCTTTCTCGTTTTTGTGATTACTCGCCTTGTTTACCAATGGAAAGCCTTTCCTGAGTCACATGACAGTTTTATTTCAGGAGGGTCCTGCCATGTTTTTCGCAGTCGGGACGAGGGGTGGGCGGGGGAGCGTGATGATCACTGTCTTTCATTATTAATGGAAATAATTATTTTCTCACGTTTCCTCATTAACTGGCCGATAACATCTTAATGCAGTGGTTCTTAACCTTTACGACAGCCTTGCACCCGTTAGGTTCTCAATCGTACAGTGTTAATACATACGTAGGGTTTTATGAAACAAAGTCGTTGTACTTACATGCCCATGCTTAATTCGTCTTTTGATGATTTACCTTCGAAAAAAATCCGTCCATGTCTTGCACCCCCCCCAGAAAGGGGCATCTCGCACCCCCAGGGGGTGCGTGCACCCCAGGTTAAGAAGAACCACTGCCTTAATGCATAGAGGAGCGCAGAGCTCGGGCAGTTGTTTGTAGCTCGAGCTCCACCCCGCCGTGTGGCTGCTGCTGCCGCTGCTGCTGCCTTCCCCGCTTGCCTGTGGTTCTCTCCTCCCCGTGCTCGCGCCTGAGAGCCAAGGATGTCGTCCGGTGCCGTTCTGAAGGGATCCTTGACCTTCCTCGGGTCACCCAGATCTGATGGCGATCAACGAACTCCTTTTTAAATTGCGAACGTTTTGCTCGTGGCGTTCAGTGGGTGCTCGGTGTGTCTTGAATGAAATGATAAGTATAATTATCGCAGCCTGGTTGGGCACTGTGTCGCGGATAGCATGAGAACCATTGATGAGATTTTTTTAATTCTTCTTCTTTTCAGGGTATACCTGTTCTTATACTCTTTGGTTTTTTCGGTAAAGTCACGTAGGTAGGCGGAGGACGACCGCTTGTGTTGCGATCGAAACGTCGTCATATATATATATTTTTTCCACCTACGTGCAGTCACGAAAGCTTCAAATCAAGATTAGTATATCTGTTGTGTGTCTCTTGACTCCGATTCTTAATTATGTTTACTGTTGGTTTCTCATGTTAGTTGAGAAACACTCAGTCTGTGCTGCTCTCCAGTTGCCTGCGTGAAAAGTTTTGCTCAATCTTGGCCACCTGCCTCAAACACTTAATAAACTAACTAACTCTCTCGCGCTCTCTCTACGAGAGCGAGCAGATAATCTGCGGTGAAATTATGTTTTATTGTCCTGTGTAAATTGTGGTCTGGGATGTGTCGGCCGAATGGACTGATTTCTTTGTTCGTTATAATTATTGTTGTTGTTTGTGCCTTTTGTATTGGTGCCATTTTTTATTTGTTTAATTTTTTTGTTTGGTAGTGGCTATATATGGGATTTAGCGCTTATATATAATTAACGTGCAGCATTATGGGATGCTATTAACATGAATGACGCTCTATAAAATTAAAGTATTAAATCCTATTCTTGGTTCTTTCGGTAAAGTCATGTAGAAAGGAAACAATAAAATAAAAAAAATGCAAAGCAATCTTTATTTATTTATTATTTTATTGTTTCCCTTCTACGTGACTTTACCGAAAGAACCAAGAATATGAATCCCTGCAGTCACGAAAGCTTTAAATCAAAATTTATTCAATCCTAATCGAGTATGTATACATGTCGAATTTTGCAACGTACGTAGCCAACCGTGCTAATCGGAGGACAACAAACTACACAGAAAAAGCAGTTTCAAATAAATGATCTTTCAATTTAGATTTAAAAGTGGCGTAGCTCCCAGTGGCTTCCTAATATCGGAAGGAAGAGCGTTCCAGACGGCCGCAGAAGCGCCATCTGAAAGTGCGCGATGCGGTGACCGTCTTTGTTCGATGGCTAGCAGCCAAACGCCGCTGCGGCTGTGAGGATAACTGGAGTTCGCGCGATGGTGGTTTAATTGCAGCGTAGTGTTTGCTGGTCATCGGGCCACGCCACCCCTTCATGAGCTGTGCCCACGTGACGTGCTCGCAGCCCTTGCCCCGATGGACTGTGAGGATCAATGTGGCGATCTTCGTGCGTCCATGTCTGCCTGCGCGTGCGCCCGTGTCTCTCTGTGTGCGTCTCTGTTGAGCGGCGGCGCAGCGGTTAGCGCGCTGCACTATGGACATCGGCCCCCCGAGTTTGATTCCCGCTCACGGCCAACACCAGTGACGATGATTTGAACCGGTCCTGGGGGGCCACCCTTCGGTCGACTCAATCTCAATTGAGTACCCGGTGCGGTGTCTAAACATTGCCAATCGGCCACCGCCGCCCCAGTGTGCTGTGCCGGCCTTCATAGGTGCTCGCAAACAGTACTTGCCCCAACAGTCTGGGGAAGGCTACATGGGGGATCTTTGTCTTTGTCTGGACGGAGCAGTGGGCGAGTTTGCTGGTGCGTGATGGGAAAGAGCTCTACCAGGCTGAGAGAGAGCGGAGAGTGGCGTTCAGACAGCTCTTCGGTGAGCGATGGATCCGATACAGAACCCTCATCTCATTCGACACAGAACTATCGTCTCATCCCCTACAGAACCCTTCTCTAATCCCAGACATAACCGTTCTCTAATCCCATACAGAACCCTTGCTAATCCCATACAAGAACCTTCATCTGAGCCCTAGTTTCACACCACGGTCACTCAATGTGTAACCGTATTGTGTGTGCATCTGTCTCCATTGCTGTCCTCATGTCTCCCCGTGGTGTCTCCCTGTGGCGTCTTCCCGTGGTGCCTCCCCTTGTCTCCCCGTGGTGTCTCCCCATGGTGTCTTTCCTTGTCTCCCCATTGTGTCTCCCCATTGTGTCTCCCCCCGTGGTGTCTCCCCCCGTGGTGTCTCCCCCCGTGGTGTCTCCCCATGGTGTCTTTCCTTGTCTCCCCGTGGTGTCTCCCCCCGTTGTGTCTCCCTGTGGTGTCTCCCCCCGTGGTGTCTCCCCCCGTGGTGTCTCCCCCCGTGGTGTCTCCCCATGGTGTCTTTCCTTGTCTCCCCATTGTGTCTCCCCATTGTGTCTCCCCCCGTGGTGTCTCCCCCCGTGGTGTCTCCCCCCGTGGTGTCTCCCCATGGTGTCTTTCCTTGTCTCCCCGTTGTGTCTCCCCATTGTGTCTCCCTGTGGTGTCTCCCCCCGTTGTGTCTCCCCCCGTGGTGTCTCCCCCCGCGGTGTCTCCCCATGGTGTCTTTCCTTGTCTCCCCATTGTGTCTCCCCATTGTGTCTCCCCCCGTGGTGTCTCCCCCCGTGGTGTCTCCCCCCGTGGTGTCTCCCCATGGTGTCTTTCCTTGTCTCCCCGTTGTGTCTCCCCATTGTGTCTCCCTGTGGTGTCTCCCCCCGTGGTGTCTCCCCCCGTGGTGTCTCCCCCCGCGGTGTCTCTCCCCGTGGTGTCGTCTCCCCACATGGCTTTCTCTCCCCAGGCCACAGCTTCCTCAAGGGGCGGCTCTTCCAGGGGCTCGAGTCGTGGCCCCCGTCGTCATTTTGCGTGAGTTCCACACCCACGCTCGGCGCACGGCCACCATCAGTGGCACGCGGCATCAGAGCCGCGCTGCCTGGTAAGCGAGCGCCTGGTGCGCTGTGTTAACGTTGGCGCTCGTCAAGGAGCAATGTTACCCATCATGCAAACTCCGGTGGTCATCCTCGCAGCAGCAGCAGCAGCAGCAGCGGCTTTTGGCTGCTAGACATCAAACAAAGGTGGTGGTCACCGCATTACGCGGCGCTTTCAGATGGCGCTTCTGCGGCCGTCTGGAACGCTCTTCCTTCAGATATTCGGAAGCCGCTGGAGCTTTGCACTTTCAATTCATCATCTAGATTGGCAAACTCATTTCTTTAGAACTGCTTTTTTTGTGTTTAGTTTGTTGTTATTCTCCTCGCACCTCCTATTAGAATGGTGCGAAGTATTTCAACAGCATAAACACAACACAGCACTGGGGGAGACAAAGGCATTCGGGGCGTGGCGCTGGCCACCCACCCACCTCGTTGGCCGTGCCGGTCTTCTTCGTAGGTGCTACTCGCCAACACCAACTTGATCCAGCAGTCTGTTAAAAGCTATGCGGGGGGAACCTCTCTCATTGTGTGTGTGTGTGCGTGCGTGCCAGACGCGTGAGCCGCGCGCGTTTGACGAGCAGCTTCCCGCGGTGACGCCCGAAGATCTTCACTTCCTGCAGAGCCACAGCCCCCCCGAGATGCAGCCCTACCTGCAGTGAGCACCCCGCACTCCCCCCCAAAAATAACACTGCCAAGCGATTCTCCTCCTCCCCCACCCCCCCACCCCGTTCACACGTTGGCCAATGAGACTCTCACACACACCTGGTGTGAAACGCTCTGTACGTATGTGTAGTATCAACGATTCGGAGAGTTTCTAGGAGGCACTGTCTTGATGAACAACTTTCACGGTCTCGTCCGCACACTCTCCACAGTAGCTCGGCCTAGCCCGTACGCAGCGCCAGCCATCCAACGCTGACGGCGCTGACTGAGATAGCCAACTGCTGTCCTTCGTAGCGCAATGTCTAGCGGAGACGTTCAGCGACGAGACGAGTCCATTCCCAGAACCGGCAGCCTCGAGCCCCCCCGCTCTCAGCTCCTTTTATGCTCCCGGCGCGGCCCTGGCTCCGCCCTGACCCGCGACCTCCCTTCTCGAACCCGCCAGCAGCAGGTTCCAGGGGCCTCCAGACGGGGGTCCTCCGTGACCCTTGCCCCAGTTCCTCCGCCCTGCCCACACACGCACCGTGCTCACGCGCTCACCAGAGTGTGCGCTGTCTGTCCACCAGCCGGCGCTATTACATTACGTGTATATAGAGATCCTTCATACATCCGTCTCAACGCATAATCAAAACGAAAGTATTTTTACGTATGTATGTGTGTTGAACTTGTTTCTCACCGTACGTAGCCAACCGTGGCTAATCGGAGGTGTGGGCGGGGGGACAACAAACTAAACACAACAACAACAACAAGCAGTTCGAAATAATTGAGTTTTCAATCTAGATCAAGGGTCACCAAATTTTTTTCACAGCGGGCCGGATAACTGATAGAATGACGATCGCGGGCCGCATAAACATTCTGTTCAATACTTGGGGGCGGGAAAGATGCGTATTTGTGTGTGTGTGTGTTGCCATAGAAACCATGGTAACGTGTTGCCATGACGTTGCCATGGAAACCATGGTAACGTCAGAGCATAGGCGGAGCTACCACGAGCCGGGGAAGGACTTGGGATGACGTGAAATAAGCAAACGTTACAATAAACAAGAAAATCTAGATACAATAATTTAACATTTAAAATAGTAAATTTAAGGCGCATAGCAGTAAGGAGGTCTCCGCACGCGCGAAGATCTCCCAGTATTCTAAACATAATATTTAAATTTAAATTGTATCACGACGTCTCTCGTGTTCCATACGTTTCATCCACCAAATTCAAGTACCGTCGGCGGGCCTGATGGACTGACGTCACGGGCCGTAGTTTGGTGACCCCTGATCTGGATGATTTAAAATTGCATTGCCCTCAGCGGCTTCCTCATATTCTCTGAGACGCCCTGCCGTGAAGGGCGCTCCGTCAAGCACGGATCATTTGTGTTGTCTGGGAGGCGATTTTAGTGCAGTGGTTAACGCTCGCAGCAAGTCCTGGGTTCGATGCCCAACTCGGGTGCCATCTCTCTGTGGAGTTTGTGTGCTCTCCGCCCTGTTCTGCAGGGTGATGGAGTGAGTGAGTGGAGTTTGTATGCTCTCCGCCCTGTTCTGCAGGGTGATGGAGTGAGTGAGTGGAGTTTGTATGCTCTCCGCTCTGTTCTGCAGGGTGATGGAGTGAGTGAGTGGAGTTTGTATGCTCTCCGGCCTGTTCTGCAGGGTGATGGAGTGAGTGAGTGGAGTTTGTATGCTCTCCGTCCTGTTCTGCAGGGTGGTGGAGTGAGTGAGTGGAGTTTGTATGCTCTCCGCCCTGCTCTGCAGGGTGATGGAGTGAGTGAGTGGAGTTTGTATGCTCTCCGCCCTGTTCTGCAGGGTGATGGAGTGAGTGAGTGGAGTTTGTATGCTCTCCGCCCTGTTCTGCAGGGTGATGGAGTGAGTGAGTGGAGTTTGTATGCTCTCCGCCCTGTTCTGCAGGGTGATGGAGTGAGTGAGTGGAGTTTGTGTGCTCTCCGCCCTGTTCTGCAGGGTTGATGGAGTGAGTGAGTGGAGTTTGTATGCTCTCCGCCCTGTTCTGCAGGGTGATGGAGTGAGTGAGTGGAGTTTGTATGCTCTCCGCCCTGTTCTGCAGGGTGATGGAGTGAGTGAGTGGAGTTTGTATGCTCTCCGCCCTGTTCTGCAGGGTGATGGAGTGAGTGAGTGGAGTTTGTATGCTCTCCGCCCTGTTCTGCAGGGTGATGGAGTGAGTGAGTGGCGTTTGTATGCTCTCCACCCTGTTCTGCAGGGTGATGGAGTGAGTGAGTGGAGTTTGTATGCTCTCCGCCCTGTTCTGCAGGGTGATGGAGTGAGTGAGCGGAGTTTGTATGCTCTCCGGCCTGTTCTGCAGGGTGATGGAGTGAGTGAGTGGAGTTTGTATGCTCTCCGCCCTGTTCTGCAGGGTGATGGAGTGAGTGAGTGGAGTTTGTATGCTCTCCGCCCTGTTCTGCAGGGTGATGGAGTGAGCGAGTGGAGTTTGTATGCTCTCCGTCCTGTTCTGCAGGGTGATGGAGTTAGTGAGTGGAGTTTGTATGCTCTCCGCCCTGTTCTGCAGCGTGATGGAGTGAGTGAGTGGAGTTTGTATGCTCTCTGCCCTGTTCTGCAGGGTGATGGAGTGAGTGAGTGGAGTTTGTATGCTCTTCGCTCTGTTCTGCAAGGTGATGGAGTGAGTGAGTGGAGTTTGTATGCTCTCCGCCCTGTTCTGCAGGGTGATGGAGTGAGTGAGTGGAGTTTGTATGCTCTCCGCCCTGTTCTGCAGGGTGATGGAGTGAGTGAGTGGAGTTTGTATGCTCTCCGCCCTGTTCTGCAGGGTGATGGAGTGAGTGAGTGGAGTTTGTATGCTCTCTGCCCTGTTCTGCAGGGTGATGGAGTGAGTGAGTGGAGTTTGTATGCTCTTCGCTCTGTTCTGCAAGGTGATGGAGTGAGTGAGTGGAGTTTGTATTCTCTCCGTCCTGTTCTGCAGGGTGATGGAGTGAGTGAGTGGAGTTTGTATGCTCTCCGCCCTGTTCTGCAGGGTGATGGAGTGAGTGAGTGGAGTTTGTATGCTCTCCGTCCTGTTCTGCAGGGTGATGGAGTGAGTGAGTGGAGTTTGTATGCTCTCCGTCCTGTTCTGCAGGGTGATGGAGTGAGTGAGTGGAGTTTGTATGCTCTCCGCCCTGTTCTGCAGGGTGATGGAGTGAGCGAGTGGAGTGTGTGGGTATGCAATCTGCCATGTTCTGCAGAGTAATGGACAGCGTATCCACGTAGCGCTGGGGGGGGGGGGGTCTCGAGAGGGCTGCCCCCCCCCCCACTAAAGATTAAGCTGCCCCCCAGCTACCCTCTCATGTGCACGAGTAATGAGCTTTCTCTAGGTACTCTAGTTTTTGGTATCCATTATCTGGTTTCTGATTTCCTGTTTTTGCTTTCAGATTTCTGGTGTCTAGTATCCGGTTTCTGGATTACGGTTTCAAGTATCCGTTTTCCGATTTCCAGATTCTGGTTTCTGGTATCTGGTTTCTAGTGTCAAGTTTCCGATTTCCAGGGTCTGGTTTCTGGTATCTGGTTTCAAGTATCCGGTTACCGATTTCCAAGTTCTGGTTTCTGGTACGTGGTTTCTAGTATCCGATTTCCAGATTCTGGTTTCTGGTATCAGGTTTCTGGGTATATGGTTTCTAGTATCCTGTTTCCGATTTCCAGTTTCAGGTTACTGGTATCTGGTTTCTAGTTTCCGATTTCCAGGTTCTGGTTTATGGTATCTGATTTTTGGATATCTGGTTTCTAGTATCATGTTTCCGATTTCCAGGTTCTGGTTTCTAGTTTCCGGTTTCCGATTTCCAGGTTCTGGTTTCTAGTATCTAGTTTCCGGTTTCCGATTTCCAGGTTCTGTTATCTGGTTTCTAGTTTCCGGTTTCCGATTTACAGGTGCTGGTTTCTGGTATCCGGTTTCCGATTTCCAGGTTCTGGTTTATGATTTCTAGTATCCGGTTTCCAGTTTCCGTCTTTCTGGTTTCCTGCTAGACGGCGCAAACTCAGCGTGGGCCGGGACAGGCTGAGCCGGTCAGAGACTGGGTGGCGATGCCCTCCTGGGTAAAAAACAAGGGTGAGAGTAAAAACAACAACACGAACAACAACAACAACAACGGGGTGAATCTTTCTCTCCGTACGCGGTGTCTCTCTCCGCCGGGGACGTCGCCCCCTCTCTCCCACCCCCGCTTCCGCCGCGTAGGCTCCCGACGCTGTGCGACTTCGAGCTGCTGCGGGAGCACTCGGCACGCGGACGGAGGCTGGCGCGGGCCGTGCGCGGTGCCCAGGACGCGTCGCTCGCCCTCGCTCAGCTCCTCTCCACCAAAACGGTGCGGCCCGGCCACGCAACGCCACACGCGGTCGCCCTTACACCGTCACCAAACTGAACTGGCAACTGAAACTATTTTTTTTTTATTGCACCAGGTAAGGGCCCGCGCACACTGAGCTACGTGGCTCTCTTTTTTTCAGAAGCGACCTGGCCATCGCGAATGATAGCTCAAACGAAGGTGTCGTCGTCGTCGTCGTCGTCGTCGTGTGGAAATTTTGTAGCAGGCCAAATGCTCTTAAACTCGTGACTTTCATTCTAAATGCGGAGGGGAAAAAGCAGAGGGCCTCGGAGACAAATCCACGCGACCACAGGGACGAGAAAGACAGAGACACGCAAACTTCAAATATAAGGCAGGCGTCAGGGTCGGGATCGAACCCACGCACCCCTGCGTCCCAGGCGAGGGAGATGGCATCTCGCCACCGTGGAACTCATGCCGGTGCCAGTACCGACGAGCAGCACCTGTGAAGACCTCAACCGCACACGAGCAGGGGGTGGGTTGCCAACGTCACGCCCGGGCCACTTTTGTCTCCCCAGTGGCGACGATTACGATATGCACCGCACCAGGTACTTAATTTGAGGCGGAGTCGACCTAGGGGAGGTTCCAGGACCACTTCAGATGATCGTCACTGGTTTTGGTTGGCCTTGAGCGGGAATCGAACTCGGGTCGCTGGGTTCATAGCGCAATGCGCTGACTGCTGTGCCACAACTAAATAACAAATACAAACATTCACCGTGTAGTCTTAACAGACTAGCTATTGGGGCAAGTGCTGTTAGCACCACGCCTGGCCTCCTTTGTCTTCCCAGTGACCACTAAATAACTACACACACAGACACAAACATAACAAAATAAACCTCGGCACGTTCGTCAATGAAACTCTGGTCTTTGGGTCTCTGTATGAGTCTATGGGTCTCTGTGTGAGTCTCTGGGTCTCCGTGTGAGTCTGTGGGTCTGAGTGAGTCTGTGGGTCTCTGTGTGAGCCTGTGGGTCTCTGCGTGAGTCTGTGGGTCTCTGCGTGAGTCTGTGGGTCTCTGTGTGAGCCTGCGAGTCTCTGCGTGAGTCTGTGGGTCTCTGCGTGAATTATTGGTGACCAGGCTGAGATCACCACACTTGCGAAGGCGGTTTAATCGCGGCCACGAGTCCAGACTCCAAAACCCAGGAGCTCGGCAGTGCCGGCTCTACGTCTCCGCCCCAGCCATCACGAGCTTCGTCTCGCCCAGGCCACCTGCAATCATTGCACCCTGTTGTTGTGCAACCTTTCCGCTGTGCTGCCCGCCCCCGCAGCTGGTGGGCAGGAGCGATGGCCGTGGGGAGGCCGGGAGCTGGGAGGGGGGGAGCCCCGCGTCTCCCGACCGCCCCGACAGTCTCCTGCTCCTGTCGCCGCCGTCGCACGGGGATACGGGCGACCCGGGACGCGAGGACGCGGGGGACCACGGGGGGTCCGATGGGGACCCCCTCTCGAGGGACAACAGGGATTTGTCCCCGGACAGCATCGACTCGCAGGTAGGCGCCGACCTCCTTCTGTCTCGTATCGATTGTCTTCTACGTGTCTCTTGCTGGTCTCCTGCTGGTCTTCTGTCTCTTGTGTGTCTCCTGCCTGTCTCCTGCATGTCTCCTGCGCGTCTCCTGCATGTCTCCTTCTTGTCTCCTTGTCTCCTGCGCGTCTCTTGCTATTCTCCTGCAGAGCTCGGGCGCGGTGGTTGAATCCCTGTCTCCCCCATATCTCCTGCGTGTCTCCTCTGTGTCTCCTGCATGTCTAATGCCTGCCTCTTCCGTGTCCCCTCCGTGTCGACCGGCTGTCTCCTGTATGTCTCCTCTCCCATGCGTTTTCGGGTTGTGCCGCGGCTCGTTCGTTTGGCACGATGGGGGGGGGGGGGGCGGGGCGGGGGGGGTGCTATGTGCGCGATCCCACACATTTTTGTCAAATTTGAAATTCTCCCCCGAGCGACGTTACAGCGTCTACTGACGGCCGCTCTGAGAGAAGTGGGTCCGGCTCGCGGGTGTCTCTACGGTGTTGTTAACCAGGATTGGAGCTCCGATCCAAAGGGTCACGGTCTTGCGCTCTCCCGCCTTACCCGCCCGCCCGCCCGCTCACCTGTGTCGTCGTCGCTTGCGGCAGGTGTTCGACTTCGAGACGATCAACCACCCAGCGGCGGAGACGCACCCACCGGTTTCCACCGCAGCGTCGACCGCGGCCGCGGCGACCGCAGCGACGTCAACCGCGGCCGCCGCCCAGGCCATCAGCCCCCGATCGGCGGGCCTCCTGCAGAGCCCGGGCGCGGTGGTTGAATCCCTGTACGCGTCCGTCATCAATGCCATCGACAGCCAGCGACGGATGCGGAGGGAGGGCGGCGATGGCGATGGCGATGACGATGGCGGTGGCGATGGCGGCGATGGAGCGACGGGCGATTCGCGTTTGTCCTCGCCTCGCCCCGACTCTTGGTCGTCGCCGTCGACTCGGTCCGACGTTCGCTCGAGGACCTGCGTTGCTCGAGGTGCGTCTACTCGTTCGTGTGTAGATCTTTTCTGATTATTATTATTATCATCACACTTGTTTACCCAGGAAAGCTTGCCCAGAGTCTCAAAGAGGGTCCTCCCAAGTGTTTTGGCAGTAGCTGGTGGGGGAATGTAGCCGCTGCTGCTGCTGCTTCTGCTGATGTGCAATCCCATTTGAGTGATTTTGCAGTGGAATTTCCCAGCATTGGCAGGTTTGGTCAAAATTCCGTTTACATGTCATGGTTTATTTAGCTCTGGAGATGAAACTATAAACTGAGGAAAACCCCACACAAAACAGGGGTAGAACAAACAATCCCCACGCGGAAAGTTGCCCTAGTCGGGAATCGAACTGAGGTCCATTCTCGCTTTTAGGCACGAGCGGTTTCCACTGTGCCACCCTGCTACCAGATAAACACAACAACAACAGTCGCCATTCACCACTGAGTGGCGGTGACGTCACCACAGCGCTTGTGCCAGGCTAAGTGAACTCCGCATGAAGTGTCGGAGGCTCACAGTCAAACTCATACACACACATACGCAGTCGTGATAATGATGTCAGTTATAAAGATGATGCAAAGACAAAGCACCTACGAAGGCCAGCACGGCACATGAGGGGTTGGGTGGACAGCACCATGCCCGGCCGCCTTTGTCTCCCTAGTGGCGATATGTACACACCGCACCAGGTACTCATTTGAGGCCAAGTCGACCATGGGGAGGGGGGGGGGCCCATGACCGGTTCAGATAATTGTCACTGGTATTGGCCGTGAGCAGGAATCGAACTCGGGTCGCCAGGTTCGTAGCACAGCAGCGCGCTAACCGCTACACTACCGCTCCCCACTGAAGATGATACCAATACCTGCCATTCGTCACCAAGTGACGGTGATGTCACCACAGCCAAAGAGCCGCTAGGGGTAGCCAAAGAGCCGCTAGGGGCAGCCAAAGATCCGCTAGGGGCAGCCAAAGAGCCGCTAGGGGTAGCCAAAGAGCCGCTAGGGGGTAGCCAAAGAGCCGCAAGGGGCAGCCAAAGACCCGCTAGGGGCAGCCAAAGACCCGCTAGGGGCAGCCAAAGATCCGCTAGGGGTAGCCAAAGAGCCGCTAGGGGTAGCCAAAGATCCGCTAGGGGTAGCCAAAGAGCCGCTAGGGGTAGCCAAAGAGCCGCTAGGGGCAGCCAAAGATCCGCTAGGGGCAGCCAAAGAGCCGCTAGGGGTAGCCAAAGAGCCGCTAGGGGGTAGCCAAAGAGCCGCTAGGGGGCAGCCAAAGAGCCGCTAGGGGGTAGCCAAAGAGCTGCTAGGGGCAGCCAAAGAGCCGCTAGGGGCAGCCAAAGAGCCGCTAGGGGTAGCCAAAGAGCTGCTAGGGGGCAGCCAAAGAGGCGCTAGGGGCAGCCAAAGACCCGCTAGGGGGTAGCCAAAGAGCCGCTAGGGGGTAGCCAAAGAGGCGCTAGGGGGTAGCCAAAGAGCCGCTAGGGGCAGCCAAAGAGGCGCTAGGGGGGCAGCCAAAGAGCCGCTAGGGGCAGCCAAAGAGCCGCTAGGGGCAACCAAAGAGCCGCTAGGGGCAGCCAAAGAGCCGCTAGGGGGTAGCCAAAGAGCCGCTAGGGGCAGCCAAAGAGCCGCTAGGGGCAGCCAAAGAGGCGCTAGGGGGTAGCCAAAGAGCCGCTAGGGGCAGCCAAAGAGGCGCTAGGGGGGCAGCCAAAGAGCCGCTAGGGGCAGCCAAAGAGCCGCTAGGGGCAACCAAAGAGCCGCTAGGGGCAGCCAAAGAGCCGCTAGGGGGTAGCCAAAGAGTCGCTAGGGGCAGCCAAAGAGCCGCTAGGGGCAGCCAAAGAGCCGCTAGGGGTAGCCAAAGAGCTGCTAGGGGGCAGCCAAAGAGGCGCTAGGGGCAGCCAAAGACCCGCTAGGGGGTAGCCAAAGAGCCGCTAGGGGGTAGCCAAAGAGGCGCTAGGGGGTAGCCAAAGAGCCGCTAGGGGCAGCCAAAGAGCCGCTAGGGGGTAGCCAAAGTGCCGCTAGGGGCAGCCAAAGAGGCGCTAGGGGGGCAGCCAAAAAGCCGCTAGGGGCAGCCAAAGAGCCGCTAGGGGCAACCAAAGAGCCGCTAGGGGCAGCCAAAGAGCCGCTAGGGGGTAGCCAAAGAGTCGCTAGGGGTGGCCAAAGACCCGCTCGGGGGCAGCCAAAGAGTCGCTAGGGGCAGCCAAAGAGCCGCTAGGGGGTAGCCAAAGAGTCGCTAGGGGCAGCCAAAGATCCGCTAGGGGCAGCCAAAGAGCCGCTAGGGGTAGCCAAAGACCCACTAGGGGTAGCCAAAGACCCGTTTGGGGCAGCCAAAGACCCGCTAGGGGTAGCCAAAGACCCGCTAGGGGGTAGCCAAAGAGCCGCTAGGGGTAGCCAAAGACCCACTAGGGGTAGCCAAAGAGCCGCTAGGGGTAGCCAAAGACCCGCTAGGGGTAGCCAAAGATCCGCTAGGGGCAGCCAAAGACCCGCTAGGGGGCAGCCAAAGAGCCGCGTGCGGCTCCGGAGCAGCAGGTTTCCGACCCCTGGGATAGAGTGTTGCCCCTTCGCACTTGTGGTTTTTCATCCGGGTGCTCTGGCTTCCTTACACATGCATAAACAACTCATTCATTGTCTGAAATCACATGTATGTATATTCATATCCTGAGGACCACAAAGCTCGGGCAATTGTTGGTTAGCGCCGGTTCTTCACGGCCGCTTGGCTCCCGCTGACCTCCAGCTTTTAAACTAAGCTAAAACTTTTTTTTATTTTACCAGCTCAGGCCCACTGAGCTGTATCACGCTTCTTCAGAAGTGACCTGGCCGTCATAAATGACGAAGCGGCTCATCACGTGGAAATTTATATAGCAGCCAAATGCTCTAAACGTGTGACGTTGATTCTAAACGTGGAGGGAAAAACCGGAGGACCCGGAGAAAAATCCACGCGACCACGGGGAGAGAGAGAGAGAGAGACACGCAAACTCCAAATATACAGCCGCAGGCGTCAGGGTCGGGATCGAACCCACGACTTCCTGTACACCGGGCGAGGTAGTCAACATCTCCTGGCCACCGTGGCACCCCGTTGGTTAACTCGGCGATTGCGAGTCTCGGTCGGCGCGAGCGGCGACAAAGGCGGCGGCGTTGAGCGGCGACGAACGTCGTTATTGCTGTCATTGACGCGCTGGCGCCGTGCCCACCTCTGCAGGCCGAGGGTGCGCGGCGGCGTTCACCGCGCTGCGGGCATCGACGGCCGGAGTGCGCCGGGAGCTGGCCGGGCTCGGAGAGCAGGTGCGCAGCGACGGGCGCCAGCTCGCCGGCCTGCTCGCCGACGCCCGCCGGCGCCTGGAGGAGGCCCTGCCGGCACACCAGGAGTCGAACTCAGGTCAGCGCGATGGATGCACCATGAAAAAAAAAAAATGCCCGTCAAGTGTTAAAAAAAAAAAGTATGGTCCGCCGCTTTCGATCTGGATAAATGACAGCTCTTGAGAATTACAGGTGTGTCCGTTTGGCTGCCGTGCCATGAACGTTCCTCTCATATGCAGAGTGGGTCGATAGGAATGGGTTCCCCTTTGCTGTGTACGGACTTAGAGGTCCCTTGAAGAAGGGATCTCGGAGGTAGCTCTGTGATATTCGCTTCTGTAGACCGTTTTGTGTGGAGCAGAGTGTCACTTAAAGAATCAACAACGGTACACATGCATGTAATGGCGGAGATGAGGTGAATGAGGTAGATGAGAGGAAGCAATGGGCGAAACCTGTGATGCGTGAATTCGGTGAAAGCGAAATGGATGACGGTAAATGATGATGATTGGATTGAGTGATTGGGGTTAATGAGTGATGTCCACGTGATGAGAATGGGAAGAGGGAACAGTGAGGGGAAGATTAAGGGTGGTCGTGGGGTGAGCTAGGTGCTAACAATAAGTGAGTTTTGAGTGAGGAGCGCGAACTAGTGAGCGAAGGGGACCGCTTAATGTGGAGGGGCAGTTTGTGCAGCTCTTCCGTGTGTTCCGTTCTGTGACACCGAAAGGGAGTCGCAACCCAGGGCCGGATTCAAGCATGGACGCTTCAGGGGCGGCAGCCCAGGGGCCTCCGTCAGCTGGAGGGCCTCCAGAGATGAAGTGAAAAGTTATTTCGTTTCTGAATGCTGAATTTTATTTGCTGTTAGCCTTGTAAAAATACATTGTTCTTTTTCTTGAACTTTGCTTTCCTTTTGAAAATATCACTGGGGGGCCTCAGAGTACCTGTAGCCCCCAGGGGAGGGATTCTTCGTCCCGCGGCGACGCCGTTAGCGCAAGTCGGGATGAACGTCGGGGAGACTTTTAGAAGGAGAAAGAAGAGGGAGAAGGTTCTGTCGCATCTGGCGGTGGATTGATCATGGCTGGTGTTGCTTAACATTAAATTTCGGCATCGCTTGGCGATTGGAGCTTTGGCCATTGCCCCTCCTCGCAAAGGGGGGGTGGTAGTGGTTGCGATAAGAGTGTAGCCCGGCAGCAGTTGCCCGCTCACATCCACTTCCGGTGGGAACGGACTCCACCCGATGGAGCTTGGCAGAGTGCCGCCCCCATAGCTGGCCAGGCGTCTTTGAATATGTGGAAGTACGCACGCTTTCCACCACCCCCACGCGAGCTGCCGATCGAACGATCGTAGTGTGTGCCCGCTTATACTGCCGGGCGGAGTTTAGAGACTCGCACCGTCAGTTCGGAGGACGCGCGCTGGTAGATGGACTCGAACCGGCGGTCTTTGGACTGAGGCCCAGTGCGTTAACCATCACACTGCGGCTACGTCCCCATCGTTATTTTCGCTCATTAAATACTAGGGGTGCCGCGGTGGCGAGATGTTAACTACCTCGCCTGGTTTACAGGAGGTCGTCGGTTCCATCCCGACCCTACCCCCTCTATATTTGGAGTTTGCATGTTCTCCCCGTAGTCGTGGGGATTTGTCCCCGGATCCTCCGGTTTTCCACATTTAGAAACGTGCGTTTAGATTATTAGGCTGCTATGCATTTCCACATGATAAGCCACTTCGTTGAGCTATTTTTTTGACTGGGTCGCTTCTGAAAAAGAGCTATATAGCCCATTAGCACTTACATGGCATCCTATGTAAGTTGAAATTATTTCGCACCATACGTAGCCAACCGTGCAAATCGGAGGGTGGCGGTGGGTGCAGGACACAGTTACATTTACGCGATCTAACCCCAAAAACGCTTTATTGTGAACGATATTGGTCGTGAAAGCCTACGCGTCAAGTGCAATAATTATGCACTTTGGCGACGGACGATGGGGTGACACTGGTGACGGAATGGCAGCGTAGAGGTCGCGTGTGAAAAAGAGCTATATAGCTCAGTGGGCCTTACCTGGGAAAATTAAAAATATTTTAAATGAGTTTAACTTCCCGGGGAAATTGAATTGCAGACTCCACGCGTTGGCATGATTCCTCCTCCTTGTTGTTGTTGAATAATTGAAATTTGAAGCAACTGGCGGGACCCCGGGGTCCCATCACTGCCCCGGGGTTGGACAACCCGCGTAGCGACATGAGTCTGGTTGCCTTACCGACAACAACAAAACTCTAGTGGTCAATCGATTGGCCTCGTCGAGAGCTACTCGGGGACACTAAGTTTCGTAAAAAGTTGAAAAATTACATAAACACGTTAAATTCACTGGCTGGGGGGGGGGGGCGGGCTCGCCTTGGCAAAGAAGCTGAGGATCGACGGCTGACCGGAGGGCGTCGTCGCCGCGCGCGACTGCAGCGGACGCCCCCCGGGGCTTGCGTTTGGCCGGTGGGGTGGCGCCCATCGTGTCCATCGCCGCCTGCTGGCGCTTGTTGTTGGCGCGGCGAGTCTGGGCGGGCGGCGCGTTGCTGTCGTCGTCCAACTCGGCGACGAGATTGGGCGGGATGGCTGGGTAGTAGTCGAGGCCATCGGCGGGGATCGAAAAGTACTTGTTGGCGAGCGGACTGAAAAATGATAATTATTGACCTGATTTTTGCGGGACCCCCGGGGTCCCGCCAAATGATTCATTTGCAGACAGCACGAGCGCTAACGGCGTGGAGAGGCGACCTCTCGTTGACCCCTCGCATCATCTGGCTCAACTACAGCAGCAACAACGAGAAGAGCAGGAGGAGGTGAGGGGGTGTGGGTTGGATGCGGAGCTCACCTGTGAGGCTGAGAGGGTTCGAGGGCTCGAGGTGCAGCTCGCCCAGGAGGCCGAGAGGAGAAGCGATCTGGAGACGGAGCTCGCCGAGGGGGCCGAGAGGTGTCAAGGCCTGAGGGTGGAGCTTGCCCAGGAGGCACAGAGGAGGAACAGTCAGCAGGTGCTGCTCGCTCAGCAGGCTGAGAGGAAACTGAGCCTGGAAGTAGAGCTTACCCAGGAGGCCAAGAAGCACCGTGGGCTGGCAGCGGAGCTCACTCAGGAGACCGAGAGGAGAGTAGGCCTGGAGAAAGAGCTCGCTCGGGAGACCGAGAGGAGAATGAGCTTGGAGACTGACCTCGTCCAGGAGACTGGGAGGAGGGTGGGCTGGGAGACGGAGCTCACTCAGGAAGCTGAGAAGAGAGTGAGCCTGGAGAAGGAGCTCGTGTTGGAGAGTGAAAGGAGGCATTTTCTGGAATCAGAGCTTGCCCAGGAGGCCGAGAGGAGGGTAGGCTTGGAGACGGAACTTGTCCAGGAGGCTGAGAGGCGAGTAGGCCTGGAGACGGAGCTTTCCGAGGATGCTGGGAAGAGAATGAGCCTGGAGAAGGAGCTCGCTCGGGAGGCCGAGAGGAGAGTTGGCCTGGAGACAGAGCTTGTCCAGGAGGCTGAGAGGCGAGTAGGCCTGGAGACGGAGCTTGCCCTAGAGGCTCAAAAGCGCCGAGCGCTTGAGACGAAGCTCTCTGATGAATCCAAGAAAACAGTGGGCCTGGAAGCGCAGCTTGCCGAGGAGACCGACAGGCGCCAAGGCTTGACAGCAGAGCTCACCCAGGAGACCGAGAGAAGCCAGACCCTGGAAACGATGCTCAGTAAGGAGACCAAGAGGCGAGAACACCTGGAAATGGAGTTCATCCAGGAGGCCGAGAGTCGCAAAGCTCTTGACACGAAGCTCGCTGAGGAAGCGCAGAAGAGGACGGGCCTAATGGTGGAGCTTGCCCGGGAGACGGAAAGAAGACGTAACCTGGAGGCGGAGCTCGTTCAGGAGGCCGAGACGAGAGTGAGCCTGGAGACGGAGCTCACCCAGGAGGCCGAGAGGTCGCGCGGCCTGGCGGTAGGCCTCGCCCAGGAGACCAACAGGAGAATTCTTTTGGAGGCAGACCTCGCTCACGAGGTCAAAGCGCACCGCGAGCTGGTGACGGCGCTCGCCGACGAGACTGAGAGACGGCACGAGCTGCAAGCGGAGCTCGCCGACAGGGCCGCGGAGCGGGAGGCGAGCCTGCACGGCCTGGCAGCGCTGCTGGAGCATGAGCGGGAGCTGGCCGTCGCCGAGCTACTGAGCTGCCACGAGGCGGAGGTGGCGCGGCTCACCGCGGAGCTCCGCCAGGCAGAAACGAGGGCCCAGCGGCTGGAGGAGCAGGGGGAGGAGGCAGGAGGTCTCACCGTGGAGCTCCAGGAGGGGGTGCTGGACGTGGAGTGGAGGTCTCGCGAGGCTTCCAGGGGGAGGCGGAGGTGAGTGACCCTGCCAACTTGAAGCAACAGCTCAAACCGTCCAGCAATGACAGCGAGACACTGAACGATAAAATATATATAAATAATATTTTGTTTCTGGGAATGGCCCTTCTTCATAGCCGAGAGATGTGCTTGTGCACCAGTGGTTTACCGCGTTGTGCAATGAACCCGGTCACCTGGGTTCAATCCCCCGCTCTGGGCCAACATCCGTGACGAATGCCTGAACCAGTCCGGCGCTGGGCCTCCCCTAGGATGACTTGGGCCTGAAGTGAGTGACATGTAAACATTCACACCGGGGCGGTGGCTGCTCACACACGACCCCGTCGTGCGCAGTGTCAGATTTAGCAGCCGGGTATGCGACGTTCCGCTTGAAGCTGCATCGAGCATCCTCGGGATGCTCGGGGATATTTTGGGTTGTGAAGGGCCGTGCCCCAAAAACGTAACCAGCTCATTAACCCTGTCCCGTTCTGAAACGTCTGCAAGTTGCAAGGGTGGGTCGGGGTCCCCCGTTCACCGCTGCTGAATCTCGGAACGCGCAAAGCGGTTTGGCGTTAATTTTATTTGGGGGGGGGCGTAGTAGCGCCATTGTTTTCTAAAGACATTGTTACTCACCGCAGATAACTGAGGCGGCACGACCGCCGCACACTACGATAGCCGGCGGCAAACCATGCCACACGTCCTCCCGCATGGCCTTGCGGGAGCCTCGGTACTGATAAGGTTATTTTACTTTAGTTTTTCTTCTGAGTCCGTTCCAATGAAGTACTCGCTAACCAGCTCATTAAACCTTTCTTTGAATCGCGAAAGGGTTAAAGAACTGATGACGTACACGTACGTCACCGGAACGGGAAAAGGGCTAAGATGCAAAACTCAATGGGCTCACTGTGTTTTTGTAGTGTTGGCTACGGAAACGGATATCTGTATGTTTACGCGGAAACTCTGCCGTATCCATGCCTGTCCCTGGCCCCTTGTCACGTCTGCCGCTCTTGTAGAGAGAAGCCGGTCGGGGTGGCGCTCAAGACGGCGGGGAGCGAAGCGGGGCGTCATCAGCAGCACCAGCAGCAGCAGCAGCAGGGCCTGATAACTGCAGCAGAAAGGGGGCTCAAGGCCGGGGCGTCTAGCGAGCCGCAGGTGATGCCCTCTGCTGTTTCCGTGGCCTTGCAAAGTCACCTCCATGCGCAGTCGACCCTCGATTATCCGCGTGCGATTCATCTGATTTGCGGAGTAACTGCGCACCTGAGATTTTGACGTAAATGAAAAACTCATGGACTTTCCCTTCAGCCCAAATTAATAATCTATAAAAACAGTTATACATTGTTATACTTGGGAAATGTTTAACACAATTCACGTGCTGAAACTGAGCAAATTTATGTTCCGGTTAATCCGAAATGCACGTGATCGCCTCTACAGTATAGTAGTTGCCTGATGACGACCGCTTGTGTTGCGATCGAAACGTCGTGATTTGCTTTATTTTATTTTATTTGTAACTAGTATAGTAGTTGCATATCTTTACAACAGTGGGCGGAGTTTGATGGATTTTGATTGGCGTGGCTCGGCTATCCACTTAGTGGGCAGAGTCTTCTGCACAGGAGCAGGAACGTGTTATCATTGAGCACGCGCTTTAGATCGTTGGGATTGGTTCTTAATTTATACCTATATTAGTGGTTTTTGGAATAGAGATCTGCGTAAGATGGTTATATTTGGATTTTCTGCAATTTTGAATTATCTGCGGTAATCCTCCCCGTCATTAGCACGGATAATCGAGAGTCTACTGTATTTTCTAGAGGTCGCCTAGTGGCTGGAGACTTGGTACTTTCCTCCAGAGGGGACCCAGCACTCTCGACCAGGACTCTTTAGCGGGAGGACTTTCGAGCCGGTGTTTTTTTTTTTCTCCCGATGGCGTCTAGACCCAGGACTCTGCACGAGGAGGGCTTGAGAGCCAGCCGCATGCGCCGTGTAACCACCGCAGTCCAGCCGCGACGTGTCCTGCCCAAGCCCACTCACTTTTCTTAACATTGGTTGCGATCGCAATTAATTGCGATCGCAACCAATTGCGAGCCCAACTCCTGCCCACACTTCTTGGCGCGTGCTCTTCAGTTTTGTTTTCGCGACCGGCTCCCGTTTTCTTCGCGAACGTCCATTTCTCCGATCCGTACGCCGTAAGACGGTTGCGTAAACGCTTTCACGAATGCAGTTTCGAATGCTCCCGACGCTCATCGTCGTCGTCGTCGTCGTCGTTGTTGTTGTGCGTGGCGGTGCGGATTGAGTAGGGCTCCGCCGGGGGGGAGAGGCTCATCAAGGGGAAGGTGATCACGGAGCTGGGCGAGAAGCTGCAGAGGCTCCTCGAGCAACACGACCGTGACAAAGGTGACCCCCCCCGAGCAGACGGCTGCCGTCGCGTGCCCCACCGTCGTCAAGGCCCGGGTGGGCCCCCGTATCCACGCGACCCTGACGCCTGCTGTATATTTGGAGTTTGCGTGTCTCTCTCTCTCTCTGTCTCTCCGTGGGCACTTGGATCTTTCTCTGGGTCCTCCGGTTTTTCCCTCCGCATTTAGAATAAACGTCACGCATTTAGAGTATTTGGGCTGCTATAAATTTCCACGTGATAAGCAACTTCGTTGAGCTATCATTTGTGATAGCCAGGTCGCTTCTGAAAAAGAGCCATATATCATTAGACCTCCTTTGGCAGTACCATAATGTAATAATAGGGTTTTTCCCCTTTTTTCTGGCAACAAAACTGAAACCTTTTTACAAGGATTCATGTCTGCATTAACCACAATACCTGCAGTCAAAATGCAAACAAAAAACATACTATGATAATATATGCATTGTCCTTGAAACTGATTGGTCCACACCAAAGGACGGCTTTCTTTTGAGCCTCGACCCAATTGGTGCTCGACCAGATGACACCAAAAGGCGTACAGCCCAAAGACAATGCACTATCAAAGTAATGAGGGCTCGGGGTGAGCATCTACATCATTAGACCTCCTTTGCCAGTACCAAAATATATTAATAGGTTTTTCCCCTTTTGGCGTCATCTGGTCGAGCACCAATTGGGTCGAGGCTCAAAAGAAAGCCGTCCCTTGGTGTGGACCAATCAGTTTCAATGACAATGCATATATTATCATATTATGTTTTTTTAATAAAGTATAAAAGCTTTCGTGACTGCATAAAATTACTCATTGTTTTTTTTTCGGTAAAGTCAAGTATGTAGAAATACAATAAAATTATATTAAAACAAAAAACAATCACGACGTTTCGATCACAACACCTGATGAAGATCGCTTGCGTTGTGATCTAAACGTCGTGATTGTTTGTTGTTTTAATATAATTTTATTGTATTTCTACATACGTCATACGTGACTTTACCGAAAAAACCAATGAGTAATTATGTTTTTTGTTTGCATTTTGACTGCAGGTATTGTGGTTAATGCAGTAACATGAATCCTTGTAAAAAAAGGTTTCAGTTTTGTTGCCAGAAAAAAGGGGAAAAAAACCCCTATTATTAAGAGCCAAATAGCTCGCTGGCGCCTCCCGCACCAGTGGGAAATCGGAAGCAGCGCAGAGCAAGACTGCAGAGGGCCCTGACCCTAACTAGATTTCGATTTTTTTTCTTTCTAGATTTACAAATTAATTTCTTTAGAACTGCTTTTTGCGTTTAGTTTGTGGCCCTTTCCCCCCCGCCGCACCGCCGATGAGCACGGTTGGCTGTGTACGGTGGCAAAAGATGTTCAACATACGTACGCACATGTTGCCAACTAAGGCCCACTGAGCTGTGTAGTTCTTTTTCAGAACTGACTTGCCCACAAGTGATCGCTCGGTGAAGTGGCTCATTGTGACCACGTGCGGAGAGAGACACGCAAACTCCAAATTCACCGGAGAGAGAAAAACGGCGGTGATATTTCTGTTGTGAAGAGAAACACTGCAGAGACCGGAGAAAGATGACAGCAGTCTCCTTTCAGTCCCAACAACGACCACCGCTGTGCAAAGCACAGATTCGTCCGACTAAGTCGTCTCATCCACCACACTTTGTTCAACCACCACACTGCAGATCACAGCAACACACTCACACCCATGCACTCAATCACCCACACATTCACCCACGTACTCACCCATTCACTTACACACTCACTACACTGCAGGACACAACAACTCACACACTTAACCGACCACTCACCCACTCCACCTACCCACACACTCACCCACTCGCACACGAACTCAACCTGTCACTCATTCATTCACCCACCCACTCACCCACTCACTCGCTATACCGCAGGTCACAACAACACACTCAACCATCTACTCACCCACTCACTCACCACACCGTAGGTCACAGCAACACACTCAACCGCCCACTCACACACTCACCCCCCCCCACTCACCCACCTACTCATCCCAACTCACTCACCACACTGCAGGTCACAACAACACTCTTTCTGCTTCTTCCCACTCATACTGCTCCACTTTGGAATTCCCTCCCATCGGCATCTTTCACCAAGCTCTTATAATATAATCACACCAACAAAAACAACAACCTCGTTCAACTCACGAAGCTTGTTAACAACCCTTAGCTGATTGTCGCTGGCCTTATGACGTTTTGAGGCTTAGGTGGTTTGGTGGGGGGGGGGCCCTGGGGCGGGGGTCCTTGGCGGGAGGGGGGCCCTGACCTCAGCAACTGAACGAGCGAGGCTAACAACCCCCCCCCCCCCCCCAACCACTCCACCGAACCCCTGCTGCGCCAAGCGGTGATGGTGAACTCTGCAGGGCCTGCCATTTGCGTTGGGCGGGAGCGGTTAATCCACGCGCTTGGTTCAATATTGACGGTGAGCGGCGCTCGTTAATGAGATAATTAATGCCCCCACCAGGGGTGGGGTTGGGAGGGCGGCTCGCGGGGGTCGCGGCGGTGCTACACAATGGCCGTGTCGGAGACGCGGTCTGCCGGTGACCGCTGAGAGCTTCCTTGTTCTTCGGGGTTTGGCCACCGCTGGGTATTTTTGTATTCATCTTTATGTCGTACGGCCGACGTAGATGCAGAGCAAACAGCCGCAATTTCACACTCGGGTGGTCAAAGCCAGCAGACCACCGCGTCGGGAGCAGCGAAGCAGCGTATCGCCACACTCTTTGGTTCTTTCGGTAAAGTGACGTAGGTATAAAATAAATCACGACGTTTCGGGCGCAACACAAGCGTCCGTCGTGATTTATTTCATTTTATACCCACGTGACTTTACCGAAAGAACCAGTGAGTATGGATTCCTGCAGTCACGAAAGCTTCAGATGTAGCGTATCGCCGTGATGTCTCCTTCGTATTTGTGTATGGGGCACTGCGTCGCTACATGTTGCATTGCAAATAATAATGATTATTAATATTAATAATAATTAGTCATGAGATTTGGATTTACATAGAGGCTTATTACTGTAACCTGTTGAAATGACGTCCTCCCAGAAGGCCATGCGGGGTCCGCTGGGTTGTGGGTGCCACGGTAGCGAGATGTTAACAACCTCGCCTCGTATACATGAGGTTGTGGGTTCGATTCCGACCCTGACACCTGTTTATTTGGAGTTTGCGTGTCTCTCTTCCCTTGGTCGCGTGGATTTTTTATCCATGTCTCCAGTTTTTTCCTCCACATTCAGAATCAACGTCACGCATTTCTGAGTATTTGGCTGCTATAAATTTCCACGTGACGAGCCGCTTCGTTGAGCTATCATTTGTGGCCGGGTCGCTTCTGTAAAATAGCTTTACAGCTTAGTGGTCCTTACCTGGTGCCCTATGTATGTTGAACTTCTTTTGCGCCATACTTGGACAGCCGTGAGAATCGGAGGGCGGCGGTGGGTGAACGACACAGTTACATTGAAGCGATCTAACCCCAAAAATGCTTTATCGTGAACGATATTGGCAGTGAAAGCCCTACGCGTCAAGTGCAATAATCGTGCACTTGGGCGACGGACGATGGGGTGACGCTGGTGACGGAACGGAAGTCAGGGGAGGGGAGAGCGCTGAAATCGCAGTTCATGTGCGGGGAAGGGCGGGGTGATGGATCGTAGCAGCGCTTGACCGTGAGGGATGGCGACAGTGGAGGCCTACATCTACCAGTTGATAGACAATGGCTGGTGATGGTGGCGATGATCATGATGATGACAGTTCGGCAAGTCCCAACTCTTAAGGTCCGGAACCGGTTCTCAGAGAGTCATCCCTGATGCCTTTTGACATGGCCAGGAATGGAACTCGGGCCAGCAGGTTCTTAGCGCAGCGCGCTGACCGCTCAGCCACTGCTCTTCGCTGCATAATGCGCACACGGGCATGTACACAAGTGCACATGCACGCACAAAGACAAAGATATCCCCATATAGCCTTTAACAGACTGTTGGGGCAAGTGCCTGTTAGTGAGTAGCACTTATGAAGGTTGGCATGGTACACGAGGCGGTGGGTAGCCAGCACCACTCCCAACCGCCTTTGTCTCCCGAGTGGCGATGCTGACTACACACCGCACCAGGTACTCATTTAAGGCTCAGTCGACCCAGAGGAGGCCCAGGACCGTTTGAAATAATCGTCATCGGTGTTGGACATGAGCGCACACACACACAGACACACGCGCTCCTGGGCACGCACACACACGCACTCGGTCGCCCCCTTCTATCGACCGACCCATCTTGACGTCCACACGCTACCTTACTGACCTCGGCCTTCCATCTTCCTCCCCTCTAGCCCCCCCCCCCCCCCGTACTCCTCCCTCCCCCCCCCCCCCCCAACAAACCCAGCCCCCCACGACAAACAGACGAATCCCTCCCACGCGCTTCCTCCACCCCTGCAACCTCGGGCGCAGTTGCGGTTCAGCTGCGTCAATACGCGCTCGGCATTAATCTTTCAAGGTGGGGAGGTGGGGGGGTGGGCGTTGAGGGGGGGGGGGTGGGGGTTGAGGGGAGGGGGGCGGCGTCGTTCAACCTCCCCCCCCCCTTCTCGGCTGTCTCGTCCCTCGCGAGTCGGCTAGAGGTGGGAAAAAAAAAACGACGACAACAACAACTAATAAATAACAGCAAGGGTTCCGTGAGAAGAGGAATATTAAATACATTGCGGAGCGTGTTTGGCTCCCAGTGAACTAGCGGGGGCAGTCATTGCTGGGGGTTTTCCGGTTTGATAAAAAAAAAATCGTATTATTGATTTATTATTATTATTTATTCACAGGGGGCCATGCTTTGTTCACACGGGAAAACCTCAACGGGTCCTTTTCAGGAGGGTCCTGCCAGGTTTATGCTGTAGGGCTGGGCGATGCTGCTGCTGCTGCTGATGTGTGTGTGTGATGCCTATGGAGTGATTTGCAGGTGATTTTGTCAGGATCGGAGATGCAACTTAGCCAATAGCAGTTCCACTTTGTGTGTGTGTCTGTTTGGCTATGGGAGGAAACCCATCCAGAACAAGGGGGAGAACATAGTCCACACAAAACAAAGACAAAGACCCCCCGTGTAGCCTTAACAGACTGTTGGGGAAAGTGCTGCTAGCGAGCACCTATGAAGGTCGGAACAGCACACGAGAGTGGGTGGGTGGCCAGAACCACGCCCGTCAAATTGTATTTCCTTAGTGGCGATGTTTACTACACACTGCACCAGGTTATCATTTGAGGCTTAGTCGACCTGGGGGAGGCCCAGGACCGGTCCAGATAATTGTCGCTGGTGTTGGTCATTAGCGGGAATCGAACTCGTGTCTCCGAGTTTAAAGCGCAGCGTGCGAATCGCTACACACAGACTCACACACATGTACAAAGACTAATGTCCCCCATTTCGCCTGAACAATATTTTGGGGCTAGTGCTGTTCACGAGCGACTATGAAGGCACCAGGTACTCAATTGAGGCAGAGTCGACCTTGGGGAGGCCCAGGACTATTTTATATAATCGTCACCGGTGTTGGCCGTGAGCACGAATCGAACCCAGGTCGCCAGGTTCCTAGCGCAGTGCGCTAACTGCTACACCACCCCTCCCCATAGGTGCTGCTCTCCCACGCGCACACACTCACACGCTCTCACACTCCCTCTCAGGGTCACTCGTGCTCGGACGCTCTCACAAAGTCAAAGGCAAAGATCCCTCGTATATCCTTAACAGACTGTCGGGGAAACGCTCTCGCACACGCAATCTCACAAACATACAATCGCACTCTGCAGAACAGGGAGGGGGATCGAACCCAGGCCGTTGTTGCCGTGAGGCACGACCGTCGCCACTGCGCACGGCCGCGCTCACCTCTCGCCCCTCCCCGCAGAGGCCATCGAGAAGCTGCTGTCAGAGAAGACGTTCCTGGAGGAGACCGTCGCCCGCTTGAAAGGAACTCACGACCTCGCCGCCGCCGCCGCCTCTCCGTCTCCCCCCAACGTCGCCGAAGCTCGGGCGCAACAACAACCGCCGCCGCCGCCGCCGCCGCCGGCGCCGGCACAGCCGGCACAGCCGCCACTGCAACCCAGAGGCTGGCTCAGGGCCCGCGGCTCCTCGGTGGGACACGGCACGAGTGCGGTGGCGGGGCACCCGGGCCTGCTGCAGGCCGTGGCGTGGGGACTCACGTCCGGCGTCCTGGGCGCCGGGGAGGCGAGGGAAGGGAGGAAAGAGTCTTCTGGTGGTGGCGGCGGTGGTGGTGGTGGCGCTGGTGGTGGTGGTGGTGGCGGCGCTGGGGTGGTGTCGGCCGCAGTGCCCCCTGAGAGAACTCGTACGCCTCTCCTCTTCCTCCCCGTGGAGTGCGGCGACAGTGTTGGTGGTGATGGCGGCGGTGATGGGGCGGCGGTGGCGATGGCCGGGGATGGGTTGGATGCGAGTGTCGTCGCGCTCAGGTGAGATGTTGGGGTCGCAACGGATTTGCAACACTCCATCTCATACAAACTTGCTGTACCGCCTTCCCCTGGCGAGCCAGGGCACGCAGCTCCTCCTCAGCGCCCACGGGAAGGGAGTTTCACAGCATCTGTGCTGCGGTGATCCACCAACCCCTCGCTGCTGCCTTCGCAGTGCTGGATTACAGGCGGCCAAGTGCGGCAGCGTAGGCACCACCACCGCCCCACGTCACGCCGCCTCGCCCATATTTGTCTGTCCGCACGTGGCTCTTGGGCGTCGATCGCGCGGTTGCCTGCGGGAGCTGCCCCAGCAGATGGAAGGAAGTGACGGCGTTTGTTCGTCTGTCTAACCCCGGCCGTCTCCCCCCGCTGCAGGGAGAACGCTCCGAGCGAAGACAAGCAGAGGGTGCTGATGCTGGAGAAGGTGAGCTACGATGGTTTAATCGGCGTGCAGGCCGGACCCCTGCTGACGAGACACCCGGCGGGTCGACTCCGGCACAGGGTTTTTCTGGGAAGACGAGGTCGCAGTTAACCGTCTCCCGTTCCGAGACGTCTGCGGGTTGTAGGGTGGGTGGTTGTCCCCGTTCACCGCTGAATCTCGGAACCTGCAGGCGGCTCGGCGTTAACTTTATTTCGAGAGGCGCAGTAGCGCCGTTGTTTTTAAAGACGTCGTTGCTCACCGCAGAGAACGTTGGCGACATGACCGCACTCGACGATAGCTGGCGCCAAGCTGTGCCACGCTCCCTCCCGCATGGCCTCGGTACCAATGAAGTTATTTTATTTTGGCAAGACTCGACATGAACCCTCACGGGCGATGTCCCGCGGACGTATTCTCACCGGCCAACGCGATTTGTCGTTGAGTTGTGGGGGAGAAAGGCCACGTTTGGGTCATAAAGAAGAACCCCCCACCACCCAGCACGGCCAAACGAATGAATCGCCGCGCTTAAGCAAGCGCTCGGTCATCTCTCTCTCTCTCTCTCAGGCCCTGAGCCAGCGCATTGGTGGACATTCCACGATCTCATGGCAGGACCCATTACTTGCGCAGGACGGCCGCTTGTTGCCTCCCCGTAAAATTTGTCCCGATTTTATCGACCCGCGAGGGACGACGGGCCGGCGTTGTGCAACGTTTGTGTCGCGCGTGTTGCTCGCGTGTGGGGAGCGGTGGCGCAGTGGACTAGCACTCTCCGCCACCGCCACGGGTTCCGGCGAACCCGAGTCCGTTTCCCTCTCGCGACCAGTAACAAATGTTCGAACCGGTGCTAGACCTCCCCTAGGTCAACTCAGCCTTGAATGAGTACCTGGTGCTGTGCATTTCCACATCGGCAACAAAGGCGAGCGCTTCTGCTGGCTACAATACCCGCTCGGGTACGCCGTGCCAGGCCTTGGTAGGTGCATCTGCTCGCTAACAGCACTTGCCCCAACAGTCTGTTAAGGCTATACGGAAGAACCTTTGTCTTTGCAGGCCCTGCACCAGAAGGAGAAAGAACATTCCCGGCTCGTCCAGAGGCTGGTGGGTACGACGTGACGAAGTCCTTTCGCTCCGTAGCTGTGACTTTAATGGTTTATGCTTTTGTCAGCTTGGGTGACCACTCAGGTTAATTGAGCACTGTACGTTGAACTTCTTTCACAACGCACGTGGCCAACCGTGCTAGTCGGAGGTGCGGTGGAAGGAAAACAAACTAAACACAAAAAGGAATTCTAAAAGAAATAAGTTTTCAATCTATCAATACAAATTAGGAATAGTTAGGGTCAGAGCCTTCATAGTCTCACTCCGCCCTGCCTCCGATTTCCATAGAAACTCCACTCACTCAATGTGTAGAACAGGAGGAGATCATACAAACTCCACTCACTCACTGTGTAGAACTGGAGGAGATCACACAAACTCCACTCACTCACTCTGTAGAACAGGGGGAGATCATACAAACTGCACTCACTCACTGTGTAGAACAGGGGGAGATCATACAAACTCCACTCACTCACTGTGTACAACAGGGGGAGATCATACAAACTCCACTGACTCACTGTGTAGAACATGGGGAGATCATACAAACTCCACTCGCTCACTCTGTAGAACAGGGGGAGATCACACAAACTCCACTCACTGTGTAGAACAGGGGGAGATCATACAAATTCCACTCACTCTGTAGAACAGGGGGAGATCACACACACTCCACTCACTCATTGTGTAGAACAGGGGGAGATTATACAAACGCCACTCACTCTGTAGAATAGGGGGAGATCATACAAACTCCACTTACTCACTCTGTAGAACAGGGGGAGATCACACGAACTCCACTCACTCACTGTGTAGAACAGGAGGAGATCATATAAACCCCACTCACTCTGTAGAACAGGGGGAGATCACACAAACTCCACTCACTCACTGTGTAGAACAGGGGGAGATCACACAAACTCCACTCACTCACTCCGTAAAACAGGGGGAGATCACACAAACTCCACTCACTCTGTAGAACAGGGGGAGATCATACAAACTCCACTCACTGTGTAGAACAGGGGGAGATCATACAAACTCCACTCACTCACTCCGTAAAACAGGGGGAGATCACACAAACTCCACTCACTCTTTAGAACAGGGGGATATCACACAAACTCAACTCACTGTGTAGAACAGGGGGAGATCATACAAACTCCACTCACTCTGTAGAACAGGGGGAGATCATACAAACGCCACTCACTCACTCTGTAGAAAAGGGGGAGATCAAATTTTGATTTAAAGTTTTCGTGACTGCAGTAATTCATATTCTTAGTTCTTTCGGTAAAGTCACGTTGAAGGGAAACAAAAAAATAATAAAATATATATAAAACGTGACTTTATAAACGTGACTTTACCGAAACAACTAAGAATAGGGGGAGATCACACAAACTCCACTCATTCACTCTGTAGAACAGGGGGAGATCACACAAACACCACTCACTCACTGTGTAGAACAGGGGGAGATCATATAATCTCCACTCACTCACTCTGTCCAACAGAGGGAGATCATACAAACTCCACTCACTCACTCTGTAGAACAGGGGGAGATCACACAAACTCCACTCACTCTGCAGAACAGGGGGAAATCATACAAGCTCCACTCACTCTGTAGAACAGGGGGAAATCACACAAACTCCACTCACTCACTCTGTAGAACAGGGGGAGATCACACAAACTCCACTCACTCACTGTGTAGAACAGGGGGAGATCACACAAACTCCACTCACTCACTCTGTAGAACAGGGGGAGATCATACAAACTCCACTCACTCACTCTGTAGAACAGGGGGAGATCATACGAACTCCACTCACTCACTCTGTAAAACACGGGGAGATCATACAAACTCCGATCACTCACTCTGTAGAACAGGGGGAGATCATACAAACTCCACTCACTCACTGTGTAGAACAGGGGGAGATCATACAAACTCCACTCATTCACTGTGTAGAACAGGGGGAGATCACACAAACTCCACTCGCTCACTGTGTAGAACAGGGGAGATCATACAAACTCCACTCACTCGCTCTGTAGAACAGGGGGAGATCATACAAACTCCACTCACTGTGTAGAACAGGGGAGATCATACAAACTCCACTCACTCACTCTGTAGAACAGGGGGAGATCACACAAACTCCACTCACTCACTCTGTAGAACAGGGGGAGATCATACAAACTCCACTCACTGTGTAGAACAGGGGGAGATCATACAAACTCCACTCACTCACTGTGCAGAACAGGGGGAGATCATACAAACTCCACTCCCTCACTGTGTAGAACAGGGGGAGATCATACAAACTCCACTCACTCTGTAAAACAGGGGGAGATCATACAAACTACACTCACTCTGTAGAACAGAGGGAGATCATACAAACTCCACTCTCTCACTCTGTATAACAGGGGGAGATCATACAAACTACACTCACTCACTCTGTAGAGCAGGGGGAGATCATACAAACTACACTCACTCAATCTGTAGAACAGGCGGAGATCACACAAACTCCACTCACTCTGTAGAACAGGGGGAGAACATACAAACTCCACTCACTCACTCTGTAGAACAGGGGGAGATCAGACAAACTCCACTCTCTCACTCTGTATAACAGGGGGAGATCATACAAACTCCACTCACTCACTGTGTAGAACAGGGGGAGATCACACCAACTCCACTCACTCACTGTGCAGAACAGGGGGAGATCATACAAACTCCACTCCCTCACTGTGTAGAACAGGGGGAGATCATACAAACTCCACTCACTCTGTAAAACAGGGGGAGATCATACAAACTACACTCACTCTGTAGAACAGAGGGAGATCATACAAACTCCACTCTCTCACTCTGTATAACAGGGGGAGATCATACAAACTACACTCACTCACTCTGTAGAGCAGGGGGAGATCATACAAACTACACTCACTCAATCTGTAGAACAGGCGGAGATCACACAAACTCCACTCACTCTGTAGAACAGGGGGAGAACATACAAACTCCACTCACTCACTCTGTAGAACAGGGGGAGATCATACAAACTCCACTCTCTCACTCTGTATAACAGGGGGAGATCATACAAACTCCACTCACTCACTGTGTAGAACAGGGGGAGATCATACAAACTGCACTCACTCACTGTGTAGAACAGGGGGAGATCATACAAACTCCACTCATTCACTCTGTAGAACAGGGGGAGATCACACAAACACCACTCACTCACTGTGTAGAACAGGGGGAGATCATATAATCTCCACTCACTCACTCTGTCCAACAGAGGGAGATCATACAAACTCCACTCACTCACTCTGTAGAACAGGGGGAGATCACACAAACTCCACTCACTCTGCAGAACAGGGGGAAATCATACAAGCTCCACTCACTCTGTAGAACAGGGGGAAATCACACAAACTCCACTCACTCACTCTGTAGAACAGGGGGAGATCACACAAACTCCACTCACTCACTGTGTAGAACAGGGGGAGATCACACAAACTCCACTCACTCACTCTGTAGAACAGGGGGAGATCATACAAACTCCACTCACTCACTCTGTAGAACAGGGGGAGATCATACGAACTCCACTCACTCACTCTGTAAAACACGGGGAGATCATACAAACTCCGATCACTCACTCTGTAGAACAGGGGGAGATCATACAAACTCCACTCACTGTGTAGAACAGGGGGAGATCATACAAACTCCACTCATTCACTGTGTAGAACAGGGGGAGATCATACAAACTCCACTCGCTCACTGTGTAGAACAGGGGAGATCATACAAACTCCACTCACTCGCTCTGTAGAACAGGGTGAGATCATATAATCTCCACTCACTCACTCTGTCCAACAGAGGGAGATCATACAAACTCCACTCACTCACTCTGTAGAACAGGGGGAGATCACACAAACTCCACTCACTCACTCTGCAGAACAGGGGGAAATCATACAAGCTCCACTCACTCTGTAGAACAGGGGGAAATCACACAAACTCCACTCACTCACTCTGTAGAACAGGGGGAGATCACACAAACTCCACTCACTCACTGTGTAGAACAGGGGGAGATCACACAAACTCCACTCACTCACTCTGTAGAACAGGGGGAGATCATACAAACTCCACTCACTCACTCTGTAGAACAGGGGGAGATCATACGAACTCCACTCACTCACTCTGTAAAACACGGGGAGATCATACAAACTCCGCTCACTCACTCTGTAGAACAGGGGGAGATCATACAAACTCCACTCACTCACTGTGTAGAACAGGGGGAGATCATACAAACTCCACTCATTCACTGTGTAGAACAGGGGGAGATCATACAAACTCCACTCGCTCACTGTGTAGAACAGGGGAGATCATACAAACTCCACTCACTCGCTCTGTAGAACAGGGGGAGATCATACAAACTCCACTCACTCACTGTGTAGAACAGGGGAGATCATACAAACTCCACTCACTCACTGTGTAGAACAGGGGGAGATCATACAAACTCCACTCACTCACTGTGTAGAACAGGGGGAGATCATACAAACTCCACTCACTCTGTAGAACAGGGGGAGATCATACAAACTACACTCACTCTGTAGAACAGAGGGAGATCATACAAACTCCACTCTCTCACTCTGTATAACAGGGGGAGATCATACAAACTACACTCACTCACTCTGTAGAGCAGGGGGAGATCATACAAACTACACTCACTCAATCTGTAGAACAGGCGGAGATCACACAAACTCCACTCACTCTGTAGAACAGGGGGAGAACATACAAACTCCACTCACTCACTCTGTAGAACAGGGGGAGATCATACAAACTCCACTTTCTCACTCTGTATAACAGGGGGAGATCATACAAACTCCACTCACTCACTGTGTAGAACAGGGGGAGATCATACAAACTGCACTTACTCACTGTGTAGAACAGGGGGAGATCATACAAACTCCACTCACTCACTGTGTAGAACAGGGGGAGATCATACAAACTCCACTGACTCACTGTGTAGAACATGGGGAGATCATACAAACTCCACTCGCTCACTCTGTAGAACAGGGGGAGATCACACAAACTCCACTCACTCACTGTGTAGAACAGGGGGAGATCATACAAATTCCACTCACTCTGTAGAACAGGGGGAGATCACACACACTCCACTCACTCACTGTGTAGAACAGGGGGAGATTATACAAACGCCACTCACTCTGTAGAACAGGGGGAGATCATACAAACTCCACTTACTCACTCTGTAGAACAGGGGGAGATCACACGAACTCCACTCACTCACTGTGTAGAACAGGAGGAGATCATACAAACTCCACTCACTCTGTAGAACATTGGGAGATCACACAAACTCCACTCACTCTGTAGAATAGGGGGAGAACATACAAACTCCACTCACTCTGTAGAACAAGGGGAGATCACACAAACACCACTCACTCACTGTGTAGAACAGGGGGAGATCATATAATCTCCACTCACTCACTCTGTCCAACAGAGGGAGATCATACAAACTCCACTCACTCACTCTGTAGAACAGGGGGAGATCACACAAACTCCACTCACTCACTCTGCAGAACAGGGGGAAATCATACAAGCTCCACTCACTCTGTAGAACAGGGGGAAATCATACAAGCTCCACTCACTGTGTAGAACAGGGGGAGATCACACAAACTCCACTCACTCACTCTGTAGAACAGGGGGAGATCATACAAACTCCACTCACTCACTCTGTAGAACAGGGGGAGATCATACGAACTCCACTCACTCACTCTGTAAAACACGGGGAGATCATACAAACTCCGCTCACTCACTCTGTAGAACAGGGGGAGATCATACAAACTCCACTCACTCACTGTGTAGAACAGGGGGAGATCATACAAACTCCACTCATTCACTGTGTAGAACAGGGGGAGATCATACAAACTCCACTCGCTCACTGTGTAGAACAGGGGAGACCATACAAACTCCACTCACTCGCTCTGTAGAACAGGGGGAGATCATACAAACTCCACTCACTCACTGTGTAGAACAGGTGAGATCATACAAACTCCACTCACTCACTCTGTAGAACAGGGGGAGATCACACAAACTCCACTCACTCACTCTGTAGAACAGGGGGAGATCATACAAACTCCACTCACTGTGTAGAACAGGGGGAGATCACACAAACTCCACTCACTCACTCTGTGGAACAGGGGGAGATCATACAAACTACACTCACTCACTCTGTAGAACAGGGGGAGATCATACAAACTCCACTCACTCACTCTGTCCAACAGGGGGAGATCACTCAAACTCCACTCACTCACTCTTCAGAACAGGGGGAGATCATACAAACTCCACTCACTCTGTAGAACAGGGGGAGATCATACAAACTACACTCACTCTGTAGAACAGAGGGAGATCATGCAAACTCCACTCACTCACTCTGTAGAACAGGGGGAGATCACACCAACTCCACTCACTCACTCTGTAGAACAGGCGGAATTCATACAAACTACACTCACTCACTCTGTAGAACAGGGGGAGATCACACAAACTCCACTCACTCTGTAGAATAGGGGGAGAACATACAAACTCCACTCACTCTGTAGAACAAGGGGAGATCATACAAACTCCACTCACTCCCTCTGTAGAACAGGGGGAGATCATACAAACTACACTCACTCACTCTGTAGAACAGGGGGAGATCATACAAACTCCACTCACTCACTCTGTCCAACAGGGGGAGATCACTCAAACGCCACTCACTCTCTCTGTAGAACAGGGAGAGATCACACAAACTCCACTCACTCACTCTGCAGAACAGGGGGAGATCATAAAAACTCCACTCACTCACTCTGTAGAACAGGGGGAAATCACACAAACTCCACTCACTCACTCTGTAGAACAGGGGGAGATCATACAAACTACACTCACTCACTCACTCTGTAGAACAGGCGGAGATCACACAAACTCCACTCACTCTGTAGAACAGGGGGAGAACATACAAACTCCACTCACTCTGTAGAACATAGGGAGATCATACAAACTCCACTCACTCACTCTGTAGAACAGGGGGAGATCACACCAACTCCACTCACTCACTCTGTAGAACAGGCAGAATTCATACAAACTACACTCACTCACTCTGTAGAACAGGGGGAGATCACACAAACTCCACTCACTCACTCTGTAGAATAGGGCGAGAACATACAAACTCCACTCACTCTGTAGAACAGGGGGAGATCATGCAAACTCCACTCACTCCCTTTGTAGAACAGGGGGAGATCATACAAACTAAAATCACTCACTCTGTAGAACAGGGGGAGATCATACAAACTCCACTCACTCACTCTGTCCAACAGGGGGAGATCACTCAAACTCCACTCACTCACTGTGTAGAACAGGGAGAGATCATACAAACTCCACTCACTCACTCTGTAGAACAGGGGGAAATCACACAAACTCCACTCACTCACTCTGTAGAACAGGGGGAGATCATACAAACTCCACTCTCTCACTCTGTATAACAGGGGGAGATTATTCAAACTACACTCACTCTGTAGAACAGGGGGAGATCATACAAACTACACTCACTCTGTAGAACAGAGGGAGATCACACAAACTCCCCTCACTCTGTAGAACAGGGGGAGATCATACAAACTACACTCACTCACTTTGTAGAACAGGGGGAGATCACACAAACTCCACTCACTCACTCTGTAGAATAGGGGGAGAACATACAAACTCCACTCACTCACTCTGTAGAACAGGGGGAGATCATACGAACTCCACTCACTCACTCTGTAAAACACGGGGAGATCATACAAACTCCACTCACTCTGTAGAACAGGGGGAGATCATACAAACTCCACTCACTCACTGTGTAGAACAGGGGGAGATCATACAAACTCCACTCATTCACTGTGTAGAACAGGGGGAGATCATACAAACTCCACTCGCTCACTGTGTAGAACAGGGGAGACCATACAAACTCCACTCACTCGCTCTGTAGAACAGGGGGAGATCATACAAACTCCACTCACTCACTGTATAGAACAGGTGAGATCATACAAACTCCACTCACTCACTCTGTAGAATAGGAGGAGATCACACAAACTCCACTCACTCACTCTGTAGAACAGGGGGAGATCATACAAACTCCACTCACTGTGTAGAACAGGGGGAGATCACACAAACTCCACTCACTCGCTCTGTAGAACAGGGGGAGATCATACAAACTACACTCACTCACTCTGTAGAACAGGGGAGATCATACAAACTCCACTCACTCACTCTGTAGAACAGGGGGAGATCATACAAACTCCACTCACTGTGTAGAACAGGGGGAGATCATACAAACTCCACTCACTCACTGTGTAGAACAGGGTGCGATCATACAAACTCCACTCCCTCACTCTGTAGAACAGGGGGAGATCATACAAACTCCACTCACTCACTGTGTAGAACAGGGGGAGATCATACAAACTCCACTCACTCACTGTGTAGAACAGGGGGAGATCATACAAACTCCACTCACTCTGTAGAACAGGGGGAGATCATACAAACTACACTCACTCTGTAGAACAGAGGGAGATCATACAAACTCCACTCTCTCACTCTGTATAACAGGGGGAGATCATACAAACTACACTCACTCACTCTGTAGAGCAGGGGGAGATCATACAAACTACACTCACTCAATCTGTAGAACAGGCGGAGATCACACAAACTCCACTCACTCTGTAGTACAGGGGGAGAACATACAAACTCCACTCACTCACTCTGTAGAACAGGGGGAGATCATACAAACTCCACTCTCTCACTCTGTATAACAGGGGGAGATCATACAAACTCCACTCACTCACTGTGTAGAACAGGGGGAGATCATACAAACTGCACTTACTCACTGTGTAGAACAGGGCGAGATCATACAAACTCCACTCACTCACTGTGTAGAACAGGGGGAGATCATACAAACTCCACTGACTCACTGTGTAGAACATGGGGAGATCATACAAACTCCACTCGCTCACTCTGTAGAACAGGGGGAGATCACACAAACTCCACTCACTCACTGTGTAGAACAGGGGGAGATCATACAAATTCCACTCACTCTGTAGAACAGGGGGAGATCACACACACTCCACTCACTCACTGTGTAGAACAGGGGGAGATTATACAAACGTCACTCACTCTGTAGAACAGGGGGAGATCATACAAACTCCACTTACTCACTCTGTAGAACAGGGGGAGATCACACGAACTCCACTCACTCACTGTGTAGAACAGGAGGAGATCATACAAACTCCACTCACTCTGTAGAACATTGGGAGATCACACAAACTCCACTCACTCACTGTGTAGAACAGGGGGAGATCACACAAACTCCACTCACTCACTCCGTAAAACAGGGGGAGATCACACAAACTCCACTCACTCTGTAGAACAGGGGGAGATCATACAAACTCCACTCACTGTGTAGAACAGGGGGAGATCATACAAACTCCACTCACTCACTCCGTAAAACAGGGGGAGATCACACAAACTCCACTCACTCTTTAGAACAGGGGGATATCACACAAACTCCACTCACTGTGTAGAACAGGGGGAGATCATACAAACTCCACTCACTCTGTAGAACAGGGGGAGATCATACAAATGCCACTCACTCACTCTGTAGAAAAGGGGGAGATCAAATTTTGATTTAAAGTTTTCGTGACTGCAGTAATTCATATTCTTAGTTCTTTCGGTAAAGTCACGTTGAAGTGAAACAAAAAAATAATAAAATATATATAAAACGTGACTTTATAAACGTGACTTTACCGAAACAACTAAGAATAGGGGGAGATCACACAAACTCCACTCATTCACTCTGTAGAACAGGGGGAGATCACACAAACACCACTCACTCACTGTGTAGAACAGGGGGAGATCATATAATCTCCACTCACTCACTCTGTCCAACAGAGGGAGATCATACAAACTCCACTCACTCACTCTGTAGAACAGGGGGAGATCACACAAACTCCACTCACTCACTCTGCAGAACAGGGGGAAATCATACAAGCTCCACTCACTCTGTAGAACAGGGGGAAATCACACAAACTCCACTCACTCACTCTGTAGAACAGGGGGAGATCACACAAACTCCACTCACTCACTGTGTAGAACAGGGGGAGATCACACAAACTCCACTCACTCACTCTGTAGAACAGGGGGAGATCATACAAACTCCGCTCACTCACTCTGTAGAACAGGGGGAGATCATACAAACTCCACTCACTCACTGTGTAGAACAGGGGGAGATCATACAAACTCCACTCGCTCACTGTGTAGAACAGGGGAGACAATACAAACTGCACTCACTCGCTCTGTAGAACAGGGGGAGATCATACAAACTCCACTCACTCACTGTGTTGAACAGGTGAGATCATACAAACTCCACTCACTCACTCTGTAGAACAGGGGGAGATCATACGAACTCCACTCACTCTGTAAAACACGGGGAGATCATACAAACTCCGCTCACTCACTCTGTAGAACAGGGGGAGATCATACAAACTCCACTCACTCACTGTGTAGAACAGGGGGAGATCATACAAACTCCACTCATTCACTGTGTAGAACAGGGGGAGATCATACAAACTCCACTCGCTCACTGTGTAGAACAGGGGAGACCATACAAACTCCACTCACTCGCTCTGTAGAACAGGGGGAGATCATACAAACTCCACTCACTCACTGTGTAGAACAGGTGAGATCATACAAACTCCACTCACTCACTCTGTAGAACAGGGGGAGATCACACAAACTCCACTCACTCACTCTGTAGAACAGGGGGAGATCATACAAACCCCACTCACTGTGTAGAACAGGGGGAGATCACACAAACTCCACTCACTCACTCTTCAGAACAGGGGGAGATCATACAAACTCCACTCACTCTGTAGAACAGGGGGAGATCATACAAACTACACTCACTCTGTAGAACACAGGGAGATCATACAAACTCCACTCATTCACTCTGTAGAACAGGGGGAGATCACACAAACTCCACTCACTCACTCTTCAGAACAGGGGGAGATCATACAAACTCCACTCACTCTGTAGAACAGGGGGAGATCATACAAACTACACTCACTCTGTAGAACAGAGGGAGATCATACAAACTCCACTCTCTCACTCTGTATAACAGGGGGAGATCATACAAACTACACTCACTCACTCTGTAGAACAGGGGGAGATCATACAAACTACACTCACTCACTCTGTAGAACAGGCGGAGATCACATAAACTCCACTCACTCTGTAGAACAGGGGGAGAACATACAAACTCCACTCACTCACTCTGTAGAACAGTGGGAGATCATGCAAACTCCACTCACTCACTCTGTAGAACAGGGGGAGATCACACCAACTCCACTCACTCACTCTGTAGAACAGGCGGAATTCATACAAACTACACTCACTCACTCTGTAGAACAGGGGGAGATCACACAAACTCCACTCACTCTGTAGAATATTGGGAGAACATACAAACTCCACTCACTCTGTAGAACAAGGGGAGATCATCAAACTCCACTCACTCCCTCTGTAGAACAGGGGGAGATCATACAAACTACACTCACTCACTCTGTAGAACAGGGGGAGATCATACAAACTCCACTCACTCACTCTGTCCAACAGGGGGAGATCACTCAAACGCCACTCACTCTCTCTGTAGAACAGGGAGAGATCACACAAACTCCACTCACTCACTTTGCAGAACAGGGGGGGATCATAAAAACTCCACTCACTCACTCTGTAGAACAGGGGGAAATCACACAAACTCCACTCACTCACTCTGTAGAACAGGGGGTGATCATACAAACTACACTCACTCACTCTGTAGAACAGGCGGAGATCACACAAACACCACTCACTCTGTAGAACAGGGGGAGAACATACAAACTCCACTCACTCTGTAGAACATAGGGAGATCATACAAACTCCACTCACTCACTCTGTAGAACAGGGGGAGATCACACCAACTCCACTCACTCACTCTGTAGAACAGGCAGAATTCATACAAACTACACTCACTCACTCTGTAGAACAGGGGGAGATCACACAAACTCCACTCACTCACTCTGTAGAATAGGGCGAGAACATACAAACTCCACTCACTCTGTAGAACAGGGGGAGATCATGCAAACTCCACTCACTCCCTTTGTAGAACAGGGGGAGATCATACAAACTACAATCACTCACTCTGTAGAACAGGGGGAGATCATACAAACTCCACTCACTCACTCTGTCCAACAGGGGGAGATCACTCAAACTCCACTCACTCACTGTGTAGAACAGGGAGAGATCATACAAACTCCACTCACTCACTCTGTAGAACAGGGGGAGATCATACAAACTCCACTCTCTCACTCTGTATATCAGGGGGAGATTATTCAAACTACACTCACTCTGTAGAACAGGGGGAGATCATACAAACTACACTCACTCTGTAGAACAGAGGGAGATCACACAAACTCCCCTCACTCTGTAGAACAGGGGGAGATCATACAAACTACACTCACTCACTTTGTAGAACAGGGGGAGATCACACAAACTCCACTCACTCACTCTGTAGAATAGGGGGAGAACATACAAGCTCCACTCACTCACTGTGTAGAACAGGGGGAGATCACACAAACTCCACTCACTCACTCTGTAGAACAGGGGGAGATCATACAAACTCCACTCACTCACTCTGTAGAACAGGGGGAGATCATACGAACTCCACTCACTCACTCTGTAAAACACGGGGAGATCATACAAACTCCACTCACTCTGTAGAACAGGGGGAGATCATACAAACTCCACTCACTCACTGTGTAGAATAGGGGGAGATCATACAAACTCCACTCATTCACTGTGTAGAACAGGGGGAGATCATACAAACTCCACTCGCTCACTGTGTAGAACAGGGGAGACCATACAAACTCCACTCACTCGCTCTGTAGAACAGGGGGAGATCATACAAACTCCACTCACTCACTGTGTAGAACAGGTGAGATCATACAAACTCCACTCACTCACTCTGTAGAATAGGGGGAGATCACACAAACTCCACTCACTCACTCTGTAGAACAGGGGGAGATCATACAAACTCCACTCACTGTGTAGAACAGGGGGAGATCACACAAACTCCACTCACTCACTCTGTAGAACAGGGGGAGATCATACAAACTACACTCACTCACGCTGTAGAACAGGGGTAGATCATACAAACTCCACTCACTCACTCACTCTGTCCAACAGGGGGAGATCACTCAAACTCCACTCACTCACTCTGTAGAACAGGGGGAGATCACACAAACTCCACTCACTCACTCTTCAGAACAGGGGGAGATCATACAAACTCCACTCACTCTGTAGAACAGGGGGAGATCATACAAACTACACTCACTCTGTAGAACAGAGGGAGATCATACAAACTCCACTCTCTCACTCTGTATAACAGGGGGAGATCATACAAACTACACTCACTCACTCTGTAGAACAGGGGGAGATCATACAAACTACACTCACTCACTCTGTAGAACAGGCGGAGATCACATAAACTCCACTCACTCTGTAGAACAGGGGGAGAACATACAAACTCCACTCACTCACTCTGTAGAACAGTGGGAGATCATGCAAACTCCACTCACTCACTCTGTAGAACAGGGGGAGATCACACCAACTCCACTCACTCACTCTGTAGAACAGGCGGAATTCATACAAACTACACTCACTCACTCTGTAGAACAGGGGGAGATCACACAAACTCCACTCACTCTGTAGAATAGGGGGAGAACATACAAACTCCACTCACTCTGTAGAACAAGGGGAGATCATACAAACTCCACTCACTCCCTCTGTAGAACAGGGGGAGATCATACAAACTACACTCACTCACTCTGTAGAACAGGGGGAGATCATACAAACTCAACTCACTCACTCTGTCCAACAGGGGGAGATCACTCAAACGCCACTCACTCTCTCTGTAGAACAGGGAGAGATCACACAAACTCCACTCACTCACTCTGCAGAACAGGGGGAGATCATAAAAACTCCACTCACTCACTCTGTAGAACAGGGGGAAATCACACAAACTCCACTCACTCACTCTGTAGAACAGGGGGAGATCATACAAGCTATACTCACTCACTCACTCTGTAGAACAGGCTGAGATCACACAAACTCCACTCACTCTGTAGAACAGGGGGAGAACATACAAACTCCACTCACTCTGTAGAACATAGGGAGATCATACAAACTCCACTCACTCACTCTGTAGAACAGGGGGAGATCACACCAACTCCACTCACTCACTCTGTAGAACAGGCAGAATTCATACAAACTACACTCACTCACTCTGTAGAACAGGGGGAGATCACACAAACTCCACTCACTCACTCTGTAGAATAGGGCGAGAACATACAAACTCCACTCACTCTGTAGAACAGGGGGAGATCATGCAAACTCCACGTACTCCCTTTGTAGAACAGGGGGAGATCATACAAACTACAATCACTCACTCTGTAGAACAGGGGGAGATCATACAAACTCCACTCACTCACTCTGTCCAACAGGGGGAGATCACTCAAACTCCACTCACTCACTGTGTAGAACAGGGAGAGATCATACAAACTCCACTCACTCACTCTGTAGAACAGGGGGAAATCAAACAAACTCCACTCACTCACTCTGTAGAACAGGGGGAGATCATACAAACTCCACTCTCTCACTCTGTATAACAGGGGGAGATTATTCAAACTACACTCACTCTGTAGAACAGGGGGAGATCATACAAACTACACTCACTCTGTAGAACAGAGGGAGATCACACAAACTCCCCTCACTCTGTAGAACAGGGGGAGATCATACTAACTACACTCACTCACTTTGTAGAACAGGGGGAGATCACACAAACTCCACTCACTCACTCTGTAGAATAGGGGGAAAACATACAAACTCCACTCACTCTGTAGAACAGGGGGAGATCATACAAACTCCACTCACTCCCTCTGTAGAACAGGGGGAGATCACACAAACTCCACTCACTCACTCTGTAGAACAGGGGGAAATCACACAAACTCCACTCACTCACTCTGTAGAACAGGGGGAGATCATACAAACTACACTCACTCACTCTGTAGAACAGGGGGAGATCATACAAACTACACTCGCTCACTCTGTAGAACAGGGGGAGATCACAAACTCCACTCGCTCACTCTGTAGAACAGGGGGAGATCACACAAATTCCACTCATTCACTCTGTAGAACAGGGGGAGATCACACAAACTCCACTCACTCACTCTGTAGAACAGGGGGAGATCATACAAACTCCGCTCGCTCTGTTGAACAGGGGGAGATCACACAAACTCCACTCACTCACTCTGCAGAACAGGGGGAGATCATACCAACTCCACTCACTCACTCTGTATAACAGAGGAAGATCATACAATCTCCACTCACTCACTCTGTAGAACAGGGGGAGATCATACAATCTCCACTCACTCTCTCTGTAGAACAGGGATAGATCATGCAATCTCCACTCACTCACTCTGTAGAACAGGGCAGATCACACAAACTCCACTAACTCACTCTGCAGAACAGGGGGAGATCATACAATCTCCACTCACTCACTCTGTCCAACAGGGGGAGATCATACAAACTCCACTCACTCACTCTGCAGAACAGGGGGAGATCATACAAACTCCACTCACTCTGAAGAACAGGGGGAAATCACACAAACCCCACTCACTCACTCTGTAGAACGGGGGAGATCATACAAACTCCGCTCGTTCTGTAGAACAGGGGGAGATCACACAAACTCCACTCACTCACTCTGCAGAACAGCGGGAGATCATACAAACTCCACTCACTCACTCTGTAGAACAGATGAAGATCATACAATCTCCACTCACTCACTCTGTAGAACAGGGGGAGATCATACAATCTCCACTCACTCACTCTGTAGAACAGGGATAGATCATACAATCTCCACTCACTCACTCTGTAGAACAGGGGAGATTACACAAACTCCACTCACTCACTCTGCAGAACAGGGGGAGATCATACAATCTCCACTCACTCACTCTGTCCAATAGGGGGAGATCATACAAACTCCACTCACTCACTTTGTAGAACAGGGGGAGATCACACAAACTCCACTCACTCACTCTGCAGAACAGGGGGAGATCATACAAACTCCACTCACTCTGAAGAACAGGGGGAAATCACACAAACCCCACTCACTCACTCTGTAGAACAGGGGGAGATCATACAAACTCCACTCACTCTGTGGAACAGGGGAGATCATACAAACTACACTCACTCTGTAGAACAGCGGGAGATCATACAAACTCCACTCACTCACTCTGTAGAACAGGGGGAGATCACACCAACTCCACTCACTCACTCTGTAGAACAGGCAGAATTCATACAAACTACACTCACTCACTCTGTAGAACAGGGGGAGATCACACAAACTCCACTCACTCACTCTGTAGAATAGGGCGAGAACATACAAACTCCACTCACTCTGTAGAACAGGGGGAGATCATGCAAACTCCACTCACTCCCTTTGTAGAACAGCGGGAGATCATACAAACTACACTCACTCACTCTGTAGAACAGGGGGAGATCATACAAACTCCACTCACTCACTCTGTCCAACAGGGGGAGATCACTCAAACTCCACTCACTCACTCTGTAGAACAGGGGGAGATCACACAAACTCCACTCACTCACTCTGTAGAATAGGGGAGAACATACAAACTCCACTCACTCTGTAGAACAGGGGGAGATCATACAAACTCCACTCACTCCCTCTGTAGAACAGGGGGAGATCACACAAACTCCACTCACTCACTCTGTAGAACAGGGGGAAATCACACAAACTCCACTCACTCACTCTGTAGAACAGGGGGAGATCACAAACTCCACTCGCTCACTCTGTAGAACAGGGGGAGATCACACAAATTCCACTCATTCACTCTGTAGAACAGGGGGAGATCACACAAACTCCACTCACTCACTCTGTAGAACAGGGGGAGATCATACAAACTCCGCTCGCTCTGTTGAACAGGGGGAGATCACACAAACTCCACTCACTCACTCTGCAGAACAGGGGGAGATCATACCAACTCCACTCACTCACTCTGTAGAACAGAGGAAGATCATACAATCTCCACTCACTCACTCTGTAGAACAGGGGGAGATCATACAATCTCCACTCACTCTCTCTGTAGAACAGGGATAGATAATGCAATCTCCACTCACTCACTCTGTAGAACAGGGCAGATCACACAAACTCCACTCACTCACTCTGCAGAACAGGGGGAGATCATACAATCTCCACTCACTCACTCTGTCCAACAGGGGGAGATCATACAAACTCCACTCACTCACTCTGTTGAACAGGGGGAGATCACACAAACTCCACTCACTCACTCTGCAGAACAGGGGGAGATCATACAAACTCCACTCACTCTGAAGAACAGGGGGGAATCACACAAACCCCACTCACTCACTCTGTAGAACAGGGGGAGATCATACAAACTCCACTCACTCTGTAGAACAGGGGGAGATCATACAAACTCCACTCACTCCCTCTGTAGAACAGGGGGAGATCACACAAACTCCACTCACTCACTCTGTAGAACAGGGGGAAATCACACAAACTCCACTCACTCACTCTGTAGAACAGGGGGAGATCATACAAACTACACTCACTCACTCTGTAGAACAGGGGGAGATCATACAAACTACACTCGCTCACTCTGTAGAACAGGGGGAGATCACAAACTCCACTCGCTCACTCTGTAGAACAGGGGGAGATCACACAAATTCCACTCATTCACTCTGTAGAACAGGGGGAGATCACACAAACTCCACTCACTCACTCTGTAGAACAGGGGGAGATCATACAAACTCCGCTCGCTCTGTTGAACAGGGGGAGATCACACAAACTCCACTCACTCACTCTGCAGAACAGGGGGAGATCATACCAACTCCACTCACTCACTCTGTATAACAGAGGAAGATCATACAATCTCCACTCACTCACTCTGTAGAACAGGGGGAGATCATACAATCTCCACTCACTCTCTCTGTAGAACAGGGATAGATCATGCAATCTCCACTCACTCACTCTGTAGAACAGGGCAGATCACACAAACTCCACTAACTCACTCTGCAGAACAGGGGGAGATCATACAATCTCCACTCACTCACTCTGTCCAACAGGGGGAGATCATACAAACTCCACTCACTCACTCTGCAGAACAGGGGGAGATCATACAAACTCCACTCACTCTGAAGAACAGGGGGAAATCACACAAACCCCACTCACTCACTCTGTAGAACAGGGGGAGATCATACAAACTCCACTCACTCTGTAGAACAGGGGGAGATCATACAAACTCCACTCACTCACTCTGTAGAACGGGGGAGATCATACAAACTCCGCTCGTTCTGTAGAACAGGGGGAGATCACACAAACTCCACTCACTCACTCTGCAGAACAGCGGGAGATCATACAAACTCCACTCACTCACTCTGTAGAACAGATGAAGATCATACAATCTCCACTCACTCACTCTGTAGAACAGGGGGAGATCATACAATCTCCACTCACTCACTCTGTAGAACAGGGATAGATCATACAATCTCCACTCACTCACTCTGTAGAACAGGGGAGATTACACAAACTCCACTCACTCACTCTGCAGAACAGGGGGAGATCATACAATCTCCACTCACTCACTCTGTCCAATAGGGGGAGATCATACAAACTCCACTCACTCACTTTGTAGAACAGGGGGAGATCACACAAACTCCACTCACTCACTCTGCAGAACAGGGGGAGATCATACAAACTCCACTCACTCTGAAGAACAGGGGGAAATCACACAAACCCCACTCACTCACTCTGTAGAACAGGGGGAGATCATACAAACTCCACTCACTCTGTGGAACAGGGGAGATCATACAAACTACACTCACTCTGTAGAACAGCGGGAGATCATACAAACTCCACTCACTCACTCTGTAGAACAGGGGGAGATCACACCAACTCCACTCACTCACTCTGTAGAACAGGCAGAATTCATACAAACTACACTCACTCACTCTGTAGAACAGGGGGAGATCACACAAACTCCACTCACTCACTCTGTAGAATAGGGCGAGAACATACAAACTCCACTCACTCTGTAGAACAGGGGGAGATCATGCAAACTCCACTCACTCCCTTTGTAGAACAGCGGGAGATCATACAAACTACACTCACTCACTCTGTAGAACAGGGGGAGATCATACAAACTCCACTCACTCACTCTGTCCAACAGGGGGAGATCACTCAAACTCCACTCACTCACTCTGTAGAACAGGGGGAGATCACACAAACTCCACTCACTCACTCTGTAGAATAGGGGAGAACATACAAACTCCACTCACTCTGTAGAACAGGGGGAGATCATACAAACTCCACTCACTCCCTCTGTAGAACAGGGGGAGATCACACAAACTCCACTCACTCACTCTGTAGAACAGGGGGAAATCACACAAACTCCACTCACTCACTCTGTAGAACAGGGGGAGATCACAAACTCCACTCGCTCACTCTGTAGAACAGGGGGAGATCACACAAATTCCACTCATTCACTCTGTAGAACAGGGGGAGATCACACAAACTCCACTCACTCACTCTGTAGAACAGGGGGAGATCATACAAACTCCGCTCGCTCTGTTGAACAGGGGGAGATCACACAAACTCCACTCACTCACTCTGCAGAACAGGGGGAGATCATACCAACTCCACTCACTCACTCTGTAGAACAGAGGAAGATCATACAATCTCCACTCACTCACTCTGTAGAACAGGGGGAGATCATACAATCTCCACTCACTCTCTCTGTAGAACAGGGATAGATAATGCAATCTCCACTCACTCACTCTGTAGAACAGGGCAGATCACACAAACTCCACTCACTCACTCTGCAGAACAGGGGGAGATCATACAATCTCCACTCACTCACTCTGTCCAACAGGGGGAGATCATACAAACTCCACTCACTCACTCTGTTGAACAGGGGGAGATCACACAAACTCCACTCACTCACTCTGCAGAACAGGGGGAGATCATACAAACTCCACTCACTCTGAAGAACAGGGGGGAATCACACAAACCCCACTCACTCACTCTGTAGAACAGGGGGAGATCATACAAACTCCACTCACTCTGTAGAACAGGGAGAGATCATACAAACTCCACTCACTCACTCTGTAGAACGGGGGAGATCATACAAACTCCGCTCGCTCTGTTGAACAGGGGGAGATCACACAAACTCCACTCACTCACTCTGTAGAACAGAGGAAGATCATACAATCTCCACTCACTCACTCTGTAGAACAGGGGGAGATCATACAATCTCCACTCACTCACTCTGTAGAACAGGGATAGATCATACAATCTCCACTCACTCACTCTGTAGAACAGGGGAGATTACACAAACTCCACTCACTCACTCTGCAGAACAGGGGGAGATCATACAATCTCCACTCACTCACTCTGTCCAACAGGGGGAGATCATACAAACTCCACTCACTCACTCTGTAGAACAGGGGAAGATCATACAATCTCCACTCACTCACTCTGTAGAACAGGGGAGATTACACAAACTCCACTCACTCACTCTGCAGAACAGGGGGAGATCATACAATCTCCACTCACTCACTCTGTCCAACAGGGGGAGATCATACAAACTCCACTCACTCACTCTGTAGAACAGGGGGAGATCATACAAACTCCACTCACTCTGTGGAACAGGGGGAGATCATACAAACTACACTCACTCTGTAGAACAGCGGGAGATCATACAAACTCCACTCACTCACTCTGTAGAACAGGGGGAGATCACACCAACTCCACTCACTCACTCTGTAGAACAGGCAGAATTCATACAATCTCCACTCACTCACTCTGTAGAACAGGGATAGATCATACAATCTCCACTCACTCACTCTGTAGAACAGGGGAGATTACACAAACTCCACTCACTCACTCTGCAGAACAGGGGGAGATCATACAATCTCCACTCACTCACTCTGTCCAACAGGGGGAGATCATACAAACTCCACTCACTCACTCTGTAGAACAGGGGAAGATCATACAATCTCCACTCACTCACTCTGTAGAACAGGGGAGATTACACAAACTCCACTCACTCACTCTGCAGAACAGGGGGAGATCATACAATCTCCACTCACTCACTCTGTCCAACAGGGGGAGATCATACAAACTCCACTCACTCACTCTGTAGAACAGGGGGAGATCATACAAACTCCACTCACTCTGTGGAACAGGGGGAGATCATACAAACTACACTCACTCTGTAGAACAGCGGGAGATCATACAAACTCCACTCACTCACTCTGTAGAACAGGGGGAGATCACACCAACTCCACTCACTCACTCTGTAGAACAGGCAGAATTCATACAAACTACACTCACTCACTCTGTAGAACAGGGGGAGATCACACAAACTCCACTCACTCACTCTGTAGAACAGGGGAGATTACACAAACTCCACTCACTCACTCTGCAGAACAGGGGGAGATCATACAATCTCCACTCACTCACTCTGTCCAACAGGGGGAGATCATACAAACTCCACTCACTCACTCTGTAGAATAGGGCGAGAACATACAAACTCCACTCACTCTGTAGAACAGGGGGAGATCATGCAAACTCCACTCACTCCCTTTGTAGAACAGCGGGAGATCATACAAACTACACTCACTCACTCTGTAGAACGGGGGGAGATCATACAAACTCCACTCACTCACTCTGTCCAACAGGGGGAGATCACTCAAACTCCACTCACTCTGTAGAACAGGGAGAGATCATACAAACTCCACTCACTCACTCTGTAGAACAGGGGGAAATCACACAAACTCCACTCACTCACTCTGTAGAACAGGGGGAGATCATACAAACTCCACTCTCTCACTCTGTATAACAGGGGGAGATTATTCAAACTACACTCACTCTCTAGAACAGGGGGAGATCATAAAAACTCCACTCACTCACTCTGTAGAACAGGGGGAAATCACACAAACTCCACTCACTCACTCTGTAGAACAGGGGGAGATCATACAAACTACACTCACTCACTCACTCTGTTGAACAGGCGGAGATTACACAAACTCCACTCACTCTGTAGAACAGGGGGAGAACATACAAACTCCACTCACTCTGTAGAACATAGGGAGATCATACAAACTCCACTCACTCTGTAGAACAGCGGGAGATCATACAAACTCCACTCACTCACTCTGTAGAACAGGGGGAGATCACACCAACTCCACTCACTCACTCTGTAGAACAGGCAGAATTCATACAAACTCCACTCACTCACTCTGTAGAACAGGGGGAGATCACACAAACTCCACTCACTCACTCTGTAGAATAGGGCGAGAACATACAAACTCCACTCACTCTGTAGAACAGGGGGAGATCATGCAAACTCCACTCACTCCCTTTGTAGAACAGGGGGAGATCATACAAACTACACTCACTCACTCTGTAGAACAGGGGGAGATCATACAAACTCCACTCACTCACTCTGTCCAACAGGGGGAGATCACTCAAACTCCACTCACTCACTCTGTAGAACAGGGAGAGATCATACAAACTCCACTCACTCACTCTGTAGAACAGGGGGAAATCACACAAACTCCACTCACTCACTCTGTAGTACAGGGGGAGATCATACAAACTCCACTCTCTCACTCTGTATAACAGGGGGAGATTATTCAAACTACACTCACTCTGTAGAACAGGGGGCGATCATACAAACTACACTCACTCTGTAGAACAGAGGGAGATCACACAAACTCCCCTCACTCTGTAGAACAGGGGGAGATCATACAAACTACACTCACTCACTTTGTAGAACAGGGGGAGATCACACAACTCCACTCACTCACTCTGTAGAATAGGGGGAGAACATACAAACTCCACTCACTCTGTAGAACAGGGGGAGATCATACAAACTCCACTCACTCCCTCTGTAGAACAGGGGGAGATCACGCAAACTCCACTCACTCACTCTGTAGAACAGGGGGAAATCACACAAACTCCACTCACTCACTCTGTAGAACAGGGGGAGATCATACAAACTCCGCTCGCTCTGTAGAACAGGGGGAGATCCCACAAACTCCACTCACTCACTCTGCAGAACAGGGGGAGATCATACCAACTCCACTCACTCACTCTGTAGAACAGAGGAAGATCATACAATCTCCACTCACTCACTCTGTAGAACAGGGGGAGATCATACAATCTCCACTCACTCTCTCTGTAGAACAGGGATAGATCATGCAATCTCCACTCACTCACTCTGTAGAACAGTGGGGATCACACAAACTCCACTCACTCACTCTGCAGAACAGGGGGAGATCATACAATCTCCACTCACTCACTCTGTCCAACAGGGGGAGATCATACAAACTCCACTCACTCACTCTGTAGAACATGGGGAGATCACACAAACTCCACTCACTCACTCTGTCCAACAGGGGGAGATCACTCAAACTCCACTCACTCACTCTGTAGAACATGGAGAGATCATACAAACTCAACTCACTCACTCTGTAGAACAGGGGGAAATCACACAAACTCCACTCACTCACTCTGTAGAACATGGGGAGATCACACAAACTCCACTCACTCACTCTGTCCAACAGGGGGAGATCACACAAACTCCACTCACTCACTCTGTAGAACAGGGGAGATTACACAAACTCCACTCACTCACTCTGTAGAACAGGGGGAGATCACACCAACTCCACTCACTCACTCTGTAGAACAGGCAGAATTCATACAAACTACACTCACTCACTCTGTAGAACAGGGGGAGATCACACAAACTCCACTCACTCACTCTGTAGAATAGGGCGAGAACATACAAACTCCACTCACTCTGTAGAACAGGGGGAGATCATGCAAACTCCACTCACTCCCTTTGTAGAACAGCGGGAGATCATACAAACTACACTCACTCACTCTGTAGAACAGGGGGAGATCATACAAACTCCACTCACTCACTCTGTCCAACAGGGGGAGATCACTCAAACTCCACTCACTCACTCTGTAGAACAGGGGGAGATCACACAAACTCCACTCACTCACTCTGTAGAATAGGGGAGAACATACAAACTCCACTCACTCTGTAGAACAGGGGGAGATCATACAAACTCCACTCACTCCCTCTGTAGAACAGGGGGAGATCACACAAACTCCACTCACTCACTCTGTAGAACAGGGGGAAATCACACAAACTCCACTCACTCACTCTGTAGAACAGGGGGAGATCACAAACTCCACTCGCTTACTCTGTAGAACAGGGGGAGATCACACAAATTCCACTCACTCACTCTGTAGAACAGGGGGAGATCATACAAACTCCGCTCGCTCTGTTGAACAGGGGGAGATCACACAAACTCCACTCACTCACTCTGCAGAACAGGGGGAGATCATACCAACTCCACTCACTCACTCTGTAGAACAGAGGAAGATCATACAATCTCCACTCACTCACTCTGTAGAACAGGGGGAGATCATACAATCTCCACTCACTCTCTCTGTAGAACAGGGATAGATAATGCAATCTCCACTCACTCACTCTGTAGAACAGGGCAGATCACACAAACTCCACTCACTCACTCTGCAGAACAGGGGGAGATCATACAATCTCCACTCACTCACTCTGTCCAACAGGGGGAGATCATACAAACTCCACTCACTCACTCTGTTGAACAGGGGGAGATCACACAAACTCCACTCACTCACTCTGCAGAACAGGGGGAGATCATACAAACTCCACTCACTCTGAAGAACAGGGGGGAATCACACAAACCCCACTCACTCACTCTGTAGAACAGGGGGAGATCATACAAACTCCACTCACTCTGTAGAACAGGGAGAGATCATACAAACTCCACTCACTCACTCTGTAGAACGGGGGAGATCATACAAACTCCGCTCGCTCTGTTGAACAGGGGGAGATCACACAAACTCCACTCACTCACTCTGTAGAACAGAGGAAGATCATACAATCTCCACTCACTCACTCTGTAGAATAGGGGGAGATCATACAATCTCCACTCACTCACTCTGTAGAACAGGGATAGATCATACAATCTCCACTCACTCACTCTGTAGAACAGGGGAGATTACACAAACTCCACTCACTCACTCTGCAGAACAGGGGGAGATCATACAATCTCCACTCACTCACTCTGTCCAACAGGGGGAGATCATACAAACTCCACTCACTCACTCTGTAGAACAGGGGAAGATCATACAATCTCCACTCACTCACTCTGTAGAACAGGGGAGATTACACAAACTCCACTCACTCACTCTGCAGAACAGGGGGAGATCATACAATCTCCACTCACTCACTCTGTCCAACAGGGGGAGATCATACAAACTCCACTCACTCACTCTGTAGAACAGGGGGAGATCATACAAACTCCACTCACTCTGTGGAACAGGGGGAGATCATACAAACTACACTCACTCTGTAGAACAGCGGGAGATCATACAAACTCCACTCACTCACTCTGTAGAACAGGGGGAGATCACACCAACTCCACTCACTCACTCTGTAGAACAGGCAGAATTCATACAATCTCCACTCACTCACTCTGTAGAACAGGGATAGATCATACAATCTCCACTCACTCACTCTGTAGAACAGGGGAGATTACACAAACTCCACTCACTCACTCTGCAGAACAGGGGGAGATCATACAATCTCCACTCACTCACTCTGTCCAACAGGGGGAGATCATACAAACTCCACTCACTCACTCTGTAGAACAGGGGAAGATCATACAATCTCCACTCACTCACTCTGTAGAACAGGGGAGATTACACAAACTCCACTCACTCACTCTGCAGAACAGGGGGAGATCATACAATCTCCACTCACTCACTCTGTCCAACAGGGGGAGATCATACAAACTCCACTCACTCACTCTGTAGAACAGGGGGAGATCATACAAACTCCACTCACTCTGTGGAACAGGGGGAGATCATACAAACTACACTCACTCTGTAGAACAGCGGGAGATCATACAAACTCCACTCACTCACTCTGTAGAACAGGGGGAGATCACACCAACTCCACTCACTCACTCTGTAGAACAGGCAGAATTCATACAAACTACACTCACTCACTCTGTAGAACAGGGGGAGATCACACAAACTCCACTCACTCACTCTGTAGAACAGGGGAGATTACACAAACTCCACTCACTCACTCTGCAGAACAGGGGGAGATCATACAATCTCCACTCACTCACTCTGTCCAACAGGGGGAGATCATACAATCTCCACTCACTCACTCTGTAGAACAGGGATAGATCATACAATCTCCACTCACTCACTCTGTAGAACAGGGGAGATTACACAAACTCCACTCACTCACTCTGCAGAACAGGGGGAGATCATACAATCTCCACTCACTCACTCTGTCCAACAGGGGGAGATCATACAAACTCCACTCACTCTGTAGAACAGGGGAAGATCATACAATCTCCACTCACTCACTCTGTAGAACAGGGGAGATTACACAAACTCCACTCACTCACTCTGCAGAACAGGGGGAGATCATACAATCTCCACTCACTCACTCTGTCCAACAGGGGGAGATCATACAAACTCCACTCACTCACTCTGTAGAACAGGGGGAGATCATACAAACTCCACTCACTCTGTGGAACAGGGGGAGATCATACAAACTACACTCACTCTGTAGAACAGCGGGAGATCATACAAACTCCACTCACTCACTCTGTAGAACAGGGGGAGATCACACCAACTCCACTCACTCACTCTGTAGAACAGGCAGAATTCATACAATCTCCACTCACTCACTCTGTAGAACAGGGATAGATCATACAATCTCCACTCACTCACTCTGTAGAACAGGGGAGATTACACAAACTCCACTCACTCACTCTGCAGAACAGGGGGAGATCATACAATCTCCACTCACTCACTCTGTCCAACAGGGGGAGATCATACAAACTCCACTCACTCACTCTGTAGAACAGGGGAAGATCATACAATCTCCACTCACTCACTCTGTAGAACAGGGGAGATTACACAAACTCCACTCACTCACTCTGCAGAACAGGGGGAGATCATACAATCTCCACTCACTCACTCTGTCCAACAGGGGGAGATCATACAAACTCCACTCACTCACTCTGTAGAACAGGGGGAGATCATACAAACTCCACTCACTCTGTGGAACAGGGGGAGATCATACAAACTACACTCACTCTGTAGAACAGCGGGAGATCATACAAACTCCACTCACTCACTCTGTAGAACAGGGGGAGATCACACCAACTCCACTCACTCACTCTGTAGAACAGGCAGAATTCATACAAACTACACTCACTCACTCTGTAGAACAGGGGGAGATCACACAAACTCCACTCACTCACTCTGTAGAACAGGGGAGATTACACAAACTCCACGCACTCACTCTGCAGAACAGGGGGAGATCATACAATCTCCACTCACTCACTCTGTCCAACAGGGGGAGATCATACAAACTCCACTCACTCACTCTGTAGAATAGGGCGAGAACATACAAACTCCACTCACTCTGTAGAACAGGGGGAGATCATGCAAACTCCACTCACTCCCTTTGTAGAACAGCGGGAGATCATACAAACTACACTCACTCACTCTGTAGAACAGGGGGAGATCATACAAACTCCACTCACTCACTCTGTCCAACAGGGGGAGATCACTCAAACTCCACTCACTCACTCTGTAGAACAGGGAGAGATCATACAAACTCCACTCACTCACTCTGTAGAACAGGGGGAAATCACACAAACTCCACTCACTCACTCTGTAGAACAGGGGGAGATCATACAAACTCCACTCTCTCACTCTGTATAACAGGGGGAGATTATTCAAACTACACTCACTCTCTAGAACAGGGGGAGATCATAAAAACTCCACTCACTCACTCTGTAGAACAGGGGGAAATCACACAAACTCCACTCACTCACTCTGTAGAACAGGGGGAGATCATACAAACTACACTCACTCACTCACTCTGTTGAACAGGCGGAGATTACACAAACTCCACTCACTCTGTAGAACAGGGGGAGAACATACAAACTCCACTCACTCTGTAGAACATAGGGAGATCATACAAACTCCACTCACTCTGTAGAACAGCGGGAGATCATACAAACTCCACTCACTCACTCTGTAGAACAGGGGGAGATCACACCAACTCCACTCACTCACTCTGTAGAACAGGCAGAATTCATACAAACTCCACTCACTCACTCTGTAGAACAGGGGGAGATCACACAAACTCCACTCACTCACTCTGTAGAATAGGGCGAGAACATACAAACTCCACTCACTCTGTAGAACAGGGGGAGATCATGCAAACTCCACTCACTCCCTTTGTAGAACAGGGGGAGATCATACAAACTACACTCACTCACTCTGTAGAACAGGGGGAGATCATACAAACTCCACTCACTCACTCTGTCCAACAGGGGGAGATCACTCAAACTCCACTCACTCACTCTGTAGAACAGGGAGAGATCATACAAACTCCACTCACTCACTCTGTAGAACAGGGGGAAATCACACAAACTCCACTCACTCACTCTGTAGTACAGGGGGAGATCATACAAACTCCACTCTCTCACTCTGTATAACAGGGGGAGATTATTCAAACTACACTCACTCTGTAGAACAGGGGGCGATCATACAAACTACACTCACTCTGTAGAACAGAGGGAGATCACACAAACTCCCCTCACTCTGTAGAACAGGGGGAGATCATACAAACTACACTCACTCACTTTGTAGAACAGGGGGAGATCACACAAACTCCACTCACTCACTCTGTAGAATAGGGGGAGAACATACAAACTCCACTCACTCTGTAGAACAGGGGGAGATCATACAAACTCCACTCACTCCCTCTGTAGAACAGGGGGAGATCACACAAACTCCACTCACTCACTCTGTAGAACAGGGGGAAATCACACAAACTCCACTCACTCACTCTGTAGAACAGGGGGAGATCATACAAACTCCGCTCGCTCTGTAGAACAGGGGGAGATCCCACAAACTCCACTCACTCACTCTGCAGAACAGGGGGAGATCATACCAACTCCACTCACTCACTCTGTAGAACAGAGGAAGATCATACAATCTCCACTCACTCACTCTGTAGAACAGGGGGAGATCATACAATCTCCACTCACTCTCTCTGTAGAACAGGGATAGATCATGCAATCTCCACTCACTCACTCTGTAGAACAGTGGGGATCACACAAACTCCACTCACTCACTCTGCAGAACAGGGGGAGATCATACAATCTCCACTCACTCACTCTGTCCAACAGGGGGAGATCATACAAACTCCACTCACTCACTCTGTAGAACATGGGGAGATCACACAAACTCCACTCACTCACTCTGTCCAACAGGGGGAGATCACTCAAACTCCACTCACTCACTCTGTAGAACATGGAGAGATCATACAAACTCAACTCACTCACTCTGTAGAACAGGGGGAAATCACACAAACTCCACTCACTCACTCTGTAGAACATGGGGAGATCACACAAACTCCACTCACTCACTCTGTCCAACAGGGGGAGATCACACAAACTCCACTCACTCACTCTGTAGAACAGGGGAGATTACACAAACTCCACTCACTCACTCTGCAGAACAGGGGGAGATCATACAAACTCCACTCTCTCACTCTGTATAACAGGGGGAGATTATTCAAACTACACTCACTCTGTATAACAGGGGGAGATCATACAAACTACACTCACTCTGTAGAACAGAGGGAGATCACACAAACTCCCCTCACCCTGTAGAACAGGGGGAGATCATACAAACTACACTCACTCACTTTGTAGAACAGGGGGAGATCATACAAACTCCACTCACTCACTCTGTAGAACAGGGGGAGATCATACAAATCCCATTCACTCTCACTCTGTAGAACAGGGGGAGATCATACAAACTCCACTCACTCACTCTGTAGAACAGGAGGAGATCATAGAAACTACACTCACTCACTCTGTAGAATAGGGGGAGAACATACAAACTCCACTCACTCTGTAGAACAGGGAGAGATCATACAAACTCCACTCACTCACTCTGTAGAACAGGGGGAAATCACACAAACTCCACTCACTCACTCTGTAGTACTGGGGGAGATCATACAAACTCCACTCTCTCACTCTGTATAACAGGGGGAGATTATTCAAACTACACTCACTCTGTAGAACAGGGGGCGATCATACAAACTACACTCACTCTGTAGAACAGAGGGAGATCACACAAACTCCCCTCACTCTGTAGAACAGGGGGAGATCATACAAACTACACTCACTCACTTTGTAGAACAGGGGGAGATCACACAAACTCCACTCACTCACTCTGTAGAATAGGGGGAGAACATACAAACTCCACTCACTCTGTAGAACAGGGGGAGATCATACAAACTCCACTCACTCCCTCTGTAGAACAGGGGGAGATCACACAAACTCCACTCACTCACTCTGTAGAACAGGGGGAAATCACACAAACTCCACTCACTCACTCTGTAGAACAGGGGGAGATCATACAAACTCCGCTCGCTCTGTAGAACAGGGGGAGATCCCACAAACTCCACTCACTCACTCTGCAGAACAGGGGGAGATCATACCAACTCCACTCACTCACTCTGTAGAACAGAGGAAGATCATACAATCTCCACTCACTCACTCTGTAGAACAGGGGGAGATCATACAATCTCCACTCACTCTCTCTGTAGAACAGGGATAGATCATGCAATCTCCACTCACTCACTCTGTAGAACAGTGGGGATCACACAAACTCCACTCACTCACTCTGCAGAACAGGGGGAGATCATACAATCTCCACTCACTCACTCTGTCCAACAGGGGGAGATCATACAAACTCCACTCACTCACTCTGTAGAACATGGGGAGATCACACAAACTCCACTCACTCACTCTGTCCAACAGGGGGAGATCACTCAAACTCCACTCACTCACTCTGTAGAACATGGAGAGATCATACAAACTCAACTCACTCACTCTGTAGAACAGGGGGAAATCACACAAACTCCACTCACTCACTCTGTAGAACATGGGGAGATCACACAAACTCCACTCACTCACTCTGTCCAACAGGGGGAGATCACACAAACTCCACTCACTCTGTAGAACAGGGGAGATTACACAAACTCCACTCACTCACTCTGCAGAACAGGGGGAGATCATACAAACTCCACTCTCTCACTCTGTATAACAGGGGGAGATTATTCAAACTACACTCACTCTGTATAACAGGGGGAGATCATACAAACTACACTCACTCTGTAGAACAGAGGGAGATCACACAAACTCCCCTCACCCTGTAGAACAGGGGGAGATCATACAAACTACACTCACTCACTTTGTAGAACAGGGGGAGATCATACAAACTCCACTCACTCACTCTGTAGAACAGGGGGAGATCATACAAATCCCATTCACTCTCACTCTGTAGAACAGGGGGAGATCATACAAACTCCACTCACTCACTCTGTAGAACAGGAGGAGATCATAGAAACTACACTCACTCACTCTGTAGAATAGGGGGAGAACATACAAACTCCACTCACTCTGTAGAACAGGGGGAGATCATACAAACTCCACTCACTCCCTCTGTAGAACAGGGGGAGATCACACAAACTCCACTCACTCACTCTGTAGAACAGGGGGAAATCACACAAACTCCACTCACTCACTCTGTAGAACAGGGGGAGATCATACAAACTACACTCACTCACTCTGTAGAACAGGGGGAGATCATACAAACTACACTCGCTCAATCTGTAGAACAGGGGGAGATCACAAACTCCACTCGCTCACTCTGTAGAACAGGGGGAGATCACACAAATTCCACTCATTCACTCTGTAGAACAGGGGGAGATCACACAAACTCCACTCACTCACTCTGTAGAACAGGGGGAGATCATACAAACTCCTCTCGCTCTGTAGAACAGGGGGAGATCACACAAACTCCACTCACTCACTCTGCAGAACAGGGGGAGATCATACCAACTCCACTCACTCACTCTGTAGAACAGAGGAAGATCATACAATCTCCACTCACTCACTCTGTAGAACAGGGGGAGATCATACAATCTCCACTCACTCTCTCTGTAGAACAGGGATAGATCATGCACTCTCCACTCACTCACTCTGTAGAACAGGGGAGATCACACAAACTCCACTCACTCACTCTGCAGAACAGGGGGAGATCATACAATCTCCACTCACTCACTCTGTCCAACAGGGGGAGATCATACAAACTCCACTCACTCACTCTGTAGAACAGGGGGAGATCACACAAACTCCACTCACTCACTCTGCAGAACAGGGGGAGATCATACAAACTCCACTCACTCTGAAGAACAGGGGGAAATCACACAAACCCCACTCACTCACTCTGTAGAACAGGGGGAGATCATGCAAACTCCACTCACTCTGTAGAACAGGGGGAGATCATACAAACTCCACTCACTCACTCTGTAGAACTGGGGGAGATCATACAAACTCCGCTCGTTCTGTAGAACAGGGGGAGGTCACACAAACTCCACTCACTCACTCTGCAGAACAGGGGGGGATCATACAAACTCCACTCACTCACTCACTCTGTAGAACAGAGGAAGATCATACAATCTCCACTCACTCACTCTGTAGAACAGGGGGAGATCATACAATCTCCACTTACTCACTCTGTAGAACAGGGATAGATCATACAATCTCCACTCACTCACTCTGTAGAACAGGGGAGATTACACAAACTCCACTCACTCACTCTGCAGAACAGGGGGAGATCATACAATCTCCACTCACTCACTCTGTCCAACAGGGGGAGATCATACAAACTCCACTCACTCACTTTGTAGAACAGGGGGAGATCACACAAACTCCACTCACTCACTCTGCAGAACAGGTGGAGATCATACAAACTCCACTCACTCTGAAGAACAGGGGGAAATCACACAAACCCCACTCACTCACTCTGTAGAACAGGGGGAGATCATACAAACTCCACTCACTCTGTAGAACAGGGGGAGATCATACAAAATACACTCACTCACTCTGTAGAACCAGGGGAAATCACACAAACTCCACTCACTCACTCTGTAGAACAGGGGGAGATCATACAAACTCCACTCACTCACTCTGTAGAACAGAGGAAGATCATACAATCTCCACTCACTCACTCTGTAGAACAGGGGGAGATCATACAATCTCCACTCACTCACTCTGTAGAACAGGGGGAGATCACACCAACTCCACTCACTCACTCTGTAGAACAGGCGGAATTCATACAAACTACACTCACTCACTCTGTAGAACAGGGGGAGATCACACAAACTCCACTCACTCACTCTGTAGAATGGGGGGAGAACATACAAACTCCTCTTACTCTTTATAACAGGGGGAGATCATACAAACTCCACTCACTCCCTCTGTAGAACAGGGGGAGATCATACAAACTACACTCACTCACTCTGTAGAACAGGGGGAGATCATACAAACTCCACTCACTCACTCTGTCCAACAGGGGGAGATCACTCAAACGCCACTCACTCTCTCTGTAGAACAGGGAGAGATCACACAAACTCCACTCACTCACTCTGTAGAACAGGGGGAGATCATACAAACTCCGCTCGTTCTGTAGAACAGGGGGAGATCACACAAACTCCACTCACTCACTCTTCAGAACAGGGGGAGATCATACAAACTCCACTCACTCACTCTGTAGAACAGGGGGAGATCATACAATCTCCACTTACTCACTCTGTAGAACAGGGATAGATCATACAATCTCCACTCACTCACTCTGTAGAACAGGGGAGATTACACAAACTCCACTCACTCACTCTGCAGAACAGGGGGAGATCATACAATCTCCACTCACTCACTCTGTCCAACAGGGGGAGATCATACAAACTCCACTCACTCACTTTGTAGAACAGGGGGAGATCACACAAACTCCACTCACTCACTCTGCAGAACAGGTGGAGATCATACAAACTCCACTCACTCTGAAGAACAGGGGGAAATCACACAAACCCCACTCACTCACTCTGTAGAACAGGGGGAGATCATACAAACTCCACTCACTCTGTAGAACAGGGGGAGATCATACAAAATACACTCACTCACTCTGTAGAACCAGGGGAAATCACACAAACTCCACTCACTCACTCTGTAGAACAGGGGGAGATCATACAAACTCCACTCACTCACTCTGTAGAACAGAGGAAGATCATACAATCTCCACTCACTCACTCTGTAGAACAGGGGGAGATCATACAATCTCCACTCACTCACTCTGTAGAACAGGGGGAGATCACACCAACTCCACTCACTCACTCTGTAGAACAGGCGGAATTCATACAAACTACACTCACTCACTCTGTAGAACAGGGGGAGATCACACAAACTCCACTCACTCACTCTGTAGAATGGGGGGAGAACATACAAACTCCTCTTACTCTTTATAACAGGGGGAGATCATACAAACTCCACTCACTCCCTCTGTAGAACAGGGGGAGATCATACAAACTACACTCACTCACTCTGTAGAACAGGGGGAGATCATACAAACTCCACTCACTCACTCTGTCCAACAGGGGGAGATCACTCAAACGCCACTCACTCTCTCTGTAGAACAGGGAGAGATCACACAAACTCCACTCACTCACTCTGTAGAACAGGGGGAGATCATACAAACTCCGCTCGTTCTGTAGAACAGGGGGAGATCACACAAACTCCACTCACTCACTCTTCAGAACAGGGGGAGATCATACAAACTCCACTCACTCACTCTGTAGAACAGAGGAAGATCATACAATCTCCACTCACTCACTCTGTAGAACAGGGGGAGATCATACAATCTCCACTCACTCACTCTGTAGAACAGGGATAGATCATACAATCTCCACTCACTCACTCTGTAGAACAGGGGAGATCACACAAACTCCACTCACTCACTCTGCAGAACAGGGGGAGATCATACAATCTCCACTCACTCACTCTGTCCAACAGGGGGAGATCATACAAACTCCACTCACTCACTTTGTAGAACAGGGGGAGAACACACAAACTCTACTCACTCACTCTGCAGAACAGGGGGAGATCATACAAACTCCACTCACTCTGAAGAACAGGGGGAAATCACACAAACCCCACTCACTCACTCTGTAGAACAGGGGGAGATCATACAAATTCCACTCACTCTGTAGAACAGGGGGAGATCACACCCACTCCACTCACTCACTCTGTAGAACACGGGGAGATCATACAAACTACACTCACTCACTCTGTAGAACCAGGGGAAATCACACAAACTCCACTCACTCACTCTGTAGAACAGGGGGAGATCATACAAACTCCACTCACTCACTCTGTAGAACAGAGGAAGATCATACAATCTCCACTCACTCTGTAGAACAGGGGGAGATCATACAATCTCCACTCACTCACTCTGTAGAACAGGGGGAGATCATACAATCTCCACTCACTCACTCTGTAGAACAGGGGAGATCACACAAACTCCACTCACTCACTCTGCAGAACAGGGGGAGATCATACACACTCCACTCACTCACTCTGTCCAACAGGGGGAGATCATACAAACTCCACTCACTCACTCTGTAGAACAGGGGGAGATCACACAAACTCCACTCACTCACTCTGCAGAACAGGGGGAGATCATACAAACTCCACTCACTCACTCTGTAGAACAGAGGAAGATCATACAATCTCCACTCACTCACTCTGTAGAACAGGGGGAGATCATACAAACTCCACTCACTCACTCTGTAGAACAGAGGAAGATCATACAATCTCCACTCACTCTGTAGAACAGGGGGAGATCATACAATCTCCACTCACTCACTCTGTAGAACAGGGGGAGATCATACAATCTCCACTCACTCACTCTGTAGAACAGGGGAGATCACACAAACTCCACTCACTCACTCTGCAGAACAGGGGGAGATCATACACACTCCACTCACTCACTCTGTCCAACAGGGGGAGATCATACAAACTCCACTCACTCACTCTGTAGAACAGGGGGAGATCACACAAACTCCACTCACTCACTCTGCAGAACAGGGGGAGATCATACAAACTCCACTCACTCACTCTGTAGAACAGAGGAAGATCATACAATCTCCACTCACTCACTCTGTAGAACAGGGGGAGATCATACAATCTCTACTCACTCACTCTGTAGAACAGGGATAGATCATACAATCTCCATTCACTCACTCTGTAGAACAGGGGAGATAACACAAACTCCACTCACTCACTCTGCAGAACAGGGGGAGATCATACAATCTCCACTCACTCACTCTGTCCAACAGGGGGAGATCATACAAACTCCACTCACTCACTCTGTAGAACAGGGGGAGATCACACAAACTCCACTCACTCACTCTGCAGAACAGGGGGAGATCATACAACCTCCACTCACTCTGAAGAACAGGGGGAAATCACACAAACCCCACTCACTCACTCTGTAGAACAGGGGGAGATCATACAAACTCCACTCACTCTGTAGAACAGGGGGAGATCATACAAACTCCACTCACTCACTCTGTAGAACAGGGTGAGATCATACAAACTCCACTCACTCACTCTGTAGAACAAGGGGAGATCACACACACTCCACTCACTCACTCTGTAGAACAGGGGGAGATCATACAAACTACACTCACTCACTCTGTAGAACCAGGGGAAATCACACAAACTCCACTCACTCACTCTGTAGAACAGGGGGAGATCATACAAACTCCACTCACTCACTCTGTAGAACAGAGGAAGATCATACAATCTCCACTCACTCACTCTGTAGAACAGGGGGAGATCATACAATCTCCACTCACTCACTCTGTAGAACATGGGGAGATCATACAATCTCCACTCACTCACTCTGTAGAACAGGGGAGATCACACAAACTCCACTCACTCACTCTGCAGAACAGGGGGAGATCATACAAACGCCACTCACTCACTCTTTCCAACAGGGGGAGATCATACAAACTCCACTCACTCACTCTGTAGAACAGGGGGAGATCACACAAACTCCACTCACTCACTCTGCAGAACAGGGGGAGATCATACAAACTCCATTCACTCTGAAGAACAGGGGGAAATCACACAAACTCCACTCACTCACTCTGTAGAACAGGGGGAGATCATACAAACTCCACTCTCTCACTCTGTATAACAGGGGGAGATCATACAAACTACACTCACACTGTAGAACATTGGGAGATCATACAAACTACACTCACTCACTCTGTAGAACAGGCGGAGATCACACAAACTCCACTCACTCTGTAGAACAGGGGGAGATCATACAAACTCCACTCACTCACTTTGTAGAACAGGGGGAGAACATACAAACTCCACTCGCTCACTCTGTAGAACAGGGGGAGATCACACAAACTCCACTCACTCACTCTGTAGAACAGGGGGAGATCATACAAACTCCACTCACTCACTCTGTAGAACAGGGGGAGATCATACAAACTCCACTCACTCACTCTGTAGAACAGGGGGAGATCACACAAACTCCACTCACTCACTCTGTAGAACAGGGGGAGATCATACAAACTACACTCACTCACTCTGTAGAACAGGGGGAGATCACACACACTCCACTCACTCACTCTGTAGAATAGGGGGAGAACATACAAACTCCACTCACTCTGTAGAACAGGGGGAGATCATGCAAACTCCACTCACTCTGTAGAACAGGGGGAGAACATACAAACTCCACTCACTCACTTTGTAGAACAGGGGGAGATCATACATACTCCACTCACTCACTCTGTAGAACAGGGGGAGATCATACAAACTCCACTCACTCACTCTGTCCAACAGGGGGAGAGCACTCAAACTCCACTCACTCACTCTGTAGAACAAGGGGAGATCATACAAACTCCACTCACTCACTCTGTAGAACAGGGGGAGATCATACAAACGCCACTCACTCACTCACTCTGTAGAACAGTGGGAGATCACACAAGCTCCACTCACTCACTCTGTAGAACAGGGGGAGATCATACAAACTCCACTCACTCACTCTGTAGAACAGGGGGAAATCACACAAACTCCACTCACTCACTCTGTAGAACAGGGGGAGATCATACAAACTACACTCACTCACTCTGTAGAACATGGGAGATCACACAAACTCCACTCGCTCACTCTGTAGAACAGGGGGAGATCACACAAATTCCACTCATTCACTCTGTAGAACAGGGGGAGATCACACAAACTCCACTCACTCACTCTAGAACAGGGGGAGATCACACAAACTCCACTCACTCACTCTGCAGAACAGGGGGAGATCATACAAACTCCACTCACTCTGTCCAACAGGGGGAGATCATACAAACTACACTCACTCACTCTGTAGAACAGGAGGAGATCACACAAACTCCACTCACTCACTCTGCAGAACAGGGGGAGATCATACAAACTCCATTCACTCTGAAGAACAGGGGGAAATCACACAAACTCCACTCACTCACTCTGTAGAACAGGGGGAGATCATACAAACTCCACTCTCTCACTCTGTATAACAGGGGGAGATCATACAAACTACACTCACTCTGTAGAACAGGGGGAGATCATACAAACTACACTCACTCACTCTGTAGAACAGGCGGAGATCACACAAACTCCACTCACTCTGTAGAACAGGGGGATAACATACAAACTCCACTCACTCTGTAGAACAGGGGGAGATCACACAAACTCCACTCACTCACTCTGTAGAACAGGGGGAGATCATACAAACTACACTCACTCACTCTGTAGAACAGGGGGAGATCACACAAACTCCACTCACTCACTCTGTATAATAGGCGGAGAACATACAAACTCCACTCACTCTGTAGAACAGGGGGAGATCATACACACTCCACTCACTCCCTCTGTAGAACAGGGGGAGATCACACAAACTCCACTCACTCACTTTGTAGAACAGGGGGAGAACATACAAACTCTACTCACTCTGTAGAACAGGGGGAGATCATACAAACTCCACTCACTCACTCTGTCCAACAGGGGGAGAGCACTCAAACTCCACTCACTCGCTCTGTAGAACAGGGGGAGATCATACAAACTCCACTCACTCACTTTGGCCAACAGGGTGAGATCATACAAATTCCACTCACTCACTCTGTAGAACAGGGGGAGATCACACAAACTCCACTCACTCTGTAGAACACGGGGAGATCGTACAAACTCCACTCACTCTGTAGAACAGGGGGAGATCATACAATCTCTACTCACTCACTCTGTAGAACAGGGGAGATCACACAAACTCCACTCACTCACTCTGCAGAACAGGGGGAGATCATACAAACTCCACTCACTCACTCTGTCCAACAGGGGGAGATCATACAAACTCCACTCACTCACTCTGTAGAACAGGGGGAGATCACACAAATTCCACTCACTCACTCTGCAGAACAGGGGGAGATCATACAAACTCTATTTTCTCTGAAGAACAGGGGGGAATCACACAAACTCCACTCACTCACTCTGTAGAACATTGGGAGATCATACAATCTCCACTCTCTCACTCTGTATAACAGGGGGAGATCATACAAACTACACTCACTCTGTAGAACAGGGGGCGATCATACAAACTCCACTCACTCTGTAGAACAGGGGTAGATCACACAAACTCCACTCACTCACTCTGTAGAACAGGGGGAGATCATACAAACTCCACTCACTCACTCTGTAGAACAGGGGGAGATCACACAAACTCCACTCACTCACTCTGTAGAACAGGGGGAGAACATACAAACTCCACTCACTCTGTAGAACAGGGGGAGATCATACAAACTCCACTCACTCTGTAGAACAGGGGGAGATCACACAATCTCCACTCACTCTCTCTGTAGAACAGGGGGAGATCACACAATCTCCATTCACTCTGTAGAACAGGGGGAGAACATACAAACTCCACTCACTCTGTAGAACAGGGGGAGATCATACAAACTCCACTCACTCACTCTGTAGAACGGGGGAGATCATACAAACTACACTTACTCACTCTGTAGAACAGGTGGAGATCACACAAACGCCACTCACTCTGTAGAACAGGGGGAGATCATACAAACTACACTCACTCACTCTGTCCAATAGGGGGAGCTCATACAAATTCCACTTACTCACTCTGTAGAACAGGGGGAGATCATACAAACTACACTTACTCACTCTGTAGAACAGGGGGAGATCATACAAACTCCACTCACTCTGTAGAACAGGGGGAGATCATACAAAATCCACTCACTCTGCATAACAGGGGGAGATCATACAAACTCCACTCATTCACTCTGTCCAACAGGGGGAGATCACACAAACTACACTTACTCACTCTGTAGAACAGGTGGAGATCACACAAACGCCACTCACTCTGTAGAACAGGGGGAGATCATACAAACTACACTCACTCACTCTGTCCAATAGGGGGAGCTCATACAAATTCCACTTACTCACTCTGTAGAACAGGGGGAGATCATACAAACTACACTTACTCACTCTGTAGAACAGGGGGAGATCATACAAACTCCACTCACTCTGTAGAACAGGGGGAGATCATACAAAATCCACTCACTCTGCATAACAGGGGGAGATCATACAAACTCCACTCATTCACTCTGTAGAACAGGGGGAAATCACACAAATTCCACTCACTCACTCTGTAGAACAGGGGGAGATCATACAAACTCCACTCTCTCACTCTGTATAACAGGGGGAGATTATACAAACTACACTCACTCTGTAGAACAGGGGGAGATCACACAAACTCCACTCATTCACTTTGTAGAACAGGGAGATTACATACAAACTCCACTCACTCTGTAGAACATGGGGAGATCATACAAACTCCACTCACTCACTCTGGAGAACGGAGGGAGATCATACAAACTCCACTCACTCACTCTGTAGAACGGTGGAAGATCACACAAACTCCTCTCACTCACTCTGTAGAACAGGGGGAGATCATACAAACTACACTCACTCACTCTGTAGAACAGGGGGAGATCACACAAACTCCACTCACTCACTCTGTAGAATAGGGGGAGAACATACAAACTCCACTCACTCTGTAGAACAGGGGTAGATCATACAAACTCCACTCACTCTGTAGAATAGGGGGAGATCATACAAACTCCACTCACTCACTCTGTGGAACAGGGGGAGATCACACAAACTCCACTCACTCACTCTGTAGAACACGAGGAGATCATACAAACTCCACTCACTCACTCTGTAGAACAGGGGAGATCATACAAACTACACTCACTCACTCTGTAGAACAGGGGGAGATCATACAAACTACACTCACTCACTCTGTAGAACAGGGGGAGATCATACAAACTACACTCACTCACTCTGTAGAACAGGTGAAAATCACACAAACTCCATTCACTCACTCTGTAGAACAGGGGGAGATCATACAAACTACACTCACTCACTCTGTAGAACAGGGGGAGATCATACAAACTACACTCACTCACTCTGTAGAACACGAGGAGATCATACAAACTCCACTCACTCACTCTGTAGAACAGGGGAGATCATACAAACTGCACTCACTCACTCTGTAGAACATGGGGAGATCATACAAACTACACTCACTCACACTGTAGAACAGGGGGAGATCATACAAACTACACTCACTCACTCTGTAGAACAGGGGGAGAACATACAAACTCCACTCACTCACTCTGTAGAACAGGGGGAGATCATACAAACTCCACTCACTCACTCACTCTGTAGAACAGGGGGAGATCATACAAACTACACTCACTCACTCTGTAGAACAGGTGAAGATCACACAAACTCCATTCACTCACTCTGTAGAACAGGGGGAGATTATACAAACTACACTCACTCACTCTGTAGAACAGGTGGAGATCACACGAACTCCACTCACCCACATTCGACACAACAGGGGGAGAACATACAAACTCTGCACACGAGACAGAGCGATTGAGAGCATTCGGAAGAGCGATCCACTGTGTGCGAGAGTGATCAAGGGAGAGAGGGAGAAAGAGAGCGTGAGAGAGGAGGAGGGAGGGGAGGGAGAGTAAGGGTGGGGTGGGGGGGGTAGAGCTTGCGTGCGCACGCGGGGAGTCAAAGTAGAGGCGAGATCGATGGGCCGCGCGTTATATTTTTGTCGGTAGCTTCCTTCAATAAAAACGTCACGAGTCGACGCCAAAATGAAAGATAAAATGAGACGCGGACACGCCGAGGCGTTAGGCTCGGCAGCGGCGGGCACTCTCGGCCGGAGGTCATGACCCCGGGATTATTGGTCTTCCCGTTCGGCCGACCGTTGGATCTTAGCCGCTCTCGTTTGGTGCAACCGGTCCCCCCCCCCCCCCCCCCAATCTACAGGACCCCCACGACTGCATGCTTGGTTATGTTCTTGATAAATAAATTAAATGATATCCGATTAGCGCCGGTGGTTCGCAGCAGACGAAGGCGTTTGTGGGCAGAACTCACGCAGGTTTTGTCGGGCAGTCGCTCGTTTCACGAGTCCAGCACTGCTGATGAGACCTTAAAGGTCGAACTGGTGCAGAGTTAATTTATTTATTTTTACAAATGCAAATATTAAATCGTATTGATGCATGTGTGCAGTCATTAGTGATTGCACTGAGATAGCCAGATACGCACAGACTATTAACGTGGACGCTTACTTACACACACGCACGCACCCGCAAAGGCAAAGATCTCCCGCATAGCCTTTAATAGACTGTTGGGGCAAGTGCTATTAGCGAGTAACACCTATGAAGGCCGGCACGGCGCACAAAGCGGTGGGCGCCGCGGTGGCGAGATGTTAACTACCTCGCCTGGTATACAGGGGCTCGATCGAACCTGATCCTGATGCCTGTATATTTGGAGTTTGCATGTTTATCTCCCCGTGGTCGCGTGGATTTTTCTCTGGGTCCTCCAGAGAAAAATCCACGTATCGAGTATTTGGCTGCTATACATTTCCACATGATAAGCCACTTTATTGGGCTATCATTTGTGGCTTGATGACTTCTGAAAAAAACGCTATATAGCTTTGTGGGCCTTACCTGGTAAAATAAAAATAAAAAATTTGCTTTAGTTTAGGGTGGCCAGCATCACACCTAGCCTCCTTTGTCTCTCGAATGGCTTAGTTTCACACAGCGCACCAAGTAATCATTTAAGGCCGAGTCGACCTTAGGGAGTCCCAAGAATTACTGAGATAACCCCTGTCGTGGTGCTGGCCGCCCAGCCCCACTTGTGTTCCGTGCCGGCCTTCATCGGTACAACCCGCCAAACAGCCAGCGCTTGCCCCTACAGGCTGTTAAAGGCTATACGGGGGATCCCCTTTGCCCGTACGCACACGGACCCCAGTGTTAACATCGCAGCGATGCCTCTCCCGTCTCTCTTACAGATGTCTCAGAGCGTGGCGCCCGTGTCTGCTCGCCAGCCCGAGAAGCTGGCCATCAAAGAGTGAGTCGCCCCCTCCCTCCCTCCCTCCCCCCCCTCCACGCACCCCGTTCCGGACGACGATTTCCGGCCGCCGGAGACTAGGTCCGTCGCGCAGCGCGCTACAACTGCCGGCGTGCGTGGCCGACTGGTGAGCTGGCCTCTGCCAGTATGGTGTGGATGGGTCGGTGCGACCAGGTCCGGGTGTTTGGGTCGGTGCGACCAGGTCCGGGTGTTTGGGTCGGTGTGACTGGGTCTGGGTGATTGGGTCGGTGCCACTGGGTCGGTCTGTTTGGGTCAGTCTGTTTGGGTCGGTGTGACTGGGTCTGGGTGATTGGGTCGGTCTGTTTGGGTCGGTCTGTTTGGGTCAGTCTGTTTGGGTCAGTACGACTGGGTCTGGGTGATTGGGTTGGTCTGTTTGGGTCGGGGTGTTTGGGTCGGTGCGACTGGGTCGGAGTGTTTGGGTCGGGGTGTTTGGGTCGGTGCGACTGGGTCGGTCTGTTTGGGTCGGTGCGACCGGGTCAGGGTGATTGGGTCGGTACGACTGGGTCTGGGTGTTTGAGTCGGTGCGACCAGGTCGGGGTGTTTAGGTCGGTGCGGTTATCACCTGGGTGAGGTCAAACTGGACACCAGAGGGAAGCGTAAATACAGCTAGATTGACCTTTGACATTGGCTTGGGATGGGTTCGTGACCTCCCTTCCTTCAATGTCTCAGTTAACACCACAACTCTCTCCCTCGCTCGCTCGTTCGCTCGCTCCCGCCCTCGCTCCAGGTGTGGGCGGCAGGGGAGAGGTGCCAAAGAGATAGAGGAAATCGTTGCATGTGTGGAAGCTGGGTGCATATTTTGACCATGCAATCCTCGCTTATCTTGGCCTGACAAAACCTCCACGGCCTCAACGTACCTCCCACGCATTCCCCCCCCCCCCCCCGCGCCACCCCCCTCCCCTTCTCCACCATCCCCCTATAACCTTAACCCCCCCCCCCACCAACCCCGTTCCATCTAACCTTCGACCTTTCTCACGTCTCACATCCAAATCGCCGTGCACCTGTTTCCAGTGTTGGGAGCAGTGACGTGGAAAGTAGAGGCAGCCTCTGCTGATTAAGTGGTGTTGTAAGAGATGATTTGTATTCCAATTTACAATAACAACAACAACAATAACAACAATAATAACAATAATAATAATATGAAGGTACCGCCCCGCAATTGCCCTCTCGGACTGCTGCTGGCAGAAGGGCGCCTCCTTCAACTCGCTTATCCGCTTCTCTCCCCACTCGCTCAATCACCCGCTCAATCAGCGGCTCGTTCACCCTTTTACCCACTCAGTCACCCATTCACTCACCCACTCGTCAACTCACCCACTTACCAACTCATCCACTCTCTCAATCACCCGCTCAATCACCCACTCGTAAGCTAATTCGCCCTTTTAGCCACTCACTCACCCGCTCACTCGGATCACTCACCCACAGACTCATCCACTCAATCACCCACTCGCCAACTCACCCACTAACGTACTCACTCTCTCACTCAATCACCCACTCAACTCAATCATCCACTTACTCATTAACTCATGCACTCCTGCTCTCACCCACTCACTCACCTACTCACTCAATCGCTCACTCACTAAATCACCCACTCTCCCATTAACTCATCACCTCCTTCAATGACCCGCTCACTCACGCACTCACTCATGCACCCACCCACTCACTCACGCACTCACTCACTCACTAAATCACCCACTTTCCCGTTAACTCATCCACTCCCTCACTATCCCGCTCACCCACCCGCTCACCCTCCCACTCACCACAGCGCTTCTTAACAAGTGCATGAAGCGTTCGGCGCAACACGGAGGCCATCGATCTGCCGCCGACGTCACGAAACCAGAGGCACGGCGGCATATCAAGTGTTTCCATTTTAAATCATCGATTCCCAATTAGCGGTGGGCGGGCGGGCGGGCGGGCGGGCGGGCGAGTGGGAGAGCAGACAGCTGGGGAGGGCACGTAGGCTGTGGGGGGGGGGGCGGATGAGCGAAAATTTATTTTTCCTTTTGGCAGACGGGACCCCCCCCCCCCGCCCCTGCTGAGAGGTAGTACAGCAAGCAGGTTCCGACGGCCCCGTCCGCGGCAACGGCCTCTTTGGTCGGCACGCCGTCCCCTCGAGTTTTCCGCTGGAGGGCCTTCTCCATCGAGCGTCGCCGCCACCGCTGAGCAGATTGGCCCAAGGGGCGGGGAGGCCCTCGACGAAGAGCCTTGAGACCGTTCGCCGTCGATGGCTCTAACCCCAGCCCCCCTTTGGCCGCGTCCCATCGCTGCTTCCCCCAGCTTCCTGTGGTGTAGCGAGTAGCGTGTGTGGGGGGGGGGGGGGGGGTGGCACCGACTCGTGGTGATGGGAGAGGTGAAATCCAGGTTGGGGGGGGGGTGGTCAGCTCGGCTGATGGTCGTCACCACCGTCGTGATCACCGCCGCCACTGTTGTCATCGTCATCGTTCCTGTACTCTTTGGTTCTGTTCGGTAAAGTCACGTAGGTAAAAAATCAAACAATAAAAAACGACGTTTCGGCCACAACACAAGTGCCCGAGACGTCGTGATTTTTTGCTGTTTTATTTTTTCACCTACGTGACTTTACCGAATAGAACCAAAGAGTATGCATCCTTGCAGTCACGAAAGCTTCAAATCTAGAAGTCGTTGTTCCTCATCACCGTGATCGTCTTGGGGGGGGGGGGGGGGAGAGGGGAGGGGGGGTACGCGGCAGGGTGGTGACGTTGCGGTGGCTTCGCTCGTGGCCTCACCGCAAGAAACAAGGGCCTGGGTTCAATTCCTAACCCGGGTGACTTCCTGAGTGGAGTTTAAACTAAAGTGAAACTAAGATATTTTTTTTATTTTACCAGGTAAGGCTCACTGAGCTTTTCGCTCTTTTTCAGGAGTGGCCTGACGATCACAAATGGCAGCTCGACGAAGTGGCTTGTCGTCATGTGGAAATGCATAGCAGACAAATAGTCCTGAACGCGTGATGGTGATTCTAATTGTGGGAGGTGGCGGGCGGGAGGGGAAACAGAGAACCCAGCGAAGAATCCACGCGACCACGCGGAGAGTGAACACGCATGGCGTCCTGTATACCAGGCGAGGTAGTCAACATCTCCTAGCCACCGTGATGATGATGAGAGAGAGACACGCAGACTCTAAATATACAGCAGCAGGTGTCAGGGTCGGGATGGAATCCATGACGTCCTGTGTACCGGGGGAGGTAGTCAACATCTCCTAGCCACCGTGATGATGATGAGAGTGAATACGCATGACGTCCTGTGTACCAGGGGAGGTAGTCAACATCTCCTAGCCACCGTGATGATGATGAGAGTGAACACGCATGACGTCCTGTGTACCGGGGGAGGTAGTCAACATCTCCTAGCCACCGCGGAACCTGAGTCTGCGCATTCTCCCACCTGCTGTTGGGGGACAGTGGCAATCTCCCTCCCCCTCTCTAATAGCACCCCCCACCACCCCCCCACTACCCCCCACCACCCCCCCCCACTTCCGTCCACCACCCCCCTCCCCCCACTACCCCCCACCACCCCCCCCCACTTCCCCCCACCACCCCCCACCAGCACCCACCATCCCCCCCCCTCCAATACAAAAATGTAATTGGCCGTCTTGGCAATAAGAGGATGGGGGAGTAACCTGTGTGTGTGTGTGTGTGCGCTGGAACGGGATGGTGTTGGGGGGGGCTCAGGAAGTCACGGGGCCCCCCCGAGGCGTTGGGGGGTGGAGGGTTGAGGGGAGGGGGGGCGGAGAGCGAGCGGGGGAGAGGTCACGGGCGCAATATCAATATCTGTCTTGGCACGCGGCTCTCGGGCGAACCTGGGGAGGGTTATTTATTTATTTTCAAGTGGGCAGAAACGAAATTAAGGGGCCCAGAGTGCCGTAGATTCTGGCCGGCGGCGTTTGCGGGCCGGTTTGGGGGGGGGCGGGTGGCGTGAAATGGAGGAAGTGGAATAAAAAGAGTGGCTTGGCGCGAGATGCGTCGCTCGGCGCATGCGCTATGCGACGCGCGGACCTGTTGCCCCCGCAACCTCGTCGCGCCCAACCGGTCGCCGTTGCCAACGTCGTCGTGACCTGCCGGCCATGATCAATCCACTGCTGGGCTGATGACGGCCTCTTCCCCGAGTCGTCGTCGTCGTCGTCATCGTCGTCGTCGCCGTTCGCGGCCCGGCGACGTAGCGACCCGTCCGGCTGGCGCACGCGAAGCCGATCCCCTCGATCCCCTCGATCCCCTCGCTCCCCTCGCTCCGCCTCCGCGGAGGGCGTCGTTGGTGCTCGTCGTTGGTGCTCGTCGTTGGCACTCGTTGCTGTTGCCGCTCATCGTCGTTGCCGGTCGTCGTTGTCCCTCTCCGTTGGCGAGCCGGGAGGAAGTGACGGGCGGTGTTTTTGTTCGCGCGCCGGGCCCAGTGAGCGTGATGAATGGCCAGAGCGCGCTCTGTAAATTAATCCCATCGATTGGGAAGGGAGGGAGGGAGGGAGGGATGTGGAGAGAGAGAAGTCGGTTCCGTGAGACATTTTACCGGTAACCACTGATGGGTGCCAAGAGCTAACGAGGATTTTTCCGGAGCATTCGGGGGACGGTGTAGCAAGTGGACGGTGGTATAGCTCCCTGCGAGAAAATCCCCTGCTTGCGTAGTCGTAGAAAGTTTGATGGGGAACATTGTATCCGAAAGCCACCAATCTACCGTGTCGATGTATGCGCTATACATTAGGGACGTTGCCACGAAACGGCGCCTGTTATATATTTTTCTTTGCACTGTGCACTGGCACGGCTCGTAGATGTGTCAGCGGAAAGAGGGAGGCCTGGGTGGCGGACCTGTTGACGTGATTGAACGTAGGGAAGGCTGCCATCACCAGGCTGGGAGGCGTCGACCCGCTGCACTTGATTGTCCACGTTTAATTAACGGGCGGCTGAAATCCAGGTGAATAGCTGCACTCTGGGAGAAGAGAGACGTTCTGAAACACCACCACCAACAGCCGCCATTCGCCACTAAGTGACGGTGACGTCACCACGGCGCCTGTGCCAGGCCAGGTGCACTTTGAGTCCACGTGAAGTGTCGAAGGCCTCGCTGACTGGAGGTCTTGGGACAGACCCAGGTGCCTTGGGTTGGCTGACTGTACACCCTACTGTGCCAACTTTGCTAGATTTTAGCCACCCTGCCCTCCGCTCGTTGTTGTGAGCCTTGCTCCTCTGCCATCAGTTGTTGTTGGAGGGTGGCTGCCTCCAACTGCCCAGTAGCGTCCTTCACGAGCCTCCTCCATGGAGGCCGAACCTGACACCGCTGGTACCAGTCTTTGGCAAGTCCACTCAGCTCCACATCCTCCCGTACCACATCTGACGCACGCACACACACACACACACACGCACGTCATCAAGGATGGTTATATCGGTGTGTATGTGTCTGTGGCGGTGCCACGGTCAGTGCGTCGTTGCGCTATGAACCCCGCGACCGGAGTTTTGATTCCCGCTCGTGGCCAACAGCCAACGTTGGTGAGGAACATCTGCACCGGTCGTGGGCCTCCCATGTAGGTCGACTCTACCTCGAGCGATTACCTTCTGCGGTGTGTAAACATTGTGACTCGGAGGACAAAGGCGGCCGGGCGTGGTGCTGTCCCCCCACCCCCCACCGCCCCGTGTGGCGTGCCGACCTTCATAGGTGCTCGCTAACAGCACTTGCCCCAACAGTCTGTTAAGGCTGTACGGGGGATCTTTGTATGTATGTATGTATGTTGAACTTTTTCTGCACCGTACGTAGCCAACCGTGCCATTTGGAGGTGCGGTCGACGGACAACAAACTAAACTCAAGATTTTTTAAGTGATTATCTCCTGTAGTTTCCGAATATCGGAAGGGAGAGCGTTCCAGACGGCCGCTGAAGCGCATCTGAAAGCGCTCGATGCGGCGACCACCGCCGTCGTCGTCCGACGGCCAGCAGCCAAAGTGCCGCCGCCGCTGCTGCTGCGAGGATGATGGAAGCTCGCGCGGTGGATGATGGTTTACCCTCCGGGGCGAGATCAGCGACTGGCGGCAGCGGCTCATCCGTGGCGAGCGACTTGCAGCGCGCGTTTAACGTGTGTTCGTGTCGCCGCAGCTTCCAGGTGGGAGACCTGGTGCTCATCATCCTGGACGAGCGGCACGACAACTACGTCGTCTTCACGGTGGGGCCCACCCTCTACTTCCTGCATGCCGAGTCGCTGCCGCCACTGGAGCTGCGCCCCGGTCAGTGTGGGCCCTGGCCGAGCGGCGCTCCTCACCGCACCGCACCGCACCGCTCCTCACCGCACCGCACCGCACCGCGACCCACCGCACCGCACCGCGACCCACCGCTGGCTCCGGTGGGCAGCTCGTGACGTGACAGCGAGATTTGGACCTCGCAGCTTCGCGGTTCCCATCGGTTCCTGCAACTCGCCCACCCGCTCCGCTCACCTACTCATCCATTCACCTACTCACCCACACCACTCACCTACTCACCCACTCACCTACTCACCCACACCACTCACCCACTCAACTACTCACCCATTCACCTACTCACCCACACCACTCACCTACTCACCCACTCACCTACTCACCCATTCACCTACTCACCCACTCACCTACTCACCCACACCACTCACCTACTCACCCGTTCACCTACTCATCCATTCACCTACTCACCCACTCAACTACTCACCCACTCACCTACTCACCCACTCACCTACTCACCCACTCACCTACTCACCCATTCACCTACTCACCCACTCAACTACTCACCCACTCACCTACTCACCCACTCACCTACTCACCCACTCACCTACTCACCCACTCACCTACTCACCCACTCAACTACTCACCCACTCACCTACTCACCCACTCACCTACTCACCCACTCACCTACTCACCCATTCACCTACTGACCCACTCAACTACTCACCCACTCACCTACTCACCCTCTCACCTACTCACCCACTCACCTACTCACCCATTCACCTACTCACCCATTCACCTACTCACCCGTTCACCTACTCACCCATTCACCTACTCACCCATTCACCTACTCACCCACACCACTCACCTACTCACCCATTCACCTACTCACCCACACCACTCACCTACTCACCCATTCACCTACTCACCCACACCACTCACCTACTCACCCATTCACCTACTCACCCACACCACTCACCTACTCACCCACTCACCTACTCGCCCACACCACTCACCTACTCACCCACTCACCTACTCACCCACTCAACTACTCACCCATTCACCTACTCACCCACTCACCTACTCACCCGTTCACCTACTCACCCACTCACCTACTCGCCCACACCACTCACCTACTCACCTACTCGCCCACACCACTCACCTACTCACCCATTCACCTACTCACCCACTCACCTACTCACCCGTGCACCTACTCACCCACTCAACTACTCACCCGTTCACCTACTCACACACTCACCTACTCACCCATTCACCTACTCACCCACTCACCTACTCACCCGTTCACCTACTCACCCACTCACCTACTCACCCGTTCACCTACTCACCCACTCACCTACTCACCCACTCACCTACTGACCCACCCACTCACCTACTCACCCACTCACCTACTGACCCACCCACTCACCTACTCACCCACCCACTCACCTACTGACCCACCCACTCACCTACTCACCCCCCCACTCACCTACTGACCCACCCACTCACCTACTCACCCACCCACTCACCTACTCACCCACCCACTCACCTACTCACCCCCCCACTCACCTACTCACCCACCCACTCACCTACTCACCCACTCACCTATTCACCCCCCCACTCACCTACTGACCCACCCACTCACCTACTCACCCACCCACTCACCTACTCACCCCCTCACTCGCCTACTCACCCATCCACTCACCTACTCACCCCCCCCACTCACCTACTGACCCACCCACTCACTCGGCTTGATAATCGTCGCTGGTGTCCACCGTGAGCAGGAATTGAACTCAGGTCGTCCGGTTCATAGCGTGGCGCGCTAACCGCTGCATTACCACTCCCCACCCCAGCCAAACAACGCAAGCACGCACGCATCATCACAAGTGATGTGGAATTGCGGGGTTGTGGGTGTTACGGATAGCAGTCATCTTCTCACTTGGCCCTCGCCTGATGAACGTTGCCGAGCTGCATTGCCAGCTGACGCTCTCCCCACCCTGCCTCTCTCCTGCTCTCCATCTCCCACTTGTATCATCCCCCTCTCTCTTTACACACACACACACACAACTCTCTTTCCCCACACCTTTCTCATCCCTCTTATACAATTTCGCCGCCCCACTCTCCCCTCTCTCTGTCTCTCTCTGTCTCTCTCGCGACGCGTTCTCACACCCCCACTCCTCTTTATCTTTTTTTTTTCTACGTCAATCTGTCCTCACTCTCCTCTCCCTACCCTCTCTGTCTCCACTGGCTTCTCTCTCCTGACTCTTCCCCCCTGCGACTCTCTCTCTCTCTTCTGTCTCACACTCCACTCTCTCTCTCTTCTGTCTCACACTCCACTCTCTCTCTCTTCACTATGTTTCTACTCTGTCCCCCCTCTACTTCCTATCTCCCTCCCCCCTCCCATGTTCTTCTCTTGTCCACTCTCTCCCCTGCCTCTCTCTCTCATCGCCCCCCCCCCTCCCCTCTTTCCCATCTGCCCCCCTCTCTCTCCACTAATCGTCCACTCTGCCACTGTCACACGAACTCTCGACCAAGGGGGGCGTCCGTGCGTCACTTTCCCTGCGGGAAGGGGGGGGGTGCAGGGGGGGGGGCAGGAGGTGTTGGTTGTTGAGGGGGGCAGCATCAGGAGTGTGTGAGCGGAGAAGAGAGAGGGAGGGATTGAGATGGAGCGAGGGAAATGGATGGTGATGGAGGGATGGATGGGGATAGATGGTGATGGAGGGATGGATGGGGATGGATGGTGATGGAGGGATGGATGGGGATGGATGGGGATGGATGGTGATGGAGGGATGGATGGGGATGGATGGTGATGGAGGGATGGATGGGGATGGATGGTGATGGAGGGATGGATGGGGATGGAGGGTGATGGAGGGATGGATGGGGATGGAGGTGGAGGGAGGGATGGATGGGGATGGAGGGTGATGGAGGCATGGATGGGGATGCAGGGAGAAGGAGGGATGGAGGGAGATGCAGGGAGATGCAGGGAGGAGAGTAATGGATGGAGGTGGAGGGAGGAGAGAGATTGAGAGAGATGGACGGAGACGGAGGGAGTATAGAGATAGAGGGAGATGGAGGGATGGATGGAGGGGATGGAGGGGGATAGACGGGGCGAGATGGAGGGAGGAGAGAGATGGGGGGATGAATGGAGATGGAGGAAAATCGAGGGAGATGGAGGGAGATGGAGGGAGGAGAGAGATAAGAATGGAGGGGATGGAGGGACATGTGAGTTTTAATACATATGCGCGATGCAAGCAAAGTCTTCTGAACTCATGACTACACACGCACCTGTGTGCGTGTGTAGTCACTTCTCCGTGTGTGCGCAAGTGCGTGTGGAGAGCAGTAGCACAGCGATTGGCGCGCTGTGCTACGAACCTGATGACCACGAGTTCGATTATCGCTTCCCCTCGGTCGATTCAACCTCAAATGCATACCCTGGTACCGATGCGTCGACATCGCCACGAGGGAGGCAAAGGTGGCCGGGCATGCACCGTTCTTTTTCAGTGGAGGAAATTCCACATTCCATTGGCAGGGACCAATTTAAATTCCAGCAGCATGGATGATGATGATGATGATGATGACGGCGACCATGGAAATTTCATTTGAGTGTCGGCGATTGAGTAGTCAGTGGGGAGCCGTGGCACAGTGGTTAGCGCACTGCACGCTACGGACTCCCGCGTCCGGAGTTCGATTTTCGCTCACCATTTAACACGTGTGACCAAATGTCTGAACTTGTCCTTGCACTCCCCCTAGGGCACCATGGCGGCGAGATGTTAACTACCTCGCCTGGTATACAGGAGGTCTTCGTTTCAATCCCAACCCTGATGCCTGTATATTTGGAATTTCCATGCCCTCCCCGTGAGCACGCGGTATTTTCTGCGGATCCTCCGGTTGTTCCCTCCACATTTAGAATCAACAACGTCACGCGTTGAGAGTATCTTTGGCTGCCGTCAATTTCCGCATGGTAAGCCACTTTGTTGAGCGAACATCTGTGAAACATGAGCCATGCAGCTCACTGGGCCTTACCTGGTAAAATAAAAAAAAATAGTTTATAGACTCGGCGGTAAATGAGCAGCTACCTGGTGTGGTGTGTCAACGTCGCCACTGGGAGAGACAAAGGCGGACGGGCGTGGCGCTGGCCGCAACACCACCGCCCATCGCGCGCCACGCTGATCTTCATGGGCGCTCGCCACCAGCACTCGCCCCAGCATCCTGCGAAGCCTATCCCGTGTATATTTAGTGTTGTTTGGGTCATCAGGCAGTGGTCGTGGTTGCATGGGGGCACGTGGCAGTTTGCGTGCTGCACCACGAACCTGGCGACCCGAGTTCGATTGCCTCTCACGGCCACCAAAACCAGAATGTTTGAGAATGTGAATTTGTGTGAGTGTGCATCTGTGCGTGCGTGAGTGTTTGTCTTTTTTGTCGTCTGGGTGTGGGGAGCGGCGGTGGAGCGGTACTGCGCTCCGAACCGAGTTCGATTCCCGCTCACGGCCAACGCCAGTGACGATCATCTGAGCCGGTTCCGGGAGCTCCCCTAGGCCGATTCAGCCTCAAATCAAGTACCTAGTGCCGATGTGTAAACATCGCCACAAGGGAGACAAAGGCGGCCGGGCGTTGTGCTGCCCACCCACCTCCCTCGTGTACCGTGCCGGCCTTCATAGGCACTCGCTAACAGCACTTGCCCCAAAAGTCAGTTGAGGCTATGGTGGGGGGCGGTCTTTTTCTTTGTGATGTCCTTATCGTAGCGCGAGCTTACTTTGAAGGCAGAGCAGCCACCCTCGCCATTGAGATGTTAAAGAATCTCTCTCTCCTCTCTCCTCTCTCTGTCACTGCCGGGCGTCGTGAGTGCGCGAGCCCTGTGCCGGATCGATGCCGGGGACCCCGTGCCGGTGCAATTGCCAAGACGCTGACATTAGTAAAGACAAAATCCAACCACACACACACCCCCCTCTCTTCTACCCCACCACCCCCGCGCCAACCAACACCCCTATCACAACACCCCTACCCCAACACCCCTACCCCAACACCCCTACCCCAACACCCCTACCCCAACACCCCTACCACAACACCCCTACCACAACACCCCTACCCCAACACCCCGACCACAACACCGCAACACCCCTACCCAAACACCCCTACCCCAACACCCCTACCCCAACACCCCAACACCCCTATCCCAATACCCCTACCCCAACACCCCTACCCCAACACCCCTACCCCAACACCCCTACCCCAACACCCCTACCCCAACACCCGTACCCCAACATCCGTACCCCAACACCCCTACCCCAACACCCCTACCCCAATACCCCTACCCCAACACCCCTATCCCAATACTCCTACCCCAACACCCCTACCCCAACACCTGTACCCCAACACCCCTTCCCCAACACCCCTATCCCAATACCCCTACCCCAACACCCCTACCGCAATACCCTTAACCTATACCCGTACCCCAATACCCCTATCCCAATACCCCTACCCCAACACCCCTACCCCAATATCGCTACCCCAATAACCCAATCCCACAACCTCTACTTCAACACGCTACTTCAGCCTCATATCCCCTGTGAAATATCTGCTCACCACTCACACAACACCTACCATAGACCCATATACACTCAACAGACTTATTATCTCCCATACTCAATGTACTCACCACGCACACACACCTCCCATACGCCCATATTTTTTAGATTTGTATTTTACCAGGTAAGGCCCCACTGAGCTACGTAGCTCGTTTTTCAGAGGCGACCTGGCCACAAACGATAGCTCAACCAAGTGGCTCATCACGTGGAAATGTATTGCAGCCAAATACTCTAAATGCACGTTGATAATTATTAATGTGGAGGGGAAAACCAGAGGACCCAGAGACAAATCCACGCGAACACGGTGAGAGAGAGAGAGACACGCAAACTCCAAATATATTCACAGCAGGTGCCGGGGTCGGGGTCGAACCCATGCACTCCTGTAGACCAGGCGAGGTAGTTAACATCTCCTAGCCACCGTGATGATGATGATGAGAGAGAGAGAGACACGCAAACTCCAAATATACAGCAGCAGGTGTCAGGGTCGGGGTCGAACCCATGCACTCCTGTAGACCAGGCGAGGTAGTTAACATCTCCTAGCCACCGTGATGATGATGATGAGGGAGAGAGAGACACGCAAACTCCAAATATACAGCAGCAGGCGTCAGGGTCGGGATCGAACCCACGACCTCCTCGGCACAGAATCACCCGTCAAAGCATCAATTCTTTACGATTTGTAAACATTCACACCTCGATCTGTTGTGCTAACCTTGCCCCCAGTACCGGTGATCTCACCACCGCATCGATGCTCACCCCTCGTTCGCAACCCTGTAGAGCCAGCGGTGAAAATTCCACATTCCCATGACGGGATGGGGTCGAGTATATCAAATTCTACCGCTGTTGAATTTGCCCTCGCGCACAAAGCGGTACTCATTTTATCGACACTCCCACCCGCGGAGGAAGGGATGATGATGGGCCGAGTCAACCCACCGCCCCACCAACTCTACGTGCCGATGCACCGCCCGGCCCGTTACATCATCGGATATTGGGGGAGCAGATATGGGAATGTGGAGTGGGGCGGGGGGGGGGGGGGAGGGGCGGTTGCGGTGTAGGAGGGGGGGGGGGGCTTGTGGGGGGGACGAGCAGGCGTCGATGGAATTGACGGGGAGGGGGCGGCGTTGACGAGGCGAGAAAATTGGAGGAGGAATCCATTTCCCTAAAGAAGCAAAGTAATCGGCGGAGGAGTCCGGGGTGTGCGACAGTAATCTGATTACGCTGTCCATTACGGTCGCATTACGGGGGAGTCCGCCGCGGGGTCCGCAACACCTCAGGGATTGCCTCTTCCCCGCCGCTGCTATCGCTGCGGGCCCCCCCCCACCCCCCCCCGGGGTCGGGATGTGGTGACGCCAGAGCAGCAAGTGAATTACAGCTCGCACTCACACACTCACTCGCACACTCACACACTCACACACGCACTCACACACGCACACACACGCACTCACGCACTCACGCACTCACGCACTCGCACACTCGCACACTCGCACACGCACACACACTCGCACACTCACGCACTCACGCACTCACACACGCACTCACACACGCACTCACGCACTCGCACACTCACGCACTCGCACACTCACGCACACTCACGCACTCACGCACTCGCGCACTCGCGCACTCGCGCACTCGCACACTCGCACACTCGCACACTCGCACACTCGCACACTCGCACACTCACTCACGCACGCACAGAGACAAAGATCCCCTGTTTAGCCTCGGCAGGCTTTTGGGGAAAGTGCCATTGGCGAGTAGCACCTATGAAGGCCGGCACGGCGCACGAGGGGGGTGGGTGGGCAGCACCACGCTCGGCCGCCTTTGTCTCTCCAGTGGTGATGTTTACGCACCGCACCAGGTACTCATTTTGAGGACCAGAACCGGCACAGTTAATCGTCACCGGTGTTGGCCGTGAGCGGGAATTGAACTCGGGTAGCCGGGTTCGTAGCGCAGCGCGCTAACCGCTACACCACCGCTCCTCCCCACGCTCGCACACTCACACACGCGTGCACAAAGACAGAGATCCCCCGTCCAGCCTCAGCAGTGTGTAAGGACAAGTCCTGCTGTTAGTAAGCACTGGGACACGAGGGGATTGGTGTCGCCAGGGCACGCCCAGCCACCTTTGTCTCCCCAGTGCCGATGTTTTGCTGTTATCGCACTTAAGTGCAGAGTCGACACCTTAGGGGGGAGGCCCAGGACCGATTGGTTAAGATATTTGACACTGATGTTGGCCGTGAGCACACACACGCACGTGTGTGCATGTATAAACGCGCACACGCAGTCACTCACGCACACACGCACAAACACACGAACACACACACGCACTTACACAAAGGAACTCATTGGCCCAACAACAACCACCATTCGCGATTAAGTGGCGATAACGTCACCGCGACGCTTGTGCCAGGCTATGTGCACGTGTAGCCTTAACAGACTTGTTGGGGCAAGTGCCGTTAGCGAGCACCTATGAAGGCCGGCACGGCACACGAGGGGGTGGGTGGCCAACACCACGCCCGGCCGCCTTTGTCTCCCCAGTGACGATGTTTACACACCGCACCAGGTACACACACACACACAGTGGCAGTGCGAGCCACCGCCATTGATCGGGAGTAATTTATAGAACGGCAAAATAAATTTTAGAACAGCAAAATCGACCTAGGGGGCGAGGGGAGCCTCTGGGGACCGCTTCAGACAATCGTCGCCGGTGGCCGTGAGCGGGAATCGAACTCGGGTCGCCGTGTTCGCAGCGCAGCGGCGCTAACCCGCCGCTCCACCGCTCTCCCCCCACACACACACACACACGCGTGCGTGTATATAGTCAAAGAAAATCATATTAAAAAACAAAACCGGGGGGGCGGCGGTGGCGGCGGTGGCAGGGAAATAACTTTCGTAAAAAAAAAAAACGTGCTTGCCGGTCGCAAAATTGGCGATTGAGTCGAGAGCGTGTGCGGCGCGTGGTGTCAGCGGAAGCAGCGGGCGTTATTGATGCCCTCGCTTGGGAGGGGGGGAGCTGGAGGAGGAGGAGGAGGAGGAGGAGGAGGTCGTATCTCATCCAGGCACGCATCACACGCCCGCTGATGGCGGCGGCGGCGGCGGCGGCGGTCGTGGTGGAGTTGCCGGCGGCGTGGATGGTGCGGCTGGTGGCGCCGGTGGTGGCGCCGGTGGTGGCGGCGGTGCTGCCCTTGTGAGCGGTGGCGCTGCGGTTAGCACGCCGGGCCGCGCTGCGCTGTGCTGCGAACCCGGCCGTGACCCCGAGGTTCCGTTCCCCGCTCGCGGTCGCCCACGCCGGTGATGATTATCGGAACCAGTCTTTGAGCTTCCCCTGGGGCAGCTCGGCCTCAAATGAGTACCTGGGGGAGACAAAGGCGGCCGGGCGAGGTGCTGGCCACCCACCCCCTCCTTTGCTGTTCCGGCCTTCATAGGTGCTTCTCGTTAACAGCCCTCGCCCCCGACAGTCTGTTAAGGCTACACGGGGGATCTTTATCTTTACTGATGGTTAAGGTGGTAGTGCTCTGGCCTGTACAAGTACCACGGTGACGTCACCACCACTTAGTGGCGTCCGGCGGTTGTTGTGATTGGTGCTGTGGTAATGCTGCTGCTGCTGGTGATGTGGTGGTGGTGGTAGTAGTGGCAGTGGCGCTTGTGATTTTGCTGTGGTAATGCTGATGGTGGTTCACGTGGTGGTGATGGTGGTGGTTGTTCGAATGCGCTCGTCATACTGGTGGTAGCAATCATGACGCTGGTGCTATTGCTACAGATGGTGCTGATGCTGATGAACACTTGCTGGTGCTGGTGACGGTTGTCATGGTGATGATGCTGATGAACACTTGCTGGTGCTGGTGACGGTTGTCATGGTGATGGTGCTGATGCTGATGAACACTTGCTGGTGCTGGTGACGGTTGTCATGGTGATGGTGCTGATGCTGATGAACACTTGCTGGTGCTGGTGACGGTTGTCATGGTGATGGTGCTGATGCTGATGAACACTTGCTGGTGCTGGTGACGGTTGTCATGGTGATGGTGCTGATGCTGATGAACACTTGCTGGTGCTGGTGATGGTTGTCATGGTGATGGTGCTGATGCTGATGAACACTTGCTGATGCTGGTGACGGTTGTCATGGTGATGGTGCTGATGCTGATGAACACTTGCTGGTGCTGGTGACGGTTGTCATGGTGATGGTGCTGATGCTGATGAACACTTGCTGGTGCTGGTGACGGTTGTCATGGTGATGGTTTCGCTGATGCTCAGTGGCAGACCTAAGAATGATGATGAGCGGGGATGGGGGGTAAGGGGAGTAATGGTGGGGTGGGGGGGGGGGGGCAAGCACTTCCTGCTTGAGACCCCAAAAAGGAGTCTCTAAAACATTGCGAAATGGCCACCCAAAGTCCTCTAGGTCCACCTTTGCTGCTGTGGCCCGTGTTTATATATATATATTTCGCGGGAAACAACGGAAGAGGGCAGAGAGGAGCGGACGCTCACAACAACGAGCGACGCCACCGGGGGATCGCGGGAAACGGGGCGAGTCGGCACAGTGGGGGGCTCCTGCGTCCGTCCCGTGACCCTCCCTCCTGCCCAGCGGCGACACTTGGACGCTTCGCGCGGCAGCCTCGGAGCGCACCTAGCATGGCACGGGCGCCGCGGTGACGGCGGCGGCGGCTGTTGTTGTTTGTTGTTGTTGTTGTTTGGGGTTGAGCGAGGGTGTGGGGGTGGAGCGCTGTACGGGGGGCGGGGGGGGGCCCTGCTGAATTGGCGCGGGCACTGCTGGCGGAGCGGAAATTGTTGGCGGCTGCCTCCCACCTCCCCACCCCCGAGTTCTTGGTGTAAATTAGGCGTTGATGGATGTCGGTGCTCGGCCGAGGCCGGCAACCCGGTGCGCCTGGCGACAGCCGCTCGCGCGTGCGTGAACATGTGTTTTTGTGGGGAGCGGTGGTGCAGCGGTTAGCGCGCTCGCGCGCTCGCGCGCCTCACTGCGCTTTTACGAACCCGACGACCCGAGTTCGATTCCTGCTCACGGGGGGCACCAGCGGCGGGCGGCGATTATCTGAACCGGTTCCTTGGTCGGCTCGGCCTCAAGTGAGTTAGCCCGGTGTGGTGTGTAGTAAACATCGCCACTGGGGAGACAAAGGTGGCCGGGCGTTATGCCGCCCAGTCGCCCACCTCGTGTGCCGTGCTGGCCTTCATAGGCGCTGCTCGCTAACGGCACTCGACCGTGCAGCCTTTTAAGGCCTCACGGGGGATCTTTGTCTCTTGTTTAAAGTTCGCGCATATGTGTGTCAGCGTGTGAGGATGCGTGTACATGTCGCAATTGCTTCTGCGTGCGTGATCATGTACGCGTGTTTTGCGTGTGCGCGTGTGGGGAGCGGTAGTGCGGTGATTAGCGCGCTGCGCTACGAATCCGGCGACCCGAGTTCGATAGCGGGGGGCGACCAATCGGTTCGGCGAAAATTTGAATCGGTTTTCCCCCTAGGTCGACTCAGCCTGAAATTAGTACCTGGCGTTGCGTGTAAATATCAGCGCGATCCTGGTCACCCACCGCCTCATCTGCAGGCCTTCGTAGCTGCCCGCTAGCAGCACTTGCCTCAACAGTCTGTTAAGGCTACAGGGGGGATCTTTGTCATTGTTTGTGCGGCTGGGGGGTTGGGGGTGGAGCCAGGAGGCTGAGTGCTTGGCCTTGAGTCTCAGATGTTGTTCCACACACACACACGGCAACACACGCGCACACACAAAGGTAAAGATGCCCCGGATTGCCTTTCACAGACTGAAGGGGCAAGTGATGTTAGTCAGCAACCAATGAAGGCTGAGTGGCAAGCACTACATCCGGCCGCCTTTGTCTCACCAGTGGCGATGTTTACACACTCATTTAAGGCTGAGTCCACCACGGGGAGGCCCAGCACCGGTTCAATACGTACGGAAGCACATGCGCTATGTACACACATTTTTACACGCACAGACTCGCGTAGACATACGTAGACACACACACGCGTGCACGCTAAAAACATACACGGTCAATCCATCGCGCGCTTTCAGATGCGCTTCTGCGGCCGTCTGGAACGCTCTTCCTTCCGAAATCAGGAAGCCACTGGAGCTATGGACTTTTTAAAAATAATCTCGATTGACCAACTCATTTCTTTAGAACTGCTTATAGCGTTCAATTTGTTGTCCTTCCGCCGCACCTCCGATTAGCACAGTTGGCTCCATAATGTGCGAAAGAAGTTCAGCATGCATACATACAAACAAACGCACACGGAAGCGCACTCGCACACAACATGTGTAAAGGAGTTCCAGCCGGATGAGTCTTGAACTTCATCCTCGTGCCGTCTTTCCCGCGCAGCGCGTCACACATCAGGAAGTCCGTTCAAGCGCTCCGAGAACCCCCTTCTTATCCTCCCCTTTCTAGTCTCTTTACCACCCTTTCCCGAACTTTCCACGACTCTCGACCAATCCCCCTCTTCGGTTCCCCCCCCGCCCCCGTAACGGTCTCCCAACCGACCCCTCGTCTCCGTTTAGTTTTCCCTGACGACCAATCCGATTTGAGCGGCTCTCCAAATTCAAATCCGATTGGGCGCGCCGCCCTACGCCTTTGGTGGCCCCTCGCCCAATGAGAGTCGAGCGCGCCCTTCGAACTCACGAGGCGAGTGGCTGGGTCCACGCCCGGCCACCTTTGTCTCCCTCGTGGCGATGTCGACCGAGGGGAAGCGATAATCGAACTCGTGGTCGTCAGCTTTGTAGCGCAGCGCGCCAATCGCTGCACTGGCGCTCTCCACACGCAACTGGCACACACAGAGACGAGACGGGCACACAGAGACGAGTCGTGCACACACACACAGACACACACACAGACACACACAGACACAGACACACACACACAGACACACACAGACACACACACACAGACGAGTCGGGCACACAGACACACACACACAGACACACACACACAGACACACACAGACACAGACACACACACACAGACACACACAGACACACACACACAGAGATGAGTCGGACACACACACACAGAGATGAGTCGGACACACACACTCGTGCGTGCGTAGTCGCGAGTTCGGCAGACTCTGCTTGCATCAGGAATATGTGTTAAAACGAACGAAAGTTTACATGCGTACAATGTACACGAGGCGTATATACGCAGCGCCTAAAGCTACCGTCCACACTACCGAACCCCGAGTGCCTGTGACCCCGCCGCTCCTTACAGCTCCTCCTCGGATTCCCCCCACCCCCCTCTATCTCTCTGCCCCGTGATCCGTCACACCCACGCGCGCCCAGCGGGGCGATGCCCCGTCAAGATCGCAACATCTCTATCGGACTCCTCACCTAACGAGGCGTAATCACTTATCTCCCCTGCCAGCGCTTCTCTCGGCACGCTGCGAAGATGTTAACTACCTCTCCCGGTGTGCAGGAGGTCGTGGGTTCGATCCCGACGACTGCTGCTGTGTATTTGGAGTTTTGCGGTGTTTTCTCTCTCTCTCTCTCCCCGTGGTCGCGTGGATTTTTATCCGGGTCCTCCGGTTTTTACCCCCCGTATTTATAATCAACATCACACGTTTAGAGTATTTGGCTGCAATACATTTCCACGTGACGGTAAGCCACTTTCGTTGAGCCATCATTTGTGATAGCCAGGTCGCTTCTGAAAAAGGGCTACGTAGCTCAGTGGGCCTTCCCTGGTAAAATAAAAATAGTTAAAAGTGGACTACTTTGTAGTAATCCACTATAATGCATGAGTAATCCACTCATGCATTATACAATTTGCAAGGTTATCGGCGATTTTATATCTGTGCTTGTATGTGCGTATGATGTCTGCACGCGGTAGTGTAGCGGTTAGCGCGCTCCGCTATGCTCCTCGTGAACCAAGTTCAATTCCCGGTGCTGGGCCTCTCCTACTCAGCCTCCATTGAGTACCTGGTGTGCTGTGTAAAACGTCGGCACTCGGGAGACAAAGGCGGCCGGGCGTGGTGCTGGCCACCCACCCCCTTCGTGTGCCATGCCGGCCTCCGTAGATGCTCGCTTAACAGCGTCTGTCCCCACAGTCTGTTAAGGTTATCAGGGGCATCTGTGTCTTTTTGTATGGATCGAACTACAAAACAGATTCAAAGATCGCGCATATAGCCTTAACGGACTTTTAGGGCAAGTGCTGTGAGCGAGTGGCACCTAGGAGGGTTGACACGGCACACGAAGGGGCGAGTGGCCAGCACCACGCCCGGACGCCTTTGTCTCCCGAGTGCCGACGTTTTCACACCACATCAGGTGCTCATTTTGAGGCCGAGTCGATCTAGGGGAGGGAGGCCCACAACCGGTTCAGATAATCGTCGGCGCTGTTGCCCGTGACCGGGAATCGAACTCGGGGCAGCACAGCTCGCTAACCGCTACGCTATCACTGCAAAGGCAAAGTTCCCCCGTGTAGCCTCAGCAGGCTGTTGGAGCAGGTGCTGTTAGCGAGCAGCGCCCGGGGGAGGACGGCGCGGCACACGCGGACGCGTCAGTGGCCAGCGCCACGCCCGACACAACACGCACACGCACGCACGCACGTGCACGCAGTCATGCGTGTGGCCGACACTTAACCACTTATTTATTGAGCTTCGTACACACACACACAAATACATATATGCAATAACCTGCTCGTCGGCCGAGTACAAGCGGTCGCGGCGAGCCGCATCGATCGGCGGTGGGAGATCGATGCCAAAGAGGGGGTTGGGGGGGGGGGGGCTTCCTTTTGCCACGTGATGCTCCGGTTCGGGGCGTCATCACAATAATGATCGTTGTCGTCCTCGTCGCATTACACGCGGCCGGGCGGGAGGGCGAGCGAGCCAGCCGCCTGTGTAATGACCAAATTACTTGACTTGGCGTTGGGGTGGGGGGGGGGTCTGAACTCGAGAAGGGGGGCGGGTTAAGGGGGGGGGGGGTAGCTGAAAGGAGGGGGGAGGGTGGCTGATACACATGCACGCACGTACGTACGCACGCACGCGCGGGTAAACGCACGCAGACGCGAGCAGGGAGATGCTTTTACAGGAAGCGTTGAACGCCTAGATTTGGGTGCGGAGCGTTGGTGCGGTGGCAGTGCACGTGCCTCGCAGCAAGGAGAGGCGGGCCCGGGTTCGATTTGCGATTCGGGTCGCCTATCTGCGTTGGGTTTGTGTGCGTTCTCCCTCTCTGTTCGGCAGAGTGTGAGAGTGTGTGTGGCTGTCAGGGCATGTGCTCGCAAACAGCACGTGCCTCAACAGTCTGTTAAGCCAATGTTGGGGATCTTTGTCTTTGTGTACGGGTGCGAGTGGGGTAGTGGTTAGCGCGCTGCGCTACAAACACAGCGACTCGAGTTCGATTCCCGCTCACTGGCACCAGCACCAGTGACGATTAGCTGAACCGGTCCTGGGTCTCTCCTAAGTCGACTCAGCCTCAAATGAGTACCCCTGGCGCGGTGTGTAAACATCGCAGCGAGGGAGACCAAGGCGGGCCAAGCCCGGTGCTGGCCACCCACCCCTTCGTGTGTGACTTGCCGGCCTGCATAGATGCTCCTCGCTAACAGCACTTGCCCCAGCAGTCTGTTTTATTTTATTTTACCAGATAAAGCCAACTGTGCTATATTGCTCGTTTTTCAGAAGCGACCTGGCCACAAATAATAGCTGAAGAAAATTGCTTATCACGTGAAAATTTATACGGGCCAAATACTCTAAACGCGTGTTTCTAAATATGGAGGGAAAAGTCGGAGGACCCGGAGAAAAATCCACGCGACCACGGGGAGAGAGAGAGAGAGACACGCAAACTCCAAATATACAGCAGGCGTCAGGGTCGGGATCGAACCCACAACCTCTTGCATACCAGGCAAGGGAGTTAACCTCTTGCCACCATGGCGGATCTTTGTCTTTACCTGTGTGTGTGTGTGCATGTGTGTGTGTGTGCGTGCATGCGGTACTTTGGTTCCACAGTCCCTGGCGTGCCACGCAAGCCCTGGGTGCTGGGCAGGATCACCGAGAAGGAGTACTGCCAGGCCAAGAAGGTGAACTCTCACCCCGCACACGTGATAGACGTTGTCTAGACATCTCCCCCTCCCCTCCCCAGTGCTCACCACTGAACTCTCACCCCGCACACGTGATAGACGTTGTCTAGACATCTCCTCCTCCCCCTCCCCTCCCCAGTGCTCACCACTAAGTCCCACATGCGGCTCTTGAAATGTTGAGTTTTGTACCGATTTCGCGTTTTTTTTAGTTTCCTACCCCTGCGCGTGGAATTACGATGGGCGATCTGTGTGCATATCTCTGGATGGCTTCTGATCTGTGCAGATATCTGGCTGTCTATTTGAATGGTTTCTGACTTGAGCAGATATTTGGCTGTCTATTTCATTGGCCTCTGACCTGTGCAGATACCTGGCTGTCTATTTGAATGGCCTCTGACTTGAGTGGAAATATTTGGCAATCTGAATGGCCTCTGACCTGTGCGGATATCTGGCTCTTTATCTGAATGGCCTCTGACCTGTCCGGATATCAGGCTGTCTATCTGAAATGGCCTCTGACCTGTCTGGATATCTGGCTGTCTATCTGAATGGCCCTTTGACCTGTGTTGATATCTGGCTGTCTATCTGAAAGGCCTCTGATCTGTGTGGCTATCTGGCTGTCTATCTGCATGGCCTATGACCTGTGTGGATATCTGGCCGTCTATCTGCATAGCCTCTTACCTGTGTGGATATCTGGCTGGCTATCTGAATGGCCTCTGACCTGTGTGGATATCTGGCTGTCTATCTGAATGGCCCTCTGACCTGTGTGGATTTCTGGCTGTCTATCTGCATGGCCTCTGACCTGTGTGGATATCCGGCTGTCTATCTGCATGGCCTCTGACTTGAGAGAATATCCGTCTGCCTGAATGGCCTCTGACCTGTGTGGATATCTGGCAGTCCAGTCACCGGCTAGACAACTCTCGCGGACGTTCCCTGCTCCCGCTCTCTCATCTGCCTGCGACGGTGCTGGTGGGCGTTTGTGATGGGGGATGGTGTGGTGTGGGTGCTTCGCCCTCTAGAGCTATTGATCATGCGCGGGGGTGGACCGGGGGGGGTTTGGCAGGTGGAGTGGGAGGGGGAAAGTGCCCAGTGACCGCGATTAAAAGGAACAGCGCGATGGAGCTCGTGGGCCCGTGACACATCGTGGGTTTTACGGAGCCGACCGCACGGTCCTCTTTGCGGTCTCTTTGGTGGTGGTGGTGGTGGTTGTTGTTGTTTGTTGTTGTTGTTGTGGGCGATGGGGCGTTCCCTTACGGCATTGGTCAGCCCCCGCCGGCCGTGAACATCGGAAAGTCAATCGAGTTCAGAGCGGCAGCGGCTTTTTGAACGAACCGGCCGCCGGCCGCCAAACTACCCCCTTGCTGTACTGCCCCGTGCACGATTCGTCTCCCGTGTGGACCGCTTTACAGTCGATCGCCGGGGGTCATGCGTCGGAGGTCTCTGCGTGTGTGGTGGGGGCGGGGGTGGGGGGAGCCTGTGGCGTTGTGAACCCTGGCGAACCGAGTTCGATTCCCCCATAATAGAGGTTTTTTTGGGTCAGATCGCGTCAATATATAAATGTTGTGTCGTTAAAACCCGCCACCACCCGACACGGCCAACTAGTAAGGGTTGTCACGCGAACAGAACGTGGCCAATTCGTCACTGGTACAGCACTAACCGGTGTGCTGGAGAGCCAAGCCACAACATTTACAATCTGCAGTACGACGTTTCGACAGTAATTACAACCAGCTTCATCAGGCGACAGCCAGATTCCCCCGCTCGCACCCACCAATGCCTTGCTGGCAATTTTCTCAACCGGTCTTGGACATCCGCTAGGTCGACTCGGCCTCAAATGAGTACCCGATGTGTACTGGGGAGACAAAGGTGGCCGGCACGTGGTGTGGGCCACACCACCCCGCTCGTGTGCCGTGTCCGGCCTTCACAGGTGCTGTTCGGTAACAGCCCTTGCCCCAACAGTCTGTTCAAGTCTTTGTGTTCGTGCATGTATGTCGATTCAAGTTCATTTAGTTTATCCAGGCGAGAAGAGAGCACGATGAGTTTCATGAGCAAGAGTCACCTGGGAGTGTACGTACATGCGTGTTAATGTATGGACGTATGTAGATGTGTGTATATATGTATGTATGCATGTGTGTACATACATATCTGTGCATGTATGTATCTGTGTATGTCCGTACATGTGTATGTACTGGGTATGCACGTACGTATGTGTGTACATATCTGTGCGGGTGCGTGCGCGTTCATATGCGTACGTGTGCACGATGCGTGCGTGCACATACTTGTGCATGTACACGCGCGTGCGCGTGCGCGTGCGTGTGTGCGTGTCCATTACGTTTCCACCCCTAGGCCCAAAACCGCTTCCGCGTCCCGGTGGGGACCAAGTTCTACCGGGTCAAGGCCGAGCCGTGGGGCCGCCGGAGCTCCGTCGGGCGGTCCACGCCGCCACATCCACCGCCACCGCAACCGCCACAGGCGGACGCGGCCTCGGGCTCCTCGCTCGCTGGGCCCACCGTCGGCGGCGGCCCTGGGGCGGACGACTTCCCCGCCCTAGGGGGCCACCCCCTCCCCTAGGGCGGCCACCACCTCCTCCTGCCCTCGCCGCCACCGCCATCGCCTCGCCTCCTCCCCGGCCCGCGAGCCCCGCGTGTGGCCCAGGTGCGGGCCGTGAAGGTCACGACCGGCCCCCTGTCCGGTTGTCGCGGTCGAGATTTATTTTTGGTGGAATTGTCAAATCGGCGGGTCGGGGGGAGGTGGTGGGTCCAGAGTCGGTGTCTTCACGGATGCCAGGCTTGTGCCGTCACTTCCTTCCGTCTGCCGGATCTCGCGACGGCGACGGCGATGGCGAAGTCCCACGTTGTGCTACGCTTCGTCTGGATCTCTGGGAGTTCCGTGCATCGCACCTCGTCGCTCGTTCGGATTGACAGCTTGTCGATCGTAATCGCAACCTTCCCCCTTCCCCCCCCACCCCGTGTTGGATTGGTCAAAAGTCGTTTGGCGGGCACTTTCCAATTGGCTAAACTGAGTCCCCGAAACCTCCCCCCCCCCCCCCCTCCTGTGGGCTCGGGCTCCACCCCCAAAGCTTCAAGCTGAGACGAACAGAATGGGAACGTATTCCGGAATCGATTTATATACGTTAAAAAAAATAATCATCATGAGGCGTCCGGCTTTTACTTTATTTTGCATGAGCGTCTGCGGGCATGCTCGCGCACGTGTGCATGTGTGCTCTATATGCACGTGCGTCCACACGCGTACGTGCGCGCGTGTCAATCCCTAGGCCCAATCCTGGAATTGATTCCCAAATCGTTTTTATTTTTCTAAATCCGTTGATTGAGATTGTCCTCCGCAAAAAAACAAAATGAAGCGAAGCCGTCTTAACTATCGAGCGAACGCGTGAATGCACAACTGAACAAGCATCTCGTTAATTTAACTTCGTAAAAGTATTGTTCGATCAGGGGTGCGACGATTACCCTCATCCCCAGCAATCCGACGATCCAGGGTCCGCGGTTTGATTCCAGGTACACGGTATTTTTTTCATATGTGTTTTTTCCCGCCATGAATTGCTAGCACATCCGGTGGCTGCAGGGGGGTTTGCATGAACGCGCCACCCGTGCCGACAGCTCACAACCCGTGGTTTCGCGCGCGCGCGATGCCATGCCATTGAGATGTCGTAACATCCCGGGTCGTGTAAAGCGACTGCAGCATGTGGGCAAGGCCAAGCCGAGGCAAGGGTCACAACAAGGGTCACAACAAGGGTTATAACAAGAGAAGAAGTGGCTCTGTGGGATCTAAGCCAGTGGTCAGCATCCTCTGAGTTGACATAGCCATTGTGAATCTCCCCACCCCCCCCCCCCTCCCTCCCAAGACAGACCTTGTCCCAGGGGTACGAAGCCAGGTTCTTTCCACTGCTGGCTCAGCGACTCTTCACGTGGCCGTTACATGAACCTCCTGAAAATATTCATGAAGAAAACAATCCAGACCCGAGGGGGCTCTGACCAAGGATATGGAGCCTCTCTCCGGCATTGCCATTATGAACCCGCCGGGAGAGAGAGAGAGAGAGACACGGGAGAGAGATTCGGGAGAGACAGGGCCGTTGCGAACCCCTCTGTGTGTGTGTGTGTGGGGGAGAGAGAGAGAGAGACACGGGAGAGAGATTCGGGAGAGACAGGGCCGTTGCGAACCCCTCTGTGTGTGTGTGGGGAGAGAGAGAGAGAGAGAGACGCGCGTGACCACAGAGGACATCAATTCGTGGGCAGAAAATATAAAGAGAATCCATCTGGCAAGATGGAACAAGCGCCAGAGATTGTGGCGTGCGTGCACCATGCACGCCACCCGCACCACACACGCGCGCTCCGTCCTGCACACAAATTGCGGGACGGATCTCAGCCGCCGCATCCTCCGCAGCCAGAACGGTGCCACGCCTCTCCCCTGCCTCCCTCCGTCGGTCCTGAGCTAGCAGTGGAAATTCCATATTACCGTGACATGACGTGACCCCTCTCCTCCCCCCCCCCCCCCCCCCCCAATTCTGCTCGAGTTGATATTCGGAAAGAAAGTGAGAGAAACCCAGGCTCGTGAATCGAAATCGGTGTCTCCGACACGGCCCCCTTCTCTCGAGTGAAACTGAAAGAGACCCAGACCCAGCGGTCCGACTCGGGCTCTTGGCGTGTTGACATCACCTTTATTGTGAACCCCACCAAGAGATTTGAGAATGAACCCGAGACCCAGATGCAGCAATTGAACCCCCGGTTCTCGGCATCTCCGACACGGCGATCATGGAAACAGCCCAAGACAGAGAGAGACCCAGACCCAGGGATCAGACCCAGGGATCAGACCCAGGTGCTCGGCCTAGTGTCGCGAAAATCTCGTGCCAGGGTGACTCTGTGAGCCAGCGGAAATCGGATCTGTTTGGAGGTCTTTGAACTGTTTGGTGGAAATTTCACGTTCACATGGCAGGGGCCAGGTTCACTTTCTGTAAGGATGGTAACACTGCTGCCTAGGGGGAAGGGAGAGAGAGCGGAGGAGGAGGAGGCGGCGGTGGTGGAGGTGGGAGTTGATGGGTTGTGCAGTTATTTTGGCTTCGTTATTTTGCTGTTCTAAAATTACTCCCAATCAATCGCCATGGCTTGCGGTGCTGCTGTGCGTGCGTGTGTGAATGTGTGTACGTGCGCCCGGTTGTGTGCGAGTGTATCTGTGAGAGCGTGTGTCTGTGCGAGTGTATTTGTGCGTGAGAATGTGTATTTGTGCGAGTACGTTTGTGTGTGTGTGTGTCTTTTTTGAGTCTGGGTGTGGGAGCGGTAGTGTAGTGGTTAGCGCGCTGCGCTACAAACCCGGCGACCCGGGTTCGATTCCCATTCATGGCCAACACCGGTGACATATCTGCACGGGTCCTGGGCCTCTCCTAGGTTGACTCAGCCTAAAACCAGTACCTGGTGCGGTGTGTAAACATCGCCACTGGGGAGACAAAGGCGGTCGGGCGTGGTGCTGGCCATCCACCCGCTCGTGTGCTGTGCCAGCCTTCAAACGTGCTCGCCAATGGCATTTGCCCCAATAGTTTGTTGAAGGCTATCCGGGGGATCTTTGTCTTTGCAGTATGCGTGTGTGTGTGTATCTATAATCTGTCTGTTTTGTGCACGCGATATCGATACATATTTGGGTGTTTTAAATTTTGATTTAAAGCTTTCGTGACTGCAGGGATTCATATTCTTGGTTTCTTTCGGTAAAGTCACCACGTAGAAGGGAAACAATAAAATAATACAAATCGAAAAGAATAAAATTCTCACGATGTTTCGACTGCAACACAAGCAATCATCATCAGGTGTGAAAACCACAGCAAGAAAATTGACTTTACCGAAAGAACCAAGAATATATATTTGGGTGTGTGTGAACTCTTGTCTTGAGTGGATGTGTGATATGTTTGTTTTTGTCTCTGAGGTTTGAGTGACACGAGGATGCCTGTGATCTTTGTGTGTGTGTGTGTTCTGATCTCAAGACTCTTGCAGGAGGGTCCTGCCAGGCTTTCCGTGTGTGTGAGCCGTGTTACCTGTGTGTGTGTGTGAGCCCTGTTACCTGTGTGTGTGTGAGAGCCGTGTTACCTGTGTGTGTGTGTGAGCCGTGTAACATGTGTGTGTGAGCCGTGTTACCTGTGTGTGTGTGTGTGAACCGTGTTACCTGTGTGTGTGTGAGCCGTGTTACCTGTGTGTGTGTGAGCCGTGTTACTTGTGTGTGTGTGAGCCGTATGACCTGTGTGTGTGTGAGCCCTGTTACCTGTGTGTGTGTGAGCCGTGTGACCTGTGTGTGTGTGAGCCGTGTGACCTGTGTGTGTGTGAGCCGTGTTACCTGTGTGTGTGTGAGTCGTGTGACCTGTGTTTGTGTGAGCCGTGTTACCTGTGTGTGTGAGCCGTGTTACCTGTGTGTGTGTGAGCCCTGTTACCTGTGTGTGTGAGCCGTGTGACCTGTGTGCGTGAGCCGTGTTACCTGTGTGTGTGTGTGTGTGAGCCGTGTTACCTGTGTGTGTGTGAACCGTGTTACCTGTGTTTGTGTGAGCCGTGTTACCTGTGTGTATGAGCCGTGTTACCTGTGTGTGTGTGTGAGCCCTGTTACCTGTGTGTGTGAACCGTGTTACCTGTGTGTGTGTGTGAGCCGTGTGACCTGTGTGTGTGAGCCGTGTTACCTGTGTGTGTGTGTGAGCCGTGTTACCTGTGTGTGTGTGTGAGCCGTGTTACCTGTGTGTGTGTGAACCGTGTTACCTGTGTTTGTGTGAGCCGTGTGACCTGTGTTTGTGTGAGCCGTGTTACCTGTGTGTGTGAGCCGTGTTACCTGTGTGTGTGTGTGAGCCGTGTTACCTGTGTGTGTGTGAACCGTGTTACCTGTGTGTGTGTGAGCCGTGTGACCTGTGTGTGTGTGTGAGCCGTGTTACCTGTGTGTGTGTGTGAGCCCTGTTACCTGTGTGTGTGTGAACCGTGTTACCTGTGTGTGTGTGTGTGAGCCGTGTGACCTGTGTGTGTGTGAGCCGTGTTACCTGTGTGTGTGTGTGAGCCGTGTGACCTGTGTTTGTGTGAGCCGTGTGACCTGTGTTTGTGTGAGCCGTGTTACCTGTGTGTGTGTGTGTGTGAACCGTGCTACCTGTGTGTGTGTGAGCCGTGTGACCTGTGTGTGTGAGTCGTGTTACCTGTGTGTGTGTGTGTGAGCCGTGTTACCTGTGTGTGTGTGAGCCCTGTTACCTGTGTGTGTGAGCCCTGTTACCTGTGTGTGTGTGTGAACCGTGTTACCTGTGTGTGTGTGTGTGAGCCGTGTGACCTGTGTGTGTGTGAGCCGTGTGACCTGTGTGTGTGTGAGCCGTGTTTCCTGTGTGTGTGTGAGCCGTGTTTCCTGTGTGTGTGTGTGTGAGCCGTGTGATCTGTGTGTGTGTGAACCGTGTTACCTCTGTGTGTGTGAGTCGTGTGACCTGTGTTTGTGTGAGCCGTGTTACCTGTGTGTGTGTGTGAGCCGTGTTACCTGTGATACCATCAGTAGGCCTGGGCTCTGGGTCGTTCTTCGTGCTTTTGGAGTACCTGACCCTCTGCTCACGATCATTAAGGACCTTCATGATGGTGAGCGGGCCCGGGTAAAACTACGTGGCCGGGAGTCAGAGCCATTCCCTGTACACCTTGGGGTGCGACAGGGATGTCCTCTGGCTCCCACATTATTTAACATCTATTTTGACCACGTAGTTCGTGAAGCCTTCAATAGCTGTACCAGGGGAATCTCCATATGGTACAGATATAATGGGAGGCTAATCGATGCCCGGGTGCGGTCAAGGGATGGCTCCCTATTGCTCAACCACGTTATGTATGCTGATGACTTGGTAATAGCTGCTCAGTCAGAGGAGGAGTTGGAGACGCTGCTGCTGAGACTGGAGCATGCCACTAAGAGGTGGGGCCTTACCATCAGCCCCACCAAAACTAAGCACCTGCCTGGGTATTTTGTACCATCGGACACTCCACCCCCACAACTCCCAATCGGTGATGGGGCAGTTGTGGAGAGAGTGGAGAGTTTCCCATACCTGGGCAGTGTGCTTATGACTGGCTCCAGTTTAACAGCAGAGGTCTCACTCCGAATCAGTCGAGCGGCAATATCTTTTCATCGGTTGCGTAACGCTGTGTGGAAGCTACCTGGTCTGTCGCTCCGCACTAAGCTTCAGGTCTTCTCGGCCACGGTCATTCCCTCCCTTCTCTATGCTTGCGAAACGTGGACCCCCCTAATGGAACATCTTCGCCGGTTAGAAACATTTAGGCTGGCCTGCCTACGATCCATCCTGGGTTTAACCAGACTGGATTGTGTGAGGAGCTCACAAATCCTTGAAAGATCTGGGCAGGGTCCCATCGGTGAGCTCCTCCGGCAGGCAAGGCTGCGATGGCTGGGTCATGTAGCCCGCATGCCCAGCCACCGCATGCCGAAACAGCTTTTGTTTGGCCGGATTGAGGGGGCTAAGCGGGCGCGGCACGGGCTAGAGAAGAGATGGAGTGATGTGGTACAGGAGGACGTGGAGCTGAGTGGACTTGCCGATGACTGGTACCAGCGGTGTCAAGATCGGCCTCTGTGGAGGAGGCTCGTGAAGGATGCTACTGGGCAGTTGGAGGCAGTCGCCCTCCAACAACAACGGAGGGCGGAGGAGCGACGCTCACAACAGCGAGCGGAGCGCCGGGTGGCTAAAGCACAGCAGGTTGGCACAGTAGGGGGCACAGGTGGTGCATCAGCCAGTCATCTCAGTCAGTCGACCCGTGGCACCTGGGTCTGCCCCGTGACCTCCTGCCAGCGGGCGTTCGACACTTCACGTGGCCTCAGGGTGCACATAGCCTGGCACAAGCGTCGTGGTGACGTCACCGCCACTTAGTGGCGAATGGCGGTTGTTGTTGTTGTTGTTGCCGTGTTACCTGTGTGTGTGTGTGAGCCGTGTGACCTGTGTGTGTATGATCCATTTGACCTATTTGTGTGTGAGCCTTCTGACCTGTGTGTATGTGTGTTTGTGTGAGCCTTCTGACCTGTGTGTATGTATATGCGAGAGCTGTGTGTATGTATCTTGAACGTCTTTCGCACCATACATAGCCAACCGTCGTGTGTGTGTGTGAGAGAGAGAGAGAGTGGTGTGTCCTGTGTGTGTGTGAGAACCATCTATGCAGCACACGTTGTTACTTATGGACCCACCGACCCTAATTCTCTCCCCGCCGCTGCCTCCGGTCAAATAACATTTCGTGGTGCTGCACAGCGATGGTCATGCGTTTTGATGTTGCAAACACGTCCAAGTATTATTGTTATTAAGCCGTTTTACCCGTTCCAAAGGAATGGTTAAGCTGCCTACAACCTCGCGGCTGTTCCCGACGACTCTCATTGTTATCATTGCACTTTACAGAGCGATGCGCGCGTGCATGTGCGTGTTTGTTTTCCCGTCAACGCGGGGTTCCGCACCTGAGCAGGGCGCCCCGCAAAGCGCCCCTCAGTCGGCGTCTGAGCGAGCGGTTGCGCGGCCAGGGGCGTGGACGGCGCCGGCCGGCGGTCCAAGCGAGCCGCCGGCCGGCGTCGCGGCAAACCGAGTCGCCGGCGGCCCCGCCAGCGACTCGGTTTGCGATCGGACCGAGTTGCAAGCAGCCGAGCCCTCGGGGGCGTTTGAAGCCGGCCACAATGCCGACGTCCGCGCACAAGCGACTCGACGCGGTTGCACCCGACCCCCGAGGGTTCGGGGCGAGAGGCCGGTGCGGCCCCGGTTGCGTGCGGCCCCAGTTGCCCGCGCGACCAAGTTGCTGCACGGCCGAGCTGCGTGCGACCAGGTTGCGCGGCCGTGTGACCAGGTTGCGCGGGTATGTAACCAAGTTGCATGCAACCGAGTTGCACGTAACCAAATTGCGTGCAACTGGCCGGCAACTTGGGTCCCATGCAACTGATGGCCCAGGCGTGGTCCCGGCTTAAGGTATATATATATGTATACCTGCGAGCTCCGCCGGCGAATGTTAATTGGGATGTTTTATTCTCTCTGTGTTGGTGCTGGTTGTTGCCGCCACTGCGTGCGTTATATCCCCGGTTTGTTTATTTCTCCAGCGTCGTTCCGCCCTCTGGAGCGGCCTCTTGTGCAGGGTCTCTTCCTCCAGCAGTGGCCCGTGCGTAGGCGAGCACTCGCAGGGCTGCGCCTTTACCCCTCCTGCATCAATAGTCGATCTCGGCTGTTCACTCAGCCTGGTTCAACCCCCCCCCCCCCTCGTGTCGACACAGTTCTGCGGAGCAAAAACTCGCTCGGGCTCGGGTGACCCGGACAGCGATTGCAGGTCCTGCGAGTTTTTCCTGTCAACTCGGTTTTCCCGTCGACGGCGCGATAATTCGCTCGGAAGCATTGCTTCTTGTTGTTGGCGGTGGTGGTGATGGCACGCAAAGTGAGTTGAACGAGTGGTCGAACAATCGCCTTGCGCTGCCCCCCCCCCCCAGGAAGTAATTCGCCCCCCATTGGTTTCGCTCACGAGTTTGCGCGAAATCGCGTTTCTGTTCCGCCAAACGGAATCTGGAAGATTTGCCGAGTTAATTGGAATTGCGGATAAATTTACAGAGGGCTCCCCCCAACGGCGCATCGGGCCCCTTCCCCTCCTCGCCTCCCTTGTCCCGACGGAGACCACGGCCTGGTCTCTCGTCGACGGAGACCACGGCCTGGTCTCTAGTCGACAAGAGACCACGGCCTTGTGCCTTGTCAACGGAGACCACGGCCTGGTCTCTAGTCGACAAGACACCAGGCCGTGGTCTCTTGTCGACTAGAGACCAGGCCGTGGTCTCTCGTCGACAAGACACCAGGCCGTGGTCTCTAGTCGACAAGAGACCACGGCCTGGTCTCCGTCGACTAGAGACCAGGCCGTGGTCTCTAGTCGACTAGAGACCACGGCCTGGTCTCCGTCGACTAGAGACCAGGCCGTGGTCTCTAGTCGACTAGAGACCACGGCCTGGTCTCCGTCGACAAGAGACCACGGCCTGGTTTTTTTTTTCTTGTCGCGTCGTCGTCGTCGCCAATTTGCCATCGGGCCCAGAGCCTCCAGGAGACGTTTTGCCTTTTCATCCTCGAACACTCGGCGGGGTTTTTGTTGTTGTCGCTGCTGCTTCGTTTCACTCTTCCCAACGCACCGTTTGGGCGACGGGCGTCCGACGTTTCGCCGCGCCCGCCGGGGACAGGTCTTCAGTCGGGAACTGTGAACTCAAGTCTCGCACGCCGGAGACGCGCGGCACAAAACCGCAAAGAAGACAAAAAAAGAGACACGCACGGTAGCATTGTTGTTATTGTTTGTTGTTTCTTCTTCTATCCGTTCAGAGTTGCGTTTGAAATGAACGGCAATGGCACGTGTCGCTTCGGGAGACGATTACAAATCCCCGGCCTGCGTTATTTCTTTTTTGAACGCTACATACCGAGTTGTTGATGAATTTCGTTGCCAGCTGTTATTTCCGATTGTGCCGCTGTTTATCGTTCTCATTTCGATGGGGGGGGGGGGGGGTTTGGGGGGGCCACGGACGTTTCAACTTCATCACACGGGGGAGACGGCCCTAGAAAGGTGAGCCCCCTGACGGACCCTTGGCGATAGATCACAGGGTACGAGTGAGATACGAAGGTACCTACGTGGGCTGTGAAAAGGTCCCTGGGTGGTGGTGGCGGCGGCAGCAGTGGCTGCGTTGCACGTGGCTGCCCCCATTGTCCTGTGTGTGGAGGGGTTAGTGGATCACCGCAGCACTGATGCTGTGAGGTGCCATTCCCCTGGCTCGCCAGGAGAATGCGGGTACATCAAAGAAGTGAACTGACATCGCCTTGTCCCATCTGCACGGGGATAGAGCGTTGCCCCCTCGCACTCGTGGGTTTTCTCCGGGTTGCTCCGAATCCACCTCCCGCGTGTAAAATGTAACACTCGTCACTATTTGGCTGGAAAGATCTTAACATTTAGAGAAACGCAGAGCGATTGTTGGTGTAGCCGGCTCACTTTTACGAACACGACTCGTCACGGAGTCGTGTTTCGGTTATTTTAGTTTGCGCTCTTCCCTCAAAAGACACTTCCCCCCCCCCCCAAGCTGGCCCCACGACCCCCTTAATCTCCCGCTCATAACCACCACCATTCCTGTCCGCTCTCCACAATCTCATTACATGGCTACCACTCGTTCCACAATCATTCAATCCATTCATCATTTACTGTCATCAATTTTGCTCGTACCTAATTCACGCATCACAGGTTCGCTCCATTACTTATAATAATGCAAATGTATGATGCGCATTCCCTCCTAGGATCCCAATGCGCAATGCATTAAACATCAGTGAAACATAAAACAGAGCCAGAGGGCCAACCAAACCGAACGAAAGGGGGAAGATGGGTTTTCAAAGCAGACTTAAATCTTATCTACCGGCTCCGATTGCCCGATGTCAAGTCGGGCACAGGGCGTTCCATAGCTTGGGTCTGCCACGCTAGCAAAATCCCCGATCGCCATAAGAGCTCCGCTTAGACCTGGGAGTTGCTGAGCAGTTGGAGATCGGAATATCTTATTCCTCTCATCGTATTGTGTTTCTCTCCACCGTTGGATTCACACGTTGTGCCGTTCTTCATTCTCCGTGAAGCGCATTGGCCAAGGCGCTGTGGAAATTCCGCCGAGACAAGATCTGGGTATCTTTGTTGGTCAACGCGATGAACCCTCCGCCACCTGACGCAGCCAAACAAATCGGTCGTCATCTGGGACGGCTGTGCCGTTCGATAGGGATTCTTTCAAGGTAACCAGTTACGTTGAAACGCCAAGGGAATATATTCTGCTATCTTTATAGATTTTTTTTGTGTGTGTATATAGAGAGCGCCTTATTCCAGAGGTGCTTAACAAATTAACTGCATGTTAAGCTTCCTTCGCACCGTACGTAGCCAACCGTGCTGATCGGAGGTTCGGCAGATGATAGTGGTTGTACAATTATAAGATTGTGGTTGAGATGAAGAGTGGGCTGATTGAAAGTGGTGGTGGTGGTGTCGCTATGGTGACAGGAGAACAGGTGGGAGTGGTTAAGGAGTGGTTGGAGTAGTGATAGGGGTTAGGGTCGTGATAGTGGTAGGGGTAGTTATAGGGGTTGGGATAGTGATAGGGGTTGGGGTAGTGATAGGGGTTGGCGTAGTAATAGGGGTTAGGGTCGTGATAGTGGTAGGGGTAGTTATAGTGGTTGGGATAGTGATAGGGGTTGGGATAGTGATAGTGGTATGGGTAGTGATAGGGGTTGGGGTAGTGATAGGGGTTGGGGTAGTTAAAGGGGTTGGGGTAGTGTTAGGTGTTGGGGCAGTGATAGGGGTTGGGGCAGTGGTAGGGGTTGAGTAGTGGTAGGGGTTGGGGCAGTGGTAGGGGTTGGGGTAGTGGTAGGTGTTGGGGCAGTGATAGTAGTTGGGGTAGTGGCAGGGGTTGAGTAGTGGTAGGGGTTGCGGTAGTGGTAGGGGTTGGGGCAGTGGCAGGGGTTGAGTAGTGGTAGGGGTTGGGGTAGTGATAGGTGTTAAGGTAGTGGTAGGGGTTGGGGCAGTGGTAGGGGTTGAGTAGTGGTAGGGGTCGACCTGGTCGAAGCTGGGACCAGGGGCAGGGAGTAGTAGCAGGATGAGGATGATGATGGGCTAGGGGAGAAGAGATGGGGGCTGTTTTAAGGAAGGAATGGATGCAGGTTAGTCGAGATGATCGTGTAGCTAACCGTTGCATACTTAGTCAAATAAAGGTGAATTGTTCTCGATACTTGACAGTTCCGTGTATTCCCTTGCTATTCAGCGCAACCGGTTACATGGAGAGAAAAAAAAAGCAACCCCGACAGCAATCGGTACAGATGTCCAGGCGTCATCTTGATGTGTGTGGCCGTGTCGGGTGTGGGGGGTGCACAGCTGTTAACTGACAAAATATACCCACGTGGTCTGACCCAAAGCACGAACTACCAATCGTAATAGGGGCGCCACGGTGGCTAGGAGATGTCGACTACCTCGCCTGGTATACAGGAGGTCGTGGGTTCGATCCCGACCCTGACGCCTGCTGTGTATTTGGAGTTTGCGTGCCCTATCTCCCCGATGTCGCGTGGATTCTTCTCCAAATCCTACGGTTTTCACCTCCGCATTTAGAATCACGCGTTTCGAGTATTCGGTTGCAATACATTTCCACGTGATAAACCACTTAATTGAGCTATCAATTGTGGCCAGGTTGCTTCTGAAAATGAGCTACGTAGCTACGGTGAGCCGCACCTGGTAAAATACAAAATCCTTCAGTGTAGGTGTAATGTTGGTCGTTACAGCCAAGGTGTGAAATTAACCAATCATGATCCTGAACTCGACCGGGCAGCCCATGTTAAGAACTGTGTGACATTTTGTGTTTTCTCACCTTGGCCCTGCCCAACCACCGGTCTTCCCGCGAAGGCGTCATCACGTTGAGGTGCAGATTTATCACCCAGAGGGCGTCAGCGTTGGTCCAACGTTGCATGGTTTGTTTTTCCTGAGCAAGTTGCCAGTGAATATGAAATGTGGTCGCATCCGTTGGGCCTAACGTTGGTGCCAACGCGCTCCCAAGTTCACCGGGCACATCGTGGCTGTTTCAGGATGTTATTCCACGGCATCGGGTTACAGGGACTCCTCTACTTACAAACGAGTTAGGTTCCAGAGGCCTGTTCGTAAGTCGATTTGTTCGCAAGTCCCAACTTTACTCCTGTCGATTGCCAACGTGTTACGGCGTCCACACTAAACACGGGGGAATGGCTTTAAAAAAATTGTATAATATTCTGTAGATGTAGATGCCACTGGCCTCTTCACGTTCCGTAGATATAGATGCCACTGGTTCTTCACGTTCTGCAGATGTAGATGCCACTGGTTCTTCACGTTCTGCAGAGGGAGATGCCACTGGTTCTTCACGTTCTGCAGATGTAGATGCCACTGGTTCTTCACGTTCTGCAGATGGAGATGCCACTGGTTCTTCACGTTCTGCAGATGGAGATGCCACTGGTTCTTCACGTTCTGAAGATGTAGATGCCATGACCGCCACCTATTGCGCGACTGTTGAACTTACGACTCTCGGTCCGAACAGGCAACTGGACATACGCACAGTTTTGTTCATATCTCTTAAAGTTGAATCTCAACTGTTCGTAAGTCGAGTAGTCCCTGTGTACACTTTCATTTGTGGTTCTTCCAGTCGGTTGTTTAAAACTTACGGTACAATAAAGGAGGCTCAAATCGGAATGGGATTTTTTTATTTTCATAATCGAAGGCTGGGGTGGAAACGGAACTGATTTTTTAAATGTAATCTCTGCTCCAGAGTTGTTGCGTTTTTTTATGGCTTGCATAACTGTTGCACAAAGCAGGGCTTAATTTGACTCGACTCCAGATTTGCCAGAACGCAGTTAGCTAAGCTGGCTGCTGTCGAGTAAGAATTTCGGCGTAAGGCACTACCACTGGAGTACAAAGTATGCCTATCCATAGTAATAATTATAACGATCCTATATCATTCATTGTTGCCGATAATAATCCTATAATCGGATTAACTGATTTATTTATCTAAACTAATAATAAAGGCAAGATACGTTGAGATGGTTGCCAAATCATTTCCAGAACAGCGCTTCCGGCCGAAATCAAGCACCGATTGTTGCTGGCCGTTTGGCGTTTTTTTGTGGTCAAGACGGTCGCCAACGCACGACAGAGGTTCTCAGTTTGATTCCCACTCCGGTCTTGGTGTCACAGCGTCTCGCCCCCGCCAACATGCAGCTGGCGACAATTCTACGTTACTCTGTGGCCCAGGGGGTCGGGTCCGTTCTTCACATGGGACAGCCGTCGTACGCAAAGGTAAAGGGCGCAGCCCTGAAGTTCCAGGGCTGGACATAGGGTCTCCTCCTACTACTACTACTACGGGCAGTGGTTCTCAACCGGGGGGGGCGATGGGGTTACGTGCGGTGGTTTGTAACTGTGCGAAATTGTATTGTGCGTGAGAGCCGTTGGCGAATAATCCACTTGTGAATCTGCATATGTAAAGTAACTTACGATACACATTTGAATCCACGTGGTGACCGAGAACGATATATAAGTTACATTTTTTTTATCAATCGTAAACAGTGCGGATTTACTAGAGTAGCCAGCGAGTGCGAACAAAGGTCGCCACCCGCGCCGAGCGTCCCGTTGAATGTGTCTGTCTGTGTGCTTGTTTTATTTCGCCTGCAGTTGCTTTGCTAAGTTTGGGTGGGGGGGGGGATAGCTTCACAAGAAGCACAATTGGTTAAAATATCGACGTTCACTTTATGAATTCGGTTGAAACAAAATTCAACAAGGTGGTGGGGGTTGGGTACACAGCAGTAGCCAAACTAAACTTGTTGGGAGACCCAACTGCTCTGGCGAGAGCCCCCCTCCCTCCCGTCCCTTGGCCTACTCTTCCATCGCTGCTCGCTTCCACGCCGTCGAGCCGACGAACGTGGAGAGGTCCCAAGAAATGAGAGATCCCCCCTCCCCTCCCCAACGAAATGTCGACGCTTGAGCGGATATCTCCGGAATTAGAGGCGAGGAGTGGGCATGGCAATTAATAGAGATTCCTGCATTCAGATGCTGAATAGAGGTACCGAATAGAGGTCCTGAGTAGTGCATCATCAATCACGTGCTGGTGCTGTTGACTCTACATGGTTTGTGGGGGGGGGGGGTTATCGATGAATCGCATATCGATTATTCAGGCTCGCGATGCATGCGTGTGTAGGAATCGACCTCCTTTAGATGTGTGCGCGCACGTGTTGTGAATAATGAGGTTTTACGTGACACACCCCCCCACCTCCCCACACCAACCTTGCAGCCACGCGAGGCCGCTACACTGACCGCTGTTGGGACGAATGATCGATTGTTTAATCGAATCTTCGAGAGGGGGTGGGCACGGATCGTCGTGAGCCCTCTCGCGTGCAAAGTCAACAACGCGGACCTGTTGTGTAGGAGCGAGGGGGGGGGCAGTTGTTTCCCGGTCACGGCTGACATCAGTGGTATCTGATCCTGTCTCGGACCTCCCCTAGGTCGACTGGGCCTCAAAGAGTAGCTGGTTTGGCCGTGTGCGAGATTCAATTCTAGTTCTGGTCCCCCGACACTCTACATAATGCTATGTATGGGAGACCTTTGACGTTTTAATGTGTGTTTGTATATGTGTGTGTGTGACATACACACACTTAGGTGAGCGGTGGTGCAGCGGTTAGCGCGCTGCACTACAAACCCGGTTACCCGGGTTCGATTCCTGCTCACGGCCAACACCAGTGACGATTATCTGAACCGGTCCTGGGCCCCTCCCCCCTAGTTCGACTCGGCCTCAAATGAGTACCTGGTGCGGTGTGTAAACAACGCCACTGGGGATACAAAGGCGGCCGGGCGTGGTTGCTGGCCACCCACCCCCTCGTGTGCCATGCCGGCCTTCACAGGTGCTCGCTAACAGCACTTACCCCAACAGCCTGTTACAGGCTACACGGGCGATCTTTGTCTTTGTGTGTGTGTGTGAGCCGGGCCTGGGTCTACCTTAGGTCGACTCGGCCTCAAACGAGCGATCACTTTTGGAGGTCAGTGCCAGCTGTGTGAAGACAACAGCGGCCGGGGGTGTTGCTCGCAGCACTTGCCCCCAAGGCTATGTGGGTGACCTTTGCTTTTCCCTATGTACCACAGACACGCACAGACCTGTCATGGAGCACATGACACACACACGTGTGTGCGGCGCGCGACGCTGGTCGTGGCCAGTCGCCGCACGCCCGGCCGCCTTTGTCTCCCCGGAGCTGATGTTGGTCTCAAAGTGATAACGCGTTAATTTAAACGGAGTCGATAGGTTCAAGGCCCGGTTCACGGATAACACAAAGATAAAGATCCCCCGTATAGCATTAAGAGACTGCTGGGGCAAGTGCTGTTAGCGAGCAGCACCTATGAAATCCGGCACGGTACACGAGGGGGGGTGGGTGGCCAGCACCACGCCCGGCCGCCTTTGTCTCCAACATTGCTGAACCAAGTACTCACTTTAGGCACATGCACACATCCACGTACATACACACGCGCACGCATAGCATACAAGCAAGCTGTTGTGTTTATATATCTTTGTATTGGGACTGTGCTAATTAATATGTATCTGCATACCTCGAGTATTTTGTACATTTAACGATGTTTATAATTTGTCTGGCTAATTTGACGTCGTGTATAATGTGTGTTTTCACCATTTGTAACTGTACATACAATGTAATTATCCGGAGCCTGCAATTTCCATGGACAATACATAACGTGCAGAGAGAGGCATCGTGTACTGCCTGCCTACATGTGTGTGTGCGCGCGCGTGTGTGTGTGATTGTGACTGTTTGTGTGACTGTGTGTGATTGACCTGGTCTGGAGTGATTGGAGGGCATGGGCCAGATCAGCTCAATAACAACGGTAGGAGGCTGCTAGATTTTTGTGCAGCCCATGGGCTTGTAATTACCAACACGCTGTTCCGGCATCGGCGCATACACACAACATCATGGATGCATGCCGGGTCCAAGCAAGAACATCTGCTGGACTACATAGTGACGAACCAGCGGATGCGAGCCCATGTCCTTGACACCAGGACCTACCGTTGAGCTAATCTGCCCTCTGACCATCGACTAGTCATCTGTAAGATGCGCCTGCCATTCTTCCACTCCGGTGGTGGGTGTACACCCAGGACCCCATTCCAACCTAAAGTGGTCTGGTCTCGGTTATCTGATGAAAGTTGCAAGCGAGAATTTCATCATCACTGGCGGCTGGGGTTGGCATCATCCCCCACTCCTCCTGATGTCGAGGGTAAATGGGCGAGGTTTAGGAGTGTGACTCGTGCAGCTGCAATGGCTGCTTTGGGTACGCGGTCCAGACCTCCCCAGAGACCCTGGCTGACAGAGGAGGTGTTCAGGATGGTTGAGAAAAAGCGACAGGCCCCCTGTCATCGGCTACAGAATCCCACGTCAGAGAATGAGGAGGCTTACCGCAGCCTTCGCTCGGAGGTTCGGAGAGCCGTGAGGCGCTGCAAGGATGGGTGGTGGCCGCGGGTTGCTGAGGAGATGGAGTCTGCCTCCGTGGCCCGCGATCACAAATCTCTATTTAACTCCATCAAAAAAGTAACCTGCAGCGCCACACCTATTACCATCATTAGGGGAAAAAACGGTGATCCAATCTCCGACCCCCAGGTTTGCAGATTTGCTGAGCATTTCTGTGAGGTCCTGGGGGAGGAAAAATCCCTCAGCCAGGAAAACATCGTGGCACAAAGTGAGGATGACCCTGCTGAGGCTGCGGTGCCTCAAATATTGGAAGAAGTCACCCCCTGTGAGTGGCTGGCTGAGGTGCCATCTGTTGAGGTACTGAAGGCGATCCGGAGTCTGAGACCAGGAAAGGCAGTGGGCAGAGATGATCTCCCAAGTGAAATGCTGAGGGAGGGTGGCGTTTGTGCACAGACTGCCCTATATGACATCATAACAAAAGTCTGGACCACTGGACGGGTTCCGCAGGATTGGAGGATGCCCTGGTGGTCCCCCTCTTAAAGACCGCACAGACTGTAACAAATACAGGAGCATCTCACTCATCAGTGTGCCGGGAAAGGTCCTTGCAAGGATTATTCAACATCGCCTTGCCAGGTACGCTGAGGAGAGGCTTGCAGAGCCCCAATGCGGTTTCAGGAAAGGGCGGTCCTGCACAGATGCCATATTTTCTGTCGGCCTGCTACAGCAGAGGTGTAGGGAATTCCAGCAAGACCTACATCTCTGCTTTATTGACCTGGTTAAGGCCTATGATACCATCAGTAGGTCTGGGCTCTGGGTTGTTCTTCGTGCTTTTGGGGTACCTAACCCTCTGCTCACGATCATTAAGGACCTTCATGATGGTGAGCAGGCCCGGGTAAAACTACGTGGCCAGGAGTCGGAGCCAGTTCCTGTACACCTTGGGTTGTGACAGGGATGTCCTCTGGCTCCCACATTATTTAACATCTATTTTGACCACGTAGTTCGTGAAACCTTCAATAGCTGTACCGGGGGAATCTCCATATGGTACAGATATAATGGGAGGCTGATCGATGCCCGGGTGCGGTCAAGGGATGGCTCCCTATTGCTCAACCACGTTATGTATGCCGATGATTTGGTAATAGCTGCTCATTCAGAGGAGGAGTTGGAGACGCTGCTGCTGAGACTGGAGCGTGCCACTAAGAGATGGGGCCTTACCATCCGCTCCACCAAAACTAAGCATTCTGCCTGGGTATTTTGTACCATCGGACACTCCACCCCCACAAATCCCAATCGGTGATGCGGCAGTTGTGGAGAGAGTGGAGAGTTTCCCATACCTGGGCGGTGTGCTTATGACCGGCTCCAGTTTAACAGCAGAGGTCTCACTCCGAATCAGTCGAGCGGCAATATATTTTCATCGGTTGCGTAACGCTGTGTGGAAGCTACCTGGTCTGTCACTCCGCACTAAGCTTCAGGTCTTCTCGGCCACGGTCATTCCCTCCCTTCTCTTCGCTTGCGAAACGTGGACCACCCTAATGGAACGTCTTCGCCGGTAAGAAACATTTCTGCTGGCCTGCCTACGATCCACCCTGGGTTTAACCAGGCTGGATTGTGTGAGGAGCTCACAAATCCTTGAAAGATCTGGGCAAGGTCCCATCGGTGAGCTCCTCCGGCAGGCAAGGTTGCGTTGGCTGGGTCATGTAGCCCGCATTCCCAGCCACCGCACGCCTAAACAGCTTCTGTTTGGTCAGATAGAGGGGGCTGAACGGGCGCGACAGCGGCGAGAGAAGAGATGGAGCTGATGCGCTACGGGAGAGTGTGGAGCTGAGCGGACTTGCCGATGACTGGTACCAACGATATCAAGATCGGCCTCTGTGGATGAGGCTACTGGGCAGTGATATGCTCGGTGCGCCTTGAGGCTCATGGGCAGTTGAAGCGAGTCGCCCTCCAGCAACATCGGAGGACGCGGGAGCGACGCTCACAACAACGAGCGGAGTGCCGGGCGGCTAAAGGCAGCGATTTGGCGCATTAGGGGATCAGAGCTGGTGCATCTGCCGGTCACCTTCAGTCGGGCAACCCATAGCACCTGGGTCTGTTCCGTGACCTCCTGCCAGAGAGGCTTTCACACCTAGCCTGGCACAAGCGCCGTGGCGACGTCACCACCGCTTAGTGGCGTGAAAGACAAAGGCGGCCGGGCGTGATGTTGGGCACCACCTCCGCTTCCGCATAGCACTGCTGTTTGCAAGCACTCAACCACCCACGCATCTACTCACTCACCCACGCATCTACTAACCCACTCAGACGCTCACTCAGACTCTCGCTCACACTCACCCACGTATCTACTTACCCACGCATCTACTCACCCACGCATCTACTCTACTCACCCACGCAACTACTCACCCACTCAGACGCTCACTCACACACTCACCCACTCGCTTATCTACGCATTCACACACTCACCCACTCGCTTATCTACGCATTCACACACTCACCCACTCACTTATCTACGCATTCACACACTATTATGCACTCCCTTGCTCGCTTGCTCACATACATACTCACTCACCCACCCACTCATCCACTCACTCAATCATCCATTTACTCATGCACTCACCCACCCCACACACATCACACGTGAATACATACGCATCGGTTTTGTTGGGGTAAGTGCCGTTATCGAGCACCTATGAAGGCCGGGGCGGTGCATGAGAGGGCGGGTGGCCAGCAACCGTGATTTCCCAACACTTTACCATCACTATGTATGATAACGGTTCTGCTGCTGATGATGATCTGATTCTGCTACTGATACCGATACCACCGCTGCCGATGATGCTGCCGCTCTTGCTGATGCTGCAGATTTCAGAGTGCATCGTTCGAATGACAGTTCTGTAAAAGCACAAGAGTAGGCCCATCGTTGCGGAACAACAATATGAATCGTCGATGCCGGAAAGCCATTATCTCTTAACGACACACGCACACGACGTGTAGGAAGTTTTCGGAGCTCCTGTGCATTATGCAACAAAAACGTCAGGAGTTCCTGAACAACCGTAGTCCGCTCCCTCCTTGCCATAGGTCACCGTACAACATACATTTGAGCAGTGATGCAGTGATTGTGTAGGATCTGTGGTGGTCCGGTTTCGTGCTGAGGACCCATCGGCTGTTCTCTTCTCGAAGCCGCGTTCTGCGTTTCAGCACCACGGAGAGCGACTGGCGGTCTTGCGATTCTTGGGTTTCAAATCACTCCACTTGCCACAGGTACTGCGATCGTGGCACATAGCAAAACCACATAGCAAAACTCGGAGAGACCCATACAGACTCATAGAGATACACAGAGGCCCATAGCGACACATGGAGATGCATAAATACACATAGATACTCACAGAGACCCATAGAGATAGAGAGGCCCAGTTTCACACGTCGGTGGCTTTCGCGACCAATATCGTCCATAATTTCGTTTTTTTGGGGGGAGGTTAGATCGCGTAAATATATAACTGTGTCGGTAAACCCGCCGCCACCCGACACAGCCAATTAGTAAGGTTTTTGATGCGTAAACAGAGCGTGGCCAATTTGTTACTAGTACAGCACACCGGTGTGTTGGAGAGCAAATCCACAACATTTAAAATTTAAGTACAACGTTTCGCGAGTAATTACAACTAGCTTCATCAGGCGGTAGCCAGATTTGTGGGGAAATCCTCCTGTTTCGTTCCTTAAATATCCCTCTATTTTAACGACACATTCATATTTACGCGATATTATAGAAGATAGAGTCCCACAGCGCTACAAAGAGATACATAGATACACGTAGATACTCATAGAGACCCACATTTAGAAACGTGCGTTTAGGCTATTTAGATTATTTCGCTGCTATAAATGCCCACGTTATGAGCCTCTCTGTTGAGCTCTGTCACTTGTAGCCAGGTCGCTTTTGAACAATACGTTTTTAACCTCGGTGAGTTTTGCCTGGTAGGATGGGGATGGTTTAGTTTCATTTGAATTTGTTTGGGTGATTTGTTTGACTTTACTTGTACTTTGCGCTCCTATCGAGTTTTTTGTAACTGCTTGTTGTTGTAACGTTCTTACCCCTTGCGCCTACTGGGCGTCTGTGGGAAAAGAGCTTTATAGCTCATCGGATTCCTCCAGTAGAAATACATGTTCTGATTCTAATAGAGACCCATAGCGATGCGAAGAGCTAAAGAGACCCATAGATCCTCATGGAGATACATATAACAAAAAAATAGAGAGACCCACTGAGATACCAATATAGTCGAAGACATACAGAGATGCCTGCGGGAGGGAAGTTTCATAAATCTGCAATTGTTCTGTATTGGATGAGACGCGTGTTCTGTATCGGATGAGAATAACAGATGAGACAATCAGTCTGTGATATTGACGTTGTTCTGTGTCGAGGTGGTGGTGGAGGTAGCAGCGATTGTGGTGGTGATGGAGGGCGGCGTTGATGGAGTTCGATTCCCGCTAACACCGGTGACGATTCTCTGAACCGGTCCTGGGTCTCCCTTAGGTCAACTCAGCCTCAAACGAGCACCTGGTGCGTGTGCCAACATCAGCGCATCCCCCCCCCCCACCCCCACTCCCACCCACGTGTGCCGTTCCGGCCTTCACAGGTTAACAGATGAACAGCACTTGCCCTCAAAACCCTGTTGGAGGCTACACGGGGGGGGGGGGGATGGAGGTGTGGGTTGCTCATCGAGTCTTGGAATCTAGGTGGGGGTCGAGTCCGGGGGGACGGGTGGAAGAGGGGAGGGTTTTGGGGGGGGGGGGGGCGGGAGGCACAACCATTGACGTAATGCGGGAGATGGGGGGCGGGGGCAGTGGCCGTGGTCACTCGCCCGATTTCCGAGAAATCGCGGTTTGAGGGCAAAATGTTTTTTTTTCACCCCCTGGAATCGATTCGTTAAAAAAGAAATCCTTCTTAGGGGGGAGGGGGGGTCCGATAGAGGGGGGGGGGGCTTGAGTGGGAGGGGGGAGACGGCCACAGGAGGGGTGGGGAAGCCACGCAGCCAGGGGTCTTCCATCACTGGGATCACTGGGATCACTGGGATCACTGGGATCACTGGGATCACTGGGATCACTGGGATCTGTTTAAGGAGGGGGCGGAGTGACAGCAGTAGAAGGCTGCGGTCCATGCAGCTCGCTGAGCCGCGCCCCGCACAGCGGGTTCGGGGGTGGGGGTGTGTGGGGTGTGTGGGGGGTGTGTGGGGGGTGTGGGGGGTGTGTGGGGGGTGTGGGGGGTGTGTGGGGGGTGTGTGTGTGTGGGGTGTGTGGGGTGTGTGTGGTGTGGGGTGTGTGGGTGTGTGTGTGTGGGGTGTGTGTGTGTGGGGTGTGTGTGTGTGTGGGGTGTGTGTCTGGGGTGTGTGTGGTGTGTGGGGTGTGTGGGGGTGTGTGGGGTGTGTGTGTGGGGTGTGTGTGTGGGGTGTGTGTGGTGTGTGTGTGGGGTGTGTGTGGGGTGTGTGGTGTGTGGGGGTGTGTGGGGTGTGTGTGGGGTGTGGGGTGTGTGTGTGGGGTATGTGTGGGGTGTGTGGTGTGTGTGGTGTGTGTGGGGTGTGTGGTGTGTGTGGTGTGTGTGGGGTGTGTGGTGTGTGTGGTGTGTGTGTGGGGTGTGTGTGTGGTGTGTGTGGGGTGTGGGGTGTGTGTGTGGGGTGTGTGTGGGGTGTGTGTGGGGTGTGTGTGGGGTGTGTGTGTGGGGTGTGTGGTGTGGGGTGTGTGTGTGGGGTGTGTGGTGTGTGTGTGGGGTGTGTGTGGTGTTGTGTGTGTGGGGTGTGTGGTGTGTGGTGTATGTGTGGTGTGTGTGTGGGGTGTGTGAGGTGTGTGTGGTGTGTGGGGTGTGTGTGTGGGGTGTGTGTGGTGTTGTGTGTGTGGGGTGTGTGGGGTGTGTGTGGTGTATGTGTGGTGTGTGTGTGGGGTGTGTGAGGTGTGTGTGGTGTGTGGGGTGTGTGTGGTGTTGTGTGTGTGGGGTGTGTGGGGTGTGTGTGGTGTGTGTGTGTGGGGTGTGTGAGGTGTGTGTGGTGTATGTATGGGGTGTGTGAGATGTGTGGGGTGTTGTGTGGGGTGTTGTGTGGGGGGTGTGTGGGGTGTGTTTGGGGTGTGTGTGTGGGGTGTGTTTGGGGTGTGTGTGTGGGGTGTGAGTGGTGTGTGTAGGGTGTGTGTGGGGTGTGTGCTGGGTGTGTGTGGGGTGTGTGTGGGGTGTGTGTGGGTGTGTGCGTGTGGGGTGTTGTGTGGGGTGTGTGTGGGGTGTGTGTGTGTGGGGTGTGTGGGGTGTTGTGTGGGGGGGGGGGGGGGGGTGTGTGTGGGGTGTGTGGGGTGTGTGTGGGGTGTGTTTGGGGTGTGTGTGTGGGGTGTGTTTGAGGTGTGTGTGTGGGGTGTGTTTGATGTGTGTGTGTGGGGTGTGTGTGGGGTGTATGTGGGGTGTGTGTGTGGTGTGTTTGATGTATGTGTGTGGGGTGTGTGTGGGGTGTGTGTGGGGTGTGTGTGGTGTGTGTGGGGTATATGTGGGGTGTGTGTGAGGTGTGTGTGTGGTGTGTGAGGTGTGTGGGGTGTGTGTGGTGTGTGAGGTGTGTGGGGTGTGTGTGGGGTGTGTGTGTGGGGTGTGTGTGGGGTGTGTGTACTGAGTGTGTGTGGGGTGTGTGTGTGGTGTGTGTGTGGTGTGTGTGTGGGGTGTGTGTGGGGTGTGTGTGTGGGGTGTGTGTGTGGGGTGTGTGTGTACTGAGTGTGTGTGGGGTGTGTGTGTGGTGTGTGTGTGGGGTGTGTGTGTGGGGTGTGTGTGGGGTGTGTGTGCGTGTGCTGAGTGTGTGGGGTGTGTGTGTGTGCTGAGTGTGTGTGCGGTGTGGAAACATCGCCGCTGGGAAGAAAAAGGCGGCCGGACGTGGTTCTGGCCAACCCACTCATTCGCGCGCCGTAAATATGCAAACAGCACTTGCCCCAACAGCCTGTGAAGGCTGTACGGGGGATCTTTGCATGTGTGTGTGGTAGACCAAGCGATCTGTCCGTCTCGTTAACGTCGCGTGTAGAGTTGGGAATGCGACAAGCGAGACAGAGTCAAGCGAGGAGACTCCCTCCCTGACTCACCCTCACCCGTCTCTGTCACCCTCAACTGTCTCTGTCACTCTCACCTGTCTCTGACACCCTCACCTGTTCCTCTCACCCTCACCTGTCTCTCTCACCGTTACATGTCTCTGTCACCCTCAACTGTCTCTGTCACTCTCACCTGTCCCTCTCACCCTCACCTGTCCCTCTCACCCTCACCTGTTCCTCTCACCCTCACCTATCTCTGTCACCATCACCTGTCTCTGTCACCCTCACCTGCCTCTCTTACCCTCACCTGTATCTGTAAACCTCACCTGTCTCTCTCACCCTCACCTGTCCCTCTCACCCTCACCTGTCCCTCTCACCTTCACCTGTCTCTGTCACCCTCACCCTCACCTGTCTCTCTCACCCTCACCTGTCTCTCTCACCCTCACCTGTCTCTGTCACCCTCACCTGTCCCTCTCACCCTCACCTGTCTCTGTCACCCTCACCTGTCTCTGTCACCCTCACCTGTCTCTCTCACCGTCACCTGTCTCTGTCACCCTCACCTGTCTCTCTCACCCTCACCTGTCTCTGTCACCCTCACCTGTCTCTGTCACCCTCATCTGTCTCTGTCACCCTCACCTGTCTCTCTCACCCTCACCTGTCTCTGTCACCCTCACCTGTCTCTGTCACCCTCACCTGTTTCTGTCACCCTCATCTGTCTCTGTCACCCTCACCTGTCTCTCTCACCCTCACCTGTCCCTCTCACCTGTCTCTCTCACCCTCACCTGTCTCTGTCACCCTCACCTGTCTCTGTCACCCTCACCTGTCTCTCTCACCCTCACCTGTCCCTCTCACCCTCACCTGTCTCTGTCACTCTCACCTGTCTCTGTCACCCTCACCTGTCTCTGTCACCCTCACCTGTCTCTGTCACCCTCACCTGTCTCTGTCACCCTCACCTGTCTCTCTCACCCTCACCTGTCTCTCTCACCCTCACCTGTCTCTCTCACCCTCACCTGTCCCTCTCACCTGTCTCTGTCACCCTCACCTGTCTCTCTCACCCTCACCTGTCTCTCTCACCCTCACCTGTCTCTCTCACCCTCACCTGTCGATCTAATGCAACACGCAGTCCCACCATTCAGTGTTTCCTCCTATTTCCAACGACCAAGTTGCTTACCCGATCGTCACACCCACTGTCATCACACTCGCTGTGCTGGGCTGTCTATTCCTTCATCATGACGCTCGTCGAAACGACGAATAAGGAAGCAGGCGTCCAGGGGTCGGGATCGAACCCACGCGCCTCCTGTATACCGGGCGAGGGAGTTCACATTAGCCACCGTGGCGCCCGTGACGTCACTGGAGCTCCCACAGTGGCTTCCTTCTGCCCATTCCCCCTGATACTTAGGGGGCCGTCCATAAATGACGTCACGCACCTGGGGTGGGGGGGGGGGGAGTTAGACATTTGTGACGATGTGTTACGAGGGGGGGGGGGGGGTGGGGGTTTAGAAATGTGACGTCACATCAAAATGCGCAACTCTAAATAAATATAGACAACACGTTCTACTTAATTAAATAGACTTTATAATAAATGTTTTCTCCTACAACATCAGAGTGCAGCGCCACATTAAATACGCACTACAATGACAAAAGTTCAAAGCGATTTGAAGCGTCTTTTATTTTTTGGGGGGGGGGGGTGGGGGGGCAGAGCTTTGTGACGTCATATTTGGGGGGGGTGTCTGACTTTTTGTGACGCCGTGTGACGCGGCGGGGGGGGGGGGGGCGGTCAAAAATCGTCCAAAATCGCGTGACGTCATTTTTGGACGTCCCCTTATTAAGTTTTTTTTTTTCGTAAGCGGAGTGCGACGTCACGCTCTCGTTTAGCCGGCAAAAAGAAATAAGCCTCGCCGAGTCTCACGACTCCATTGTCGGGAGCGTCTGTCGCAGTTACGTGGTGCGGGGCGATGTTGCTGCTGTGAGTGATGCCAGCTGAGGGTCATTTGTCACTCACTCTGTAGAACAGGGGGAGATCACACAAACTCCACTCACTCTCTACAGAACAGGGGGAGATCACACAAACTCCACTCACTCACTCTGTAGAACAGGGGGAGATCATACAAACTCCACTCACTCTGTAGAACAGGGGGAGATCACACAAACTCCACTCACTCTGTAGAACAGGGGGAGATCACACAAACTCCACTCACTCTGTAGAACAGAAGGAGATCACACAAACTCCACTCACTCCCTCTGTAGAACAGGGGGAGATCATACAAACTCCACTCACTCACTCTAAACAGGGGGAGATCACACAAACTCTACTCACTCTGTAGAACACAAGGAGATCACACAAACTCCACTCACTCACTCTGTAGAACAGGGGTAGAACATACAAACTCCACTCACTGTGTAGAACAGGGGGAGATCATACAAACTCCACTCACTCCCTCTGTAGAACAGGGGGAGATCATACAAACTCCACTCACTCACCTGTAGAACAGGGGGAGATCACACAAACTCCACTCACTCTGTAGAACAGAAGGAGATCACACAAACTCCACTCACTCCCTCTGTAGAACAGGGGGAGATCATACAAACTCCACTCACTCACTCTGTAGAACAGGGGGAGATCACACAAACTCTACTCACTCTGTAGAACAGAAGGAGATCAAACAAACTCTACTCACTCCCTCTGTAGAACAGGGGGAGATCATACAAACTCCACTCACTCACTCTGTAGAACAGGGGGAGATCACACAAACTCTACTCACTCTGTAGAACAGAAGGAGATCACACATACTCCACTCACTCTCTCTGTAGAACAGGGGGAGATCATACAAACTCTACTCACTCACTGTAGAACAGGGGGAGATCACACAAACTCTACTCACTCTGTAGAACAGAAGGAGATCAAACAAACTCTACTCACTCCCTCTGTAGAACAGGGGGAGATCATACAAACTCCACTCACTCACTCTGTAGAACAGGGGGAGATCACACAAACTCTACTCACTCTGTAGAACAGAAGGAGATCACACAAACTCCACTCACTCCCTCTGTAGAACAGGGGGAGATCATACAAACTCCACTCACTCCCTCTGTAGAACAGGGGGAGATCACACAATCTCTACTCACTCTGTAGAACAGGGGGAGATCATACAAACTCCACTCACTCACTCTGTAGCACAGAGGGAGATAAAAAATAAAACTCCACTCACTCACTCTGTAGAACAGGGGGAGATCATACAAACTCCACTCACTCACTTGTAGAACAGGAGGAGCTCATACAAATTCCACTCACTCTGTAGAACAGGGGGAGATCATACAAACTCCACTCACTCACTCTGTAGAACAGGGTGAGATCATACAAACTCCACTCACTCACCTGTAGAACAGGGGGAGATCACACAAAATCCACTCACTCTGTAGAACAGAAGGAGATCACACAAACTCCACTCACTCCCTCTGTAGAACAGGGGGAGATCATACAAACTCCACTCACTCACTCTGTAGAACAGGGGGAGATCACACAAACTCTATTCACTCTGTAGAACAGAAGGATATCACACAGACTCCACTCACTCCCTCTGTAGAACAGGGGGAGATCATACAAACTCCACTCACTCACTCTGTAGAACAGGGGGAGATCACACAAACTCGACTCACTCTGTAGAACAGAAGGAGATCACACAAACTCCAGTCACTCCCTCTGTAGATCAGGGGGAGATCATACAAACTCCACTCACTCACTCTGTAGAACAGAGGGAGATCAAAAAACTCCACTCACTCACTCTGTAGAACAGGTGGAGATCATACAAACTCCACTCACTCTCTACAGAACAGGGGGAGATCACACATACTCCACTCACTCACTCTGTAGAACAGGGGAGATCATAGAAACTCCACTCACTCACTGTGTAGAACAGGGGGAGATCACACAAGCTCCACTAACTCACTCTGTAGAACAGGGGGAGATCATACAAACTCCACTCACTCACTCTGTAGAACAGGGGTAGAACATACAAACTCCACTCACTCACTGTGTAGAACAGGGGGAGATCACACAAGCTCCACTAACTCACTCTGTAGAACAGGGGGAGATCATACAAACTCCACTCACTCACTCTGTAGAACAGGGGTAGAACATACAAACTCCACTCACTCACTGTGTAGAACAGGGGGAGATCATACAAACTCCACTCACTCCCTCTGTAGAACAGGGGGAGATCATACAAACTCCACTCACTCACCTGTAGAACAGGGGGAGATCACACAAACTCCACTCACTCTGTAGAACAGAAGGAGATCACACAAACTCCACTCACTCCCTCTGTAGAACAGGGGGAGATCATACAAACTCCACTCACTCACTCTGTAGAACAGGGGGAGATCACACAAACTTTACTCACTCTGTAGAACAGAAGGAGATCAAACAAACTCTACTCACTCCCTCTGTAGAACAGGGGGAGATCATACAAACTCCACTCACTCACTCTGTAGAACAGGGGGAGATCACACAAACTCTACTCACTCTGTAGAACAGAAGGAGATCACACATACTCCACTCACTCTCTCTGTAGAACAGGGGGAGATCATACAAACTCTACTCACTCACTCACTGTAGAACAGGGGGAGATCACACAAACTCTACTCACTCTGTAGAACAGAAGGAGATCAAACAAACTCTACTCACTCCCTCTGTAGAACAGGGGGAGATCATACAAACTCCACTCACTCACTCTGTAGAACAGGGGGAGATCACACAAACTCTACTCACTCTGTAGAACAGAAGGAGATCACACAAACTCCACTCACTCCCTCTGTAGAACAGGGGGAGATCATACAAACTCCACTCACTCCCTCTGTAGAACAGGGGGAGATCACACAATCTCTACTCACTCTGTAGAACAGGGGGAGATCATACAAACTCCACTCACTCACTCTGTAGAACAGGGGGAGATCATACAAACTCCACTCACTCACTTGTAGAACAGGAGGAGCTCATACAAATTCCACTCACTCTGTAGAACAGGGGGAGATCATACAAACTCCACTCACTCACTCTGTAGAACAGGGGGAGATCATACAAACTCCACTCACTCACCTGTAGAACAGGGGGAGATCACACAAAATCCACTCACTCTGTAGAACAGAAGGAGATCACACAAACTCCACTCACTCCCTCTGTAGAACAGGGGGAGATCATACAAACTCCACTCACTCACTCTGTAGAACAGGGGGAGATCACACAAACTCTATTCACTCTGTAGAACAGAAGGATATCACACAGACTCCACTCACTCCCTCTGTAGAACAGGGGGAGATCATACAAACTCCACTCACTCACTCACTCTGTAGAACAGGGGGAGATCACACAAACTCGACTCACTCTGTAGAACAGAAGGAGATCACACAAACTCCAGTCACTCCCTCTGTAGATCAGGGGGAGATCATACAAACTCCACTCACTCACTCTGTAGAACAGAGGGAGATCAAAAAACTCCACTCACTCACTCTGTAGAACAGGTGGAGATCATACAAACTCCACTCACTCTCTACAGAACAGGGGGAGATCACACATACTCCACTCACTCACTCTGTAGAACAGGGGAGATCATAGAAACTCCACTCACTCACTGTGTAGAACAGGGGGAGATCACACAAACTCCACTAACTCACTCTGTAGAACAGGGGGAGATCATACAAACTCCACTCACTCACTTTGTAGAACACGGGGAGATCATACAAACTCCACTCACTCACTGTAGAACAGGGGGAGCTCATACAAATTCCACTCACTCTGTAGAACAGGGGGAGATCATACAAACTCCACTCACTCACTCTGTAGAACAGGGGGAGATCATACAAATTCCATTCACTCTCACTCTGTAGAACAGGGGGAGATCATACAAACTCCACTCACTCACTCTGTAGAACAGGGGGAGATCATACAAACTCCACTCACTCTCTACAGAACAGGGGGAAATCACACAAACTCCACTCACTCACCCTGTAGAACAAGGGAGATCATACAAACTCCACTCACTCACTGTGTAGAACAGGGGGAAATCACACAAACTCCACTAACTCACTTTGTAGAACACGGGGAGATCATACAAACTCCACTCATTCACTTGTAGAACAGGGGGAGCTCATACAAATTCCACTCACTCTGTAGAACAGGGGGAGATCATACAAACTCCACTCACTCACTCTGTAGAACAGGGGGAGATCATACAAACTCCACTGACTCACCTGTAGAACAGGGGGAGATCACACAAAATCCACTCACTCTGTAGAACAGAAGGAGATCACACAGACTCCACTCACTCCCTCTGTAGAACAGGGGGAGATCATACAAACCTCATTCACTCACTCTGTAGAACAGGGGGAGATCACACAAACTCGACTCACTCTGTAGAACAGAAGGAGATCACACAAACTCCAGTCACTCCCTCTGTAGATCAGGGGGAGATCATACAAACTCCACTCACTCACTCTGTAGAACAGAGGTAGATAAAAAAAACTCCACTCACTCACTCTGTAGAACAGGTGGAGATCATAGAAACTCCACTCACTCACTCTGTAGAACAGGGGGAGATCATACAAACTCCACTCACTCACTTTGTAGAACACGGGGAGATCATACAAACTCCACTCACTCACTGTAGAACAGGGGGAGCTCGTACAAATTCCACTCACTCTGTAGAACAGGGGGAGATCATACAAACTCCACTCACTCACTCTGTAGAACAGGGGGAGATCATACAAATTCCATTCACTCTCACTTTGTAGAACAGGGGGAGATCATACAAACTCCACTCACTCACTCTGTAGAGCAGGAGGAGATCATACAAACTACACTCACTCACTCTATAGAACAGGGGGAGATCATACAAACTCCACTCACTCTGTAGAACAGGGGAAGATCACACCAACTCCACTCACTCACTCTGTAGAACAGGGGGAGATCATACAAACTACACTCACTCACTCTGCAGATCAGGGGAATATTGTACAAACTCCACTCACTCTATAGAACAGGGGGCGATCATACAAACTCCACTCACTCACTAGAGAACAGGGGGAGATCATACAAACTACACTCACTCACTCTGCAGAACAGGGGAAGATCATACAAACTCCACTCACTCACTCTGTAGAACAGGGGGAGATCATACAAACTCCACTCACGCACTCTGTAGAACAGGGGAGATCATACAAACTCCACTCACTCTACAGAACAGGGGGAGATCATACAAACTCCACTCACTCACTCTGCAGAACAGGGGGAGAACATACAAACTCCACTCGCACACAGCCACTCACTCAAAAAGACTAAAGATTCCCCCGTTTATCATTAACAGACTGTTGGAGCAAGTGCTGTTAGCGAGCACCTATTAAAGTCAGAACCACCCACGGCCGCCTTTGTATCCCTCTGGGCGATGTTTAGACCCCACCAGGTACTCGTTTTTGAGGCTGAGTTGACCTAGGGGAGGCCCAGGACAGGTTCAAATATTTCATGTTGGTGGGCGTGAGCGGGGACCGAACTCTTTAACAGCGACCACTCCAACATCCAACTTTAACTAAAGTACGTTCCATTTTACCAGGTAAGGCCCGCTGAGCTACGTGGCTCGTTTTCAGGAACGACCTGGCCACAAATGATAGCTCATCTCGTTGGAAACAATCTCAACGCGTGGCTGTTGATTCCAAATGTGGGAAGGGAAAACCGGAGGACCCGGAGAAAAAAAATCCACGCGACCACGGGGGGCGAGACGCAAGCTCCAAAAAATATACAGCAGCAGCAGGCGCCAGGGTCGTGATCGAACCCACGACCACCTGTATACCAGGCGAGGTAGTTAACATCTCCTAGCCACCGTGATGATGATGAGAGAAAGAGAGAGACACGCAAACTCCAAATATACAGCAGGCGTCAGGGTCGTGATCGAACACAACGACCACCTGTACAGTGAGGGAAAAAAGTATTTGATACCCTGCTGATTTTGTACGTTTGCCCACTGACAAAGAAATGATTAGTCTATAATTTTAAAGGTAGGTTTATTTGAACAGTGAGAGACAGACTAACAACACAAAAATCCAGAAAAACGCATGTCAAAAATGTTATAAATTGATTTGCATTTTAATGAGGGAAATAAGTATTTGACCTCCTCTCAATCAGAAATATTTCTGGCTCCCAGGTGTCTTTTATACAGGTAACGAGCTGAGATTAGGAGCACACTCTTAAAGGGAGTGCTCCTAATCTCAGCTTGTTACCTGTATAAAAGCACCTGTCCACAGAAGCAATTAATCAATCAGATTCCAAATTCTCCACCATGGCCAAGACCAAATAGCTCTCCAAGGATGTCAGGGACAAGATTGTAGACCTACACAAGGCTGGAATGGGCTACAAGACCATTGCCAAGCAGCTTGGTGAGAAGGTGACAACAGTTGGTGCGATTATTCGCAAATGGAGGAAACACAAAATAACTGTCAATCTCCCTCGGCCTGGGGCTCCATGCAAGATCTCACCTCGTGGAGATGCAATGATGAGAACGGTGAGGAATCAGCCCAGAACTACACGGGAGGATCGTGTCAATGATCTCAAGGCAGCTGGGACCATAGTCACCAAGAAAACAATTGGTAACACACTACGCCGTGAAGGACTGAAATCCTGCAGCGCCCGCAAGGTCCCTCTGCTCAAGAAAGCACATATACATGCCCGTCTGAAGTTTGCGAATGAACATCTGAATGATTCAGAGGACAATTGGGTGAAAGTGTTGTGGTCAGATGAGACCAAAATGGAGCTCTTTGGCATCAACTCAACTCGCCGTGTTTGGAGGAGGAGGAATGCTGCCTATGACCCCAAGAACACCATCCCCACCGTCAAACATGGAGGTGGAAACATTATGCTTTGGGGGTGTTTTTCTGCTAAGGGGACAGGACAACTTCACCGCATCAAAGGGACGATGGACAGGGCCATGTACCGTCAAATCTTGGGTGAGAACCTCCTTCCCTCAGCCAGGGCATTGAAAATGGGCCGTGGATGGGTATTCCAGCATGACAGTGACTCAAAACACACGGCCAAGGCAACAAAGGAGTGGCTCAAGAAGAAGCACATTAAGGTCCTGGAGTGGCCTAGCCAGTCTCCAGACCTTAATCCCATAGAAAATCTGTGGAGGGAGCTGAAGGTTCGAGTTGCCAAACGTCAGCCTCGAAACCTTAATGACTTGGAGGAGATCTGCAAAGAGGAGTGGGACACAATCCCTCCTGAGATGTGTACAAACCTGGTGGCCAACTACAAGAAACGTCTGACCTCTGTGACTGCCAACAAGGGTTTTGCCACCAAGTACTAAGTCATGTTTTGCAGAGGGGGCAGATACTTATTTCCCTCCTTAAAATGTAAATCAATTTATCTCATTTGTGGCATGCGTTTTTCCAGATTTTTATGTTGTTATTCTGTCTCTCACTGTTCAAGTAAACCTACCATTAAAATTATAGACTGATCATTTCTTTGTCAGTGGGCAAACGTACAGAATCAGCAGGGGATCAAATACTTTTTTTCCCTCACTGTATACCAGGCGAGGGAGTTTAAATCTCGCCACCGCCGCCCTCCGCTCTGTCCGGGTCTTATCATTCCTATGGATTTATGCATCTGCCATCCATCTCGTAAGCCAACCCCGTGGCACCAGGGTCTGTTCCGTGACCTCCTTTCTAGCAGCGAGAGCCGTCCACACTGCACGATAACTGCATTTTAATTTAACTCGGTCGTGTGTGTACGATTATCTGTGTGTGTGTGTGGACCCCCCTAATGGAACATCATCTTCGCCGGTTATAAACATTTAGGCTAGCCTGCCTACGATCCATCCTGGGTTTAACCAGGCTGGATTGTGTGAGGAGCTCACAAATCCTTGAAAGATCTGGGCAAGTTCCCATCGTTGAGCTCCTCTGGCAGGCAAGGCTGCATTGGCTGGGTCATGTAGCCCGCATGCCCAGCCACCGCATGCCGAAACAGCTTTTGTTCGGCCGGATCTAGGGGGCTAAACGGGCGCGGCACGGGCTAGAGAAGAGATGGAGTGATGTGGTACAGGAGGATGTGGAGCCGAGTGGACCTGCCGATGACTGGTACCAGCGGTCTCAAGATCGGCCGCTGTGGAGGAGGCTCGTGAAGGACGCTACTGGGCAGTTGGAGGTAGTCGTCCTCCAACAACAACGGAGGGTGGAGGAGCCACGCTCACAACAACGAGCGGAGCGCCGGGTGGCTAAAGCACAGCAGGTTGGCACAGTAGGGGGCACAGGTGGTGCATCAGCCAGTCATCTCAGTCAGTCGACCCGTGGCACCTGGGTCTGCCCCGTGACCTCCTGCCAGCGGGCGTTCGACACTTCACGTGGCCTCAAGGTGCACATGGCCTGGCACAAGCGTCGTGGTGACGTCACCGCCACTTAGTGGCGAATGGCGGTTGTTGTTGATTATCTGTGTGTGTGCACGATTATCTGTGTGTGTGCACAATTATCTGCGTGTGTGTGTATGATTATCTGTGTGTGTGCACGATTACCTGTGTGTGTGTGCACGATTACCTGTGTGTGTGCACGATTACCTGTGTGTGTGCATGATTATCTGTGTTTGTGTGCACGAATATCTGTGTGTGTGTGCACGATTATCTGTGTGTGTGTGCACGATTATCTGTGTGTGTGTGCACGATTACCTGTGTGTGCGTGCATGATTATCTGTGTGTGTGCACGATTACCTGTGTGTGTGCACGATTACCTGTGTGTGTGCACGATTATCTGCGTGTGTGTGCACGATTATCTGTGTGTGTGGGTATGCCATGGTGGGAGGGAGCGGTAGTGCAGTTGCTAGCACGCTGGACTACGAACCTGGCCACATCGCTAATGACGGTTATCTGAACTGATTCTGGGCCTCCCCTAGGTCAACTGAGCCTCAAAAATGTGCACCTGGTGCGATGTGTAAACATCGCCACTGGGGAGACAAAGGCGGTCGGGCGTGGTGCCGGTCACCCACCCCCTCGTGTGCCGTGCCGGCCTTCATAGGTTGCTCGCAAACAGCACTTGCCCCAACAGTCTGCTGAAGGCTATACGGGAGGGGGGGGGGTGTCTTTATATGTATGCCGGTGTGCGTGTGTACGTGAGGAGCGGTGGTGTAGCGGTTAGCGCGCTGCGCTACGAACCCGGCGACCCGAGTTCGTTTCCCGTGCACGGCGAACACCCAGTGACGATTATCTGAACTGGTCCAGGGCCTCCCCTAGGTCTACTCAGCCTCAAATGAGTACCTGGCGCGGTGCGTAAAAACATCGCCACTGGGGAGACAAAGGCGGCTGGGCGTGCTGCTGTCACCCACCCCCTTGTGTGCCATGCCGGCCTTCATAGGTGCTGCTCGCTAACATCACTTGCCCCAACAGTCTGTATGCCATCATTGTCTTTGGGGAGCGGTGGTGTCGCGGTTAGCGCACTGTGCTACGAACCCGGTGACCCGAGTTCGATTCGCGTGCGGGGTCAACGTCAGCGGCGATTATCTGAACCCGTCCCTTGGGACGACTCAGCCTGAAATGAGTACCGGGTGCAATGCGTAGAGATCGCCACGGGGGAGACAAAGGCGGTCACCCACTCATCTTGCACAGTGCCGGCCTTCATAGGTACTCGCTAATAGTCTGTGTGTGTACGCCAGTGTGGTGGGGAGCGGTGGTGTAGTGGTTAGCGCGCTGCGCTATGAACCCGGCGACCCGAGTTCGATTCCCTGCTCATGGCCAACACCAGTGACGATTATTTGAACCGGTCCCGGGCCTCCCCTAGGTCGATTCAAATGTGTACCTCGTGCGGTGTGAAAATATCGCCACTAGGGCGACAAAGGCGGTCGGGCGTGGGGCTGGCCACCCACCCCCTCGTGTACCGTTCCGGCCTTCATAGGTGCTCGCTAACAGCACTTGCCCCTACAGTCTGTTAAGGCTTTACGGGGGATCTTCATCTTTGTTTTTATGTACGCTGTATGTATGTACGCTGTGTGGAAGCTACCTGGTCATCTCGGCCATTCCCTCCCTTCTCTACGCCAGCCTACGACCCATCCTGGGTTTCACCTGCAGGCTGGATTGTGTGAGGAGCTCACAAATCCTTGAAAGATATGGACAAAGTCCCATCGGTGAGCTCCTCTGGCAGGCAAGGCTGCGTTGGCTGGGTCATATAGCCCGCATGCCCAGCCACCGCATGCCTAAATAGCTTTTGTTCGGCTGGATCGAGGGGGCTAAACGAGTGATGTGGTACAGGAGGATGTGGATCTGAGTGGACTTGCCGATGACTGGTACCAGCGGTGTCAAGATCGGCCTCTGTGGAGGAGGCTCGTGAAGGACGCTACTGGGCAGTCGCCCTCCAACAACAACGGAGGGCGGAGGAGCGACGCTCACAACAACGAGCGGAGCGCCGGGTGGCTAAAGCACAGCAAGTTGGCACAGTAGGGGGCACAGGTGGTGCATCAGCCAGTCATCTCAGTCAGTCGACCCGTGGCACCTGGGTCTGCCCCGTGACCTCCTGTCAGCAGGCGTTCGACACTTCACGTGGCCTCAACGTGCACATGGCCTGGCACACGCGTCGTGGAGACGTCACCGCCACTTAGTGGCGAATGGCGGTTGTTGTTGTGTACGCCAGTGTGTGTGTGAGTGTGTGTGTACGCCAGTGTGTGTGTGTATGCCAGTGTGTGTGTGTGTGTATGCCAGTGTGTGTGTATATGCCAGTGTGTGTGTGAGTGTGTGTGTACGTCAGTGTGTGTGTGTGTACGCCAGTGTGTGTGTACGCCAGTGTTAGTGTGTGTGTATGCTAGTGTGTGTGTGAGTGTGTGTGTACGCCAATGTGTGTGTGTATGCCAGTGTTAGTGTGTGTGTACGCCAGTGTGTGTGTGTGTATGCCAGTGTGTGTGTGTGTATGCCAGTGTTAGTGTGTGTGTATGCCAGTGTTAGTGTGTGTGTACGCCAGTGTTAGTGTGTGTGTATGCCAGTGTTAGTGTGTGTGTATGCCAGTGTGTGTGTGTGTACGCCAGTGTTAGTGTGTGTGTATGCCAGTGTTAGTGTGTGTGTATGCCAGTGTGTGTGTGTGTGTATGCCAGTGTTAGTGTGTGTGTACGCCAGTGTTAGTGTGTGTGTACGCCAGTGTTAGTGTGTGTGTATGCCAGTGTGTGTGTGTGTACGCCAGTGTTAGTGTGTGTGTACGCCAGTGTTAGTGTGTGTATGCCAGTGTTAGTGTGTGTGTATGCCAGTGTTAGTGTGTGTGTATGCCAGTGTTAGTGTGTGTGTACGCCAGTGTTAGTGTGTGTGTATGCCAGTGTTAGTGTGTGTGTATGCCAGTGTTAGTGTGTGTACGCCAGTGTTAGTGTGTGTGTACGCCAGTGTTAGTGTGTGTGTACGCCAGTGTTAGTGTGTGTGTACGCCAGTGTTAGTGTGTGTGTACGCCAGTGTTAGTGTGTGTGTATGCCAGTGTTAGTGTGTGTATGCCAGTGTTAGTGTGTGTGTATGCCAGTGTTAGTGTGTGTGTGTATGCCAGTGTGTGTGTGTATGCCAGTGTTAGTGTGTGTGTATGCCAGTGTTAGTGTGTGTGTACGCCAGTGTGTGTGTGTACGCCAGTGTTAGTGTGTGTGTATGCCAGTGTTAGTGTGTGTGTATGCCAGTGTTAGTGTGTGTGTATGCCAGTGTTAGTGTGTGTGTGTATGCCAGTGTGTGTGTGTATGCCAGTGTTAGTGTGTGTGTATGCCAGTGTTAGTGTGTGTGTATGCCAGTGTTAGTGTGTGTGTACGCCAGTGTGTGTGTGTGTGTATGCCAGTGTTAGTGTGTGTGTATGCCAGTGTTAGTGTGTGTGTATGCCAGTGTTAGTGTGTGTGTATGCCAGTGTTAGTGTGTGTGTGTATGCCAGTGTGTGTGTGTATGCCAGTGTTAGTGTGTGTGTATGCCAGTGTTAGTGTGTGTGTATGCCAGTGTTAGTGTGTGTGTACGCCAGTGTGTGTGTGTATGCCAGTGTTAGTGTGTGTGTATGCCAGTGTTAGTGTGTGTGTATGCCAGTGTTAGTGTGTGTGTATGCCAGTGTTAGTGTGTGTGTGTATGCCAGTGTTAGTGTGTGTGTACGCCAGTGTTAGTGTGTGTGTACGCCAGTGTTAGTGTGTGTGTATGCCAGTGTGTGTGTACGCCAGTGTTAGTGTGTGTGTATGCCAGTGTGTGTGTGTGTATGCCAGTGTTAGTGTGTGTGTGTGTACGCCAGTGTTAGTGTGTGTTTGCCAGTGTTAGTGTGTGTGTATGCCAGTGTTAGTGTGTGTGTATGCCAGTGTTAGTGTGTGTGTATGCCAGTGTTAGTGTGTGTGTGTGTATGCCAGTGTTAGTGTGTGTGTATGCCAGTGTTAGTGTGTGTGCATGCCAGTGTGTGTGTGTACGCCAGTGTGTGTGTGAGTGTGTGTGTACGCCAGTGTGTGTGTGTGTACGCCAGTGTGTGTGTGTACGCCAGTGTGTGTGTGTATGCCAGTGTGTGTGTGTGTGTGTACGCCAGTGTGTGTGTGTACGCCAGTGTGTGTGTGTATGCCAGTGTTAGTGTGTGTGTATGCCAGTGTGTGTGTTAGTGTGTATGCCAGTGTTAGTGTGTGTGTATGCCAGTGTGTGTGTGTATGCCAGTGTGTGTGTGTGTGTATGCCAGTGTGTGTGTGTGTGTGTATGCCAGTGTGTGTGTGTACGCCAGTGTGTGTGTGAGAGAGATCGATAATGCATTCTCCCATCAAGGCGCCTCGTGGGATTCACTCAACAGAGAAATTCACTCAACACCAGCCCCGCTCACCCCCACGTGGACACGTGTACAGGGCCGTACGTGGACGCGTGTACAGGGGCCGTACATGGACACGTGTACAGGATCGTACGTGGACACGTGTACAGGGCCGTACGTAGACACGTGTACAGCGTCGTACACGTAGACACGTGTACAGGGGTCGTACGTGGACGCGTGTACAGGGGTCGTACGTGGACACGTGTACAGGGGTCGTACGTGGACGCGTGTACAGGGGCCGTACGTGGACGCGTGTACAGGGGCCGTACGTGGACACGTGTGCAGGGGTCGTACGTGGACACGTGTACAGGGGCCGTACGTGGTCACGTGTACAGGGTCGTACACGTGGACACGTGTACGGGGCCGTACACGTGGACACGTGGTCACGTGTATAACATTACGCAGCTCAAATATTTAGTATACCCGTGTGCCATACGCTCCCCCCCCCCCCACCTCGCCTCCTCTTTCGCCTTGCGTATCGCATCCCTCCCGCCCGTCGACTCTCTGCCTCCTGCATGACGGACGCACCGCGGGGAAGCCCCTTATCCAGCAGTGGATGGAGAACAACAACCACAACAAGAGGAGCAAGAGGAGGAGGGCTATAGCGTTCGGACTCTTGAGAGATCCTTCGACCACGCTCTGCCCTCTCCCTCCCTCCCTCTCCTCCACCCCTCATTATCTCCCATGCAATGGCACCCCCCCCCCCCCGCCGCCTCGCTCCATCCCTCTCCCACCCACCCACACCCAGACCCATATAAAGGGCAGCGCGATTGACCGGCAGTGTGAGCGGCGGAGTGGCGGTGGCCGTGGCGTTGTGCGGCTCTCTCTCTCTCTCGTGTGGTGCCACTCTCACTGCTGTCAACCACACAGCACGCAACACTCCTACTACTCACCACCACTAAAACCCACCCCCCCCAACCTCCCTCCTCAACCACCACCAATCCCAACCCTATAGCCACTCCCCCCCCACCCCCCCAGCCCCCCCATTCATTCCTCACCACCCGATGAAAGCCAACAACTCACCACCACCACCACCACCTCACTCACCACCCCCTAGGGCTGCGGGCAGATCGCCCCACCGACCGCGGCCGCCAATGACGACGCCGACGCCGCTGACGGCGGTGGCGGTGGTGGCGATGGTGGTGGCGCTGTCCGGCGCGCCACCGTCTCGAGCCTCGGCGGCGATGGTCTCGACGGTTCGGGCGAGACCTCCGCCGGGGCTGAGGTCGCTTCTCGTGGGGGCTTCGGCCGCACGCCTCGGGCTGCAAATGCGGCCGCAGCAGCAGCAGCAGCTGCGTGCGGGGATGGAGTACGGGGGGTTGAGGACCCTCGTGAAGAAGGGAGTGCTACGTGGGCAGAGAGTACGGCCGCTGCTGAGACCGCATTTGGAGTTCGCGCTCGGTGAGTTTGGGGCAGTGGATGCGTTGTGGTCAAGGGGAGTGGGGCAGTGGGTCTGGGGGGGGGGGGGGGCGGAGTATCTAAATGTATAGTGAGGAGCGGTGGTGCAGTGGTTAGCGCAAGGCGCTGCGATCCCAGCGACCGCGAGTTCGATCCCCCCACTCTCACGGTCCAACATCGGTGACGAATACCTCTGGACCGGTGCAGGGCCTCCATCCCCTAGGTCGACTCAGCCTTAAATGAGTTATTGATGTGTTAAAATAAAATGAAATAAATCAGCAGTGGTGAAGACAAAAGGCGGCCGGGCGTGGTGTGGGTCACATTAACCCCCTCGTCTTTCCGTGGCGGCCTTCATCGGTGCTACTCGCTGTACCAGCACTTGCCCCAGCAGTCTGGTAGAGGCTATACGGGGGATCTTTGTCTTGGGGAGCGGGAGTGCAACGGTGAGCGCTACGCTGTGCTCGAAGCGAGTTCGGGTCCCCGCTCACGGTAAACACCGGTGACGATTATCTGAACCGATACTGGGGCTCCCCTAGGTAGACTCAGCCGCAAATGAGTACCTGGTGCGGTGTGTAAACATCGCCACTGGGGAGACAAAGGCGGTCGGGCGTGGTGCTGGCCACCCACCCCCCCCCCCCGTGTGCCGTGCCGGCCTTCACAGGTGCTGCTACTCGCTATGCCAGCACTTGCCCCAACAGTCTGTTAAAGGCTATACGGGGGACATTTGTCTTTTCTCCGCGTGTAACGTGTGTGTGGTTTCGTGGTGTGGAGCGTGTGTGTGTGGAGTGTGTGTGGCGTGTGTGTGCGTGTGTGTGTGGAGTGTGTCTGTGTGGAGTGTGTCTGTGTGGAGTGTGTGTGTGTGTGTAGCGTGTATGTGTGTGTGTGGAGTGTGTGGCGTGTGTGTGTGGAGTGTGTGTGGCGTGTGTGTGCGTGTGTGGAGTGTGTGTGTGTGTGGAGTGTGTGTGTGGTGTGTGTGTGTGGAGTGTGTGTGTGGAGTGTGTGTGTGGAGTGTGTGTGGAGTGTGTGTGGCGTGTGTGTGTGTGGCGTGTGTGTGGCGTGTGTGTGTGTGTGTGGCGTGTGTGTGGCGTGTGTGTGTGGAGTGTGTGTGGCGTGTGTGTGCGTGTGTGGAGTGTGTGTGGCGTGTGTGTGTGGAGTGTGTGTGGAGTGTGTGCGTGTGTGTGGCGTGTGTGTTGCGTGTGTGTGGAGTGTGTCTGTGTGGAGTGTGTGTGTGTATAGCGTGTATATGTGTGTGTGTGTGGTATGTTGATAGTGTGTGTGTGGTGTGTGTGTGTGTGTGGATAGTGTGTGTATGTGAATAGTGTGTGTGCGGAGTGTGTGTGTGGAGTGTGAGTGTGTGTGTGGCGTGTGTGTGTGGTGTGTGTGGTGTGTGTGTGTGTGCGTGCACACGAACGAGTAAAGCGAGGGTGTACACGCTACTCGCTCTCTATCGCCTTGTGCGTGGCACTCAACTGGAGGCGAACTACTCGGTCCACCGATGATGCTGCTGCAACTGCCGTGAATGTTTCGAGCGAGACTCGGAGCGACGTGGAGCTCCCTCACTCACTCACTCCTCTCTCTCTCTGTCTGTCTCTCGACTGAGAGTGTCTTCTGTGAGTGAAACCAATCAACACCCGTCGCTCCGGGCGTTCCACATTCTCCAGATTTTGTGTGTCTCATTTATTATTGTAGCGGTGGTGTTAAGCGTGGGACTCGACTCCAGCTACGCTCGTGCCGAAAGTCGCCTCCATCTCCAGCTCCTGTCGAACACGATGAGAATTCACGCGAGTCGCTCGCTACCGCCACTACGACTGCGATAGCCCTGCTCGTGTTGAGCCTGAGCAGCGTGTGTGAATCCGTGAGCAGTGTGTGTGTGTGTGTGTATGTGTGTGTGTATGTGTGTGTGTATGTGCGTGTGTGAATCCGTGAGCAGTCTGTGTGTGTCTGTGTGTGCGTGTGTGAGCAGTCTGTGTCTGTGTGTGTGTGTGTGAGCAGTCAGTGTGTGTGTGTGTGTATGTGCGTGTGTGAATCCTTGAGCAGTGTGTGTATGTGTGTGTGTATGTGCGTGTGTGAATCCTTGAGCAGTGTGTGTATGTGTGTGTGTATGTGCGTGTGTGAATCCGTGAGCAGTGTGTGTATGTGTGTGTGTATGTGCGTGTGTGAATCCTTGAGCAGTGTGTGTATGTGTGTGTGTATGTGCGTGTGTGAATCCTTGAGCAGTGTGTGTATGTGTGTGTGTATGTGCGTGTGTGAATCCTTGAGCAGTGTGTGTATGTGTGTGTGTATGTGCGTGTGTGAATCCTTGAGCAGTGTGTGTATGTGTGTGTGTATGTGCGTGTGTGAATCCTTGAGCAGTGTGTGTATGTGTGTGTGTATGTGCGTGTGTGAATCCGTGAGCAGTGTGTGTATGTGTGTGTGTATGTGTGTGTGTGAATCCTTGAGCAGTGTGTGTATGTGTGTGTGTATGTGCGTGTGTGAATCCGTGAGCAGTGTGTGTATGTGTGTGTGTATGTGCGTGTGTGAATCCTTGAGCAGTGTGTGTCTGTGTGTGTGTATGTGCGTGTGTGAATCCTTGAGCAGTGTGTGTATGTGTGTGTGTATGTGCGTGTGTGAATCCTTGAGCAGTGTGTGTCTGTGTGTGTGTGTGTGCGTGTGTGAATCCTTGAGCAGTGTGTGTATGTGTGTGTGTATGTGCGTGTGTGAATCCTTGAGCAGTGTGTGTATGTGTGTGTGTATGTGCGTGTGTGAATCCGTGAGCAGTCAGTGTGTGTGTGTGTGTATGTGCGTGTGTGAATCCTTGAGCAGTGTGTGTATGTGTGTGTGTATGTGCGTGTGTGAATCCTTGAGCAGTGTGTGTGTGTGTATGTGCGTGTGTGAATCCTTGAGCAGTGTGTGTGCGTGTGTGTGTGCGTGTGTGAATCCTTGAGCAGTGTGTGTATGTGTGTGTGTATGTGCGTGTGTGAATCCTTGAGCAGTGTGTGTATGTGTGTGTGTATGTGCGTGTGTGAATCCGTGAGCAGTCAGTGTGTGTGTGTGTGTATGTGCGTGTGTGAATCCTTGAGCAGTGTGTGTATGTGTGTGTGTATGTGCGTGTGTGAATCCTTGAGCAGTGTGTGTGTGTGTATGTGCGTGTGTGAATCCTTGAGCAGTGTGTGTGCGTGTGTGTGTGCGTGTGTGAATCCTTGAGCAGTGTGTGTATGTGTGTGTGTATGTGCGTGTGTGAATCCTTGAGCAGTGTGTGTATGTGTGTGTGTATGTGCGTGTGTGAATCCTTGAGCAGTGTGTGTGCGTGTGTGTGTGCGTGTGTGAATCCTTGAGCAGTGTGTGTGTGTGTATGTGCGTGTGTGAATCCTTGAGCAGTGTGTGTATGTGTGTGTGTATGTGCGTGTGTGAATCCTTGAGCAGTGTGTGTATGTGCGTGTGTATGTGCGTGTGTGAATCCTTGAGCAGTGTGTGTATGTGTGTGTGTATGT